>NC_134785.1:56416907-56429407 GCF_046742065.1 Oratosquilla oratoria | reverse complement strand
CCTATCCTGACACTGTGGTAACTCAACTTGGCACTGCAGTAATGCAACTAGGAAGAAGTAGTAACACAGAATCCCACTGGAATGACTATTTGGCACTGCGGCGACTCAACTTGTCCTTGCGGTGATCCCGTTTGTCACTGCAGTAACTCGACAGGCCACGAAGATGGCCCTGTTTGGCACTGCAGTGGGTCCATTTGGGATGCAGCGACTCGACCTAAGACTCAGCCTGACACTGCATACCCTCGACTGACGCTTTAGTAGCGACCCTAGCTAACATTGCATGTTCTCGACTTACACTGAGGAAGCGACCTTACCTGACACCGTGGCTTCGTGATCTATCACCTCGGCGTATTGGCCTGGAACTCCAATCCCTGGACATAACCTGGTGCTGTGGCTATTCGATGTTATTGTTACGACTCCATCTCAAACTCCTCTCGGTACTCCTCTCCTCATCCTCGTCCTCATCCTCATCCTTCTCCTTCTCATCTTGACTCAATCAGGCATTGTGTATATATATAACTTGGTAATGAGTCCACTAGCCATGCAAATACCATTGATCAACTTAGCACTTTTTCGACTCGATCTAGTACTGCAAATACTTGACAATGTTACAGTGGCAACATGGCCCTAAGGTCGACCGCCTTACACTGCATCGAGTCCATCTACATTGCAAATATTCGACTAAACGCAGCGTTGATTTGATATAGTACTGTGCTCGTGAGTACTATATTTGGCACTATGATAATGGCATTACCTGACAATAAGGTCAGTCAAATTTGCATTTTGATGAGTAGTCCAGCTTCTCACCGAACTAAAAATCCCGTTAGCATTGCAATGAATTAATTTTAAATAGTAGAGACAACTACCCAGAACTCTGTGGCCCAATCTGGCGATGTGGTGGGTTGACCTGACCTATATTTTCCCCGATTAGCATTGTGGGAGTGAGTGGCTTGCCCTGAGCTCCCCCAAAGTTTCCTTCTGGCACTGACGACACCCTCCCGGCGGAAATTCGATTTACACGAGTCAAGTCCCGCGGGGCCTTCCGTCACTTAGCTTACGAGAGTTGGTGACAGTCGTCGTTCCCTGAAGAGAGACTAACCTGGCACGTGACCTGCGTCGACATCGAATTTTACGAAGTGCCTATACTTCACCGTATGGTGATTAGCGCCATGCGAATATATGTATATATATATATATATATATATATATATATATATATATATATATATATGTATATATATATGTATATATATATCAAATATATATATATTCTTTTTTCACGGAAAAAGTCAGCAAGTTTTTTGTTATGTTTGGTCAAGGATAGGATAAGGTTAGCGATTGGTTAGGGTTAGGTTAGTGATAGGTTAGAGCTAGACCAAGGTTAAGTTAGGTTATATTACGTTAAGATAACTTAGGATCAGATGATCATCAACCCTTTGGAATGATAATAACTATTGCCTCGAGATTCGTTAAGGGAAAAGATGGAGTTCCTTTGTGGCTGAGGCAACGACGGTTCTCGGGCCTTTCCATAGACCACTATGGGAGGAAACTTTGAATTGTTATCTGCGTTGTGTTAACATGGGACTATTTCTTTGTCACTGGGTGAAAGTAGAAGCACGGGGAGGGGAACATTCATCGGGCGTTAGCTAAATTTGTAAAGGAGGAAATCAAGTCAAAGAATATAGAAAGATTTCGGGACTAACCCAAAGATCGACTGTCAAGCCTTGGGCCCAGACCTCAAAATGGAGGTGAAGGGGTTTACGGTCATCAAATTGGGCAGGAGGGAGATGATTCTCTCTGACATCAATCTTTCAGGGTCACCACAAGCAGGTAAATATTATTTGTCTTTAACCATTCGGAATACAATGCTAAACTAAGGCCTCTTTCAACCTATTCTGTGAGTTACGTGATTGTAATAACCTCTGCTGTGTTACTCCTGCAAACTTTTTTGTATCATCTCTTCCCCTTTTCATTTGGATCCACTCTTACCTTTTCGTGGAGTCCAGTCAGTAACATACTTGTCATATGTCATCCTAATTTTTAGTGGATATATTTCACTTCAGTGTCATCCCTGACACAAATTACCCTTTTCGCGTGTTTCAGCTTTATCTCCAGGAATGATAATTCTAATGCTTTCTGTGCATTCCTCAGCTATGTCTCATTGCCCTCCTCAATTTCCAAGTTTCACATCTATGTATCATAGCTTAGATTATACATTGATTGTAAAATTTGCCTTCCAGACAAACTGGTACGAAACTTCGCGTTCATATTTCATCAAATATCCAATTGTGGTATGTCTTTTTGTTTCATTTTCTTTATATTTAATCGATTTTAGTTTTTTACCTAAATGATAATAATGCTCTTCAATTCCTTTAACATTCTCACCAGCGATTATAATTGCTGTGCTTTGAATTTAAGAAATTAACTTTTCTAACATTACTTTAACTCAACATCAGAATTAATTTGAAAAATTCCTCTCGTTCGGATCGATGAGAATACCTCAAGTTTTCTGTTGTATCTGAAGTAAGATGAGCGTCATTCTCAAACCTTAGGCAATTAAGATATTTTTTCATTAATGATTAAACGTTTCCTTTCCCAATCCCAGTCTCTGAAAAAAAAATCAGATCAGCTATAAGTAGCTTTGGTTAAATTGTATTGAATTGCAGCCATACTTTTCGCATAAACACTTTGTGGAAGATTTACAATGGGTTTGCTTGTACTATGTATATAAAATTTAATATCGCCGTTTGTTCTAATTGTTATCGTTAAAATCTTAAAACAAAGGTTTATTGTATCTTATTATCTTCTTGATTAGGTGATTCATTAGATAACTCATTGTATTCAGCTTGTTAATAGTCTCTTGTGTAGTTTTCATCTAATATCTTAGGTCTACTTGTAGGAATCTTACAAAATATTTTGTATACACTTAATAAACTAATTGGAAGATGATTATTAAGGTCTTCCTAGTTTCCTCTCCTCGATTCATACTTAATAAACCCGTAGATAGAGTGAAAGATATTGTGGAGGCGGTGAAAGAGAGGAAGTGGAATTGGGCAGGTAAGTTAATGCGAACGACTGATGAGCGATGGAGCAAGTGTGTTACTGAGTGGACGCCGCGAGATAGGAAGCGTGGAAGAGGGAGACCAGACAGGAGGTGGAGAGACGATATTGAGAAGTTTGCAGGAGTGACGTGGCAGAGGTTGGCGCGGTCGTGCGAGTGATGGAATGCTATGAAGGAGGCCTTTGTTGAGCAGTGGATTCAGGATGGCTGATTTGATTGATGATTGATTGATCGAAACCAGTAGATAAGAGAATATGACAAAAACAAATTTCAGATGAAACTTGGCCCTTTTCAACATGGAGACGCCTTTCATACGTTTTGTTTTGACTAAAAAAAAAATTGATTCATTTCAGGTAACGGTCCCTTGACTGAAAGTTGGCTTGGGCGATCGAGACACCAATTCAGATCGGAGTTCAAGTCCTCAAATATATAGAAAATGGTATTTTTCTTGGCTAAATAAAATCTATCGAGTGCATCACCGTGTTGATGAGGTTAAAAACAGATTCTAAGTTCTAAGATATAACGGAGATCAGAGTTATGATTGCAAATTAATAAATTCATTAGAGAATCCATATAGAAAATAGGAAACACAAATACCAATAGGAAAAACAAATATTCCGAGGGAACGAGTTACCAAATTAAAAGTTGATATGCAGGTTAAAACCAGGAGCGATAAAAAAAAGGACTAAACTACACAAGATTATCGATAGAAGGCAGAGATTTGAAAAGAGGTACAGAAACATGGATCAGTGCAGACAAGTTTTTGGAAGGCAGCAAGTGATTCCTTTAATAGATAGAAATGGGCGACTAGCCCTTAGAGTAGCGTTTCTCAAACAGGGTTCCCCGGAACCCTAAGGTTCCGCAAAAGGTCCCTAAGGGTTCCGCAAAAGGTCCCTAAGGGTTCCGCAAAAGGTCCCTAAGGGTTCCGCAAAAGGTCCCTAAGGGTTCCGCAAAAGGTCCCTAAGGGTTCCGCAAAAGGTCCCTAAGGGTTCCGCAAAAGGTCCCTAAGGGTTCCGCAAAAGGTCCCTAAGGGTTCCGCAAAAGGTCCCTAAGGGTTCCGCAAAAGGTCCCTAAGGGTTCCGCAAAAGGTCCCTAAGGGTTCCGCAAAAGGTTCCTAAGGTGTTCCGCGAGAACAAGTGAGATAAGCTAATGCACTTTTGATTTTTTTTTTTTTTTATCTAATTTCATATACGTAATATAATTAAGCACTCATGACGTATTCTTGGTTATTGCAATAATGTAATATAGACATCATCCTGTCTAACTTATCATTACAATGAAAATGAAATGAGAAAGATATGGCGTATGTTTTTTTTTTGGGGGGGGGCAGGGGTTCCTTGAGACATGCAATTTATATTAAAGGTTACGCAAGGGTAAAAAGGTTGAGAAACGCTGTCTTGGAGGATATAATAACGCGCAGAGAACTCGAAAGCGATCAATGTTGTCGGAACCATCGCAGCGTAGAGAAATCAACAAAGTTGCTCGTACATTTCGTAAGACGAAACTTTTTTCTTTTTCTTTTTTGGGGAGGTAGGTTTTTTAATCTTTCTCAAAACATAGCTAAGTGATTGTACTTTATGGTGTTGTAATGTGAAGTGCGTGAATTTATCAGAAGTTATTGAAAAAGTCAGTGGTGGATAACCGTCGTTCCGTACGAGATTGGAGTCATTGTTCCCAGCAGCCACGCTTGTCCGCTCTGGTCAAATTGCCAGCTTTTGCTGCATTAAAAATTAATATAATGATTTTATGCCTTTCCTTTTTTGGCTACCTCCCTTGTAAGGGGGAAAAAGCCTTGGTATATGTATGTAAAAATTAATATTACTTCATTATGAGAGTATTGATTGTGATTAAATAAGTGATATGTTATCCTTGTTAGTGGTTACAATACGTTTGGCTTAAGTTTTTAAGTGATTTAACATAGAATTTATTATAGTTTAATGGAAATGCTGCAATTTATTGGATAATTATTAGGATTTTTTTTATAATTCTGATTAATTTGATAATAATTCATCATTGTATGTAGCCATATTACATTAGAAATATCTGTTTTAGTCAATTAAAATCTAAATACGATGTTTTAATTAACGCTTTCGAAATTAATTAGATAATTATAGGACCATTTTGGATAGTTATTAGAATTATTTTTATCATTGTGATTAATTTACTGACTAATTTGCCATTATAGTCATATTACATTAGATACATCAGTTTTAGTAAATTAGATTATAAACACGATGTTTTACTAAACATTTTCGAAATAAATAATTATAGAACGTTATTGGATAATCATAGGACGATTTTGACAGGATACGTGATAGCAATTAACGTTACATGATTATGGAATGTCGATGGTAATTGTATTTCTTTTTCGGGTGAATTTATCCCTTTTTTACCGCCAAAAGGCCAGAAAGCATATGCCTTAGTGAGTCGATATGGAGAGTGCCATTGAGAGGGACCCTGAGGTTAATAATGGCGAGGATGACATCCCTGAAGTGTATGATGATGATATTTTGGATCCCAATTTCTTCCTGGCTTTTGAGATAAATGAGGATAGTATTTCTTTGTCGCGGCTCGTGCCGCTTAAATTCTTCTTATCGGCTTAAGAAACCTGCACAGCGAAGCTATAGCGATAATCCCATACCACACTCCTGGTCATATGGCCATTTCCCGAAGGTTGAGTGTGGTTTGAATTTTCCGCCAAAATCATCGGAAATTTAAAATTCCCGGCTCTGTGCAGGCATGCGCATTGTCGACCCCACCTCCCCCTCCCTATTCCCTCCCTTCTTACCCGGCTAGCTCGAGCCGGACGTCGCGTCACTTCAATGAGAAATGAAGGCTTCGCCTGTGGGAGGAGGGAGGGACCCTAAATCTGTGCAGGTTTCTTAAGCCGATAAGAAGAATTTAAGCGGCACGAGCCGCGACAAAGAAATATTATCGGCTGAAAGAAACCTGCACAGCGAAGCTATGCATGAGACGAGGACAGGTGGGAGGAGAGGTGAAGCCTGAATCAAACCGTTATTACGTGTGTCTTTCCTATGGGAGACTTATTCATTTTATCACTCAGTAGAGGGGAGACAGAAACGTCAAGTACCCACGCCGAAGAATGTGACATGCACAACATTGCACTGTTCACACAATGCGTAAATTATACGAAATTTGTATCCTGTTCAACGGTTCCTGGCCCCTCCCCACTCCTCGGTCGCCCTTTGCCCCCTCCACTTTTTTGAGATGAGAGGGGTGGAGCCGTTTCCATGGCGACACATGGGACAGGGGCGACTGAGTGGTAGAGACACCGTGTCCCCAAGGGAGTCGTCGATGTCCAGTCCCTAGGTCCCGCACCCGCTCCACAGAGTGGGTGCGGAGAAACTCCAGCGACCGGCGTAGGGCCCCCGACCGAAGCCAGGGACGCAACAACCTGTGGAGTGCTGAGGGTATCGGCCCGGGCAGGTCACGCGGGAGAAGCAGTATGCTCCTGTCGACCTCCCGTACCAGCCGTCGGCGCCCCAAGCGGCTCAGTGGAAGGGCCGGGGTCGCGAAGTTGAGGCCCCCCCCCCCGCCACCGAAGGAGGGAGGACGTGTGAGAGAAGCACGCTCTTTTGGCGCAGGGGAGCACCCGAAGGACGCTGACTGTGTCCCACTCAATCCCGAGCCAATAAAGTCTGTGTGGGAGCAAGGGCAGACCCGTCCCAGTCCACCCCGAACTCCACGTCCGCCAACACACTCAGAGCCATTGAGATGTCGGCCGATGCACCCTCCCCGGTGGGCAAATGCATCCACTAGCCGTCTAGGAACATGAGTGTGGAGACGCTTGCTTCCGTCCAACGTACGCCTACCACTCTCACTAGTTTCGTGAAGATCCTCGGGGTAAGCGAGAAACCGAAAGGGAGTATGCGAGGCCAAGTTCGTTTCCGAGCGACCTCGTCCGTGGGCGTTAGTCAAGAGGCTTCGTCCTGGGTGAAGACGTTCCCTGAGCGTCTCCCACGAAGACGGGCCTGGACCCTCGGTATGTATCCAACTCACCCCAAGTCTTCCCGCGGGAAGTTCTCGAAGCCCGTGGCGAGCGTCTTCATCCAATAGTGTGCTATGGCAATTTGTGACGTCTCGTCACCCACAAGCGGACTTCTATATGTTTAATACCTAGTGACATCATGTGATTGTACTGTGACGTCACCGGATTGATCATGGCGCCATAGGATCGTCTCGTGACGTCACAGGGACACAAATTGACGTCATAGGACTACATGGTGACGTCAATTTATCACAATGACGTCATCATACCGTGACATCACTGAGTCACAGTGAGCGTTGAAATAAATTTTGACATGGTAAAATTCTGGACCATCATGACTGTAGATTAAATTAAGTTGAATAGGAAAAGTCATGTTCATTTCGACCTAAGTCACAGTGAGCGTCGAAATTAATTTTAACATGGTAAAATTCTCGACCATCATGACTGTAGATTAAATTAAGTTGAATAGGAAAAGTCATGTTCATGTTGACCTGAGTCACAGTGGGCGTTGAATTAGTTTAACATGGTAAAATTCTTGACCATCATGACTACAGATTAGCTTAAGTTGAATAGGAAAAGTCATGGTCATTTCGACCTAAGTCACAGTGAGCGTCGAAATTAATTTTAACATGGTAAAATTCTCGACCATCATGACTGTAGATTAAATTAAGTTGAATAGGAAAAGTCATGTTCATGTTGACCTGAGTCACAGTGGGCGTTGAATTAGTTTAACATGGTAAAATTCTTGACCATCATGACTACAGATTAGCTTAAGTTGAATAGGAAAAGTCATGGTCATTTCGACCTAAGTCACAGTGAGCGTCGAAATTAATTTTAACATGGTAAAATTCTCGACCATCATGACTGTAGATTAAATTAAGTTGAATAGAAAAAGTCATGTTCATGTCGACCTGAGTCACAGTGGGCGTTGAATTAGTTTAACATGGTAAAATTCTTGACCATCATGACTACAGATTAGCTTAAGTTGAATAGGAAAAGTCATGGTCATTTCGACCTAAGTCACAGTGAGCGTCGAAATTAATTTTAACATGGTAAAATTCTCGACCATCATGACTGTAGATTAAATTAAGTTGAATAGGAAAAGTCATGTTCATGTCGACCTGAGTCACAGTGGGCGTTGAATTAGTTTAACATGGTAAAATTCTTGACCATCATGACTACAGATTAGCTTAAGTTGAATAGGAAAAGTCATGGTCATTTCGACCTAAGTCACAGTGAGCGTCGAAATTAATTTTAACATGGTAAAATTCTCGACCATCATGACTGTAGATTAAATTAAGTTGAATAGGAAAAGTCATGTTCATGTCGACCTGAGTCACAGTGGGCGTTGAATTAGTTTAACATGGTAAAATTCTTGACCATCATGACTACAGATTAGCTTAAGTTGAATAGGAAAAGTCATGGTCATTTCGACCTAAGTCACAGTGAGCGTCGAAATCAATTTTAACATGGTAAAATTCTCGACCATCATGACTGTAGATTAGCTCAAGTTGAATAGGAAAAGTCATGTCCATTTCCACCTGAGTCACGGTGAGCGTCGAAATTAATTTCAACATGGTAAAATTCTCGACCATCATGACTGTAGATTAGCTCAAGTTGAATAGGAAAAGTCATGGTCATTTCGACCTGAGTCACAGTGAGCGTTGAAATTAATTTCAACATGGTAAAGTTCTTGACCATCATGACTATAGATTAGCTTAAGTTGAATAGGAGAAGTCATGTCCATTTCGACCTGTTTTTTTTTTTTTTTTTTTTTTACTTATATCGATATCAATATCAATATATATATATATTCATTTATTTATTTATTTTTTATAAAAATAATATTGTACAATTCACATAGTGCATAAATTCTATGTAGAATATTGTATCTTGCTCAGCGGTTCCTGGGCCTTCCCCTACCCCTCGGTCGCCCTTTGCCCCCCCTTCTTTTGCGAAGAGGGGTGGAGCCGTTCCCATGGCGACACATGGGACAGGGGTGATCGAGTGGTAGAGATACCGTGTCCTGAAGGAAGTTGCTGATGCCCAGCCCCCGAGGTCCTGCACCCGTTCCACAGAGTGGGTGCGGAGAAACGCCAGCGATGCCGCGAGGCCTCTGATGTTGTGGGCGTGGGGGGCATGGCCCGGGTCGGCCTTCCGGTGCCCTGTTGGTGGTGTCAGCTAGCCAAGACAGGAAGTCCAGAACTGTGCTAGCGGAGATGGTCACTATCGCGTGTCTCCGAAGGAAGTCCTGGAATCTCCGGTTGGGAGGGTTGTTGGATCTGGATGACGGTCGGGACCGTAGCGAAGACGCGGTCTGTCGCTTCCTGGTCGAACAGACCACGGGAAAGGGGAGCTGCTCTCACCACGCCCCGGCGAGCTATCTCCGGGGCCGACCGCGCTGCAGACTGACGAGCTGCCGGACGAGCCGCGGTGAAGGCCCTCGCTGCTGGGGGTAGGGCTGATGACGCCATGTTGGCTGTACCCTCTGCCACGGTAGAGAGTGCCGCCAGGGTGTCTCTGCATACAGAAAACACGCGAATCAAATTAGTAGGGCGAGAAGGATCCCGATCCCCGGAGGGTGTAATAAAGTCACATCGCTCAATTGTAGAACGTATAACATATGCGAAGCCGAGGTCGTTTCCGAACGACCTCGTCCTCGGGCGCTAGTCAAGAGGCTCCGTCCTGGGTGAAGACGCTACCCGAGCGTCTCTCGCCAGGACAGGTCTGGACCCTCTATAGATTGAAATATCCCACTCACCTCAATTCTTCCCGCGGGAAGTCCTCAAAGCTCGTGGCGAGCGTCGTCAGCCAGTTCCTCATCATCGCCATTGCCGTGACGGTCGAGATGGTAGAGGCAAGGTCTTGTCTGGTCGAGGCCTCCGTCGTCAGCAACTTAGCCTCCGGTTCACTAAGTTGCTGGGGGAGGGCGGGGTCCCTGCCCGAGTGCCACAAGCAATCGCGCAGGCCCTCCGGCGCGAAGGGTGGTGGCAGGACGACGGGGAATGATGAAGGGATATGCCGTCGAGGAGGAACCGTCTTGGGTTGGTCTTGGGCCCGCTCGAGAGCAGGGATGTCTAAGGCTTTCTCCCCTTTCTCCTGCGGGAACCAGGCGTTTGGGGAGTGCTACCGCCGGTGAGTCCCCCGACCTGTCGACAAACATATGCCCATCAGGGTTTAAACGAGGGTTCTCCAGGAGAGCACCTAATGCGTCCAGAGTGTTAGAGGTGGAAATCCTGGAGGGCGTGGAGGCCGGGGCGGAGAGGGGTCGAATCTTATATAGAACCTTAGCCCCCTCCGCGTCGTTGGCCCACTTTAGGATAACGTCATCTCTCCTCCTCCAGCCCTCCAGTAGCGAGTAGTCGGGAGACCAGGCCACTAGCTTGTGATCTTCTCCAAACGAGTACTCCCAGGACCGGGGAAGGTCACACCATGAGAAGGGGTGAACTCAAGAGTCCGTCATGGTAGGAGGATAAGGTAAAGAAGAACTGTAGTGGTCCTCCACCCCGTCCAACCCGACGGACGTCTGATTGGGGGGTTCCTCCTGAGAGGGGCCTTCTAGTCCTATACCTGTCGCCGGCACGGAGGGGCGGAGGGAAGGACCAGGAGGGAGAGTGGGAGGGGGGGCTAGAGCCGTAGGTTCAATAGGAGGTTGCTCTGGAGAGGGGTGCGTTATGATTTGCGCGGTCTGAAAGGCCGGATAATGTGATAGGGCCGATTCAAGGACGGGGCCTATCAGGGACGGAAGGAGGGCAGCCACTTGGGCAGCCAGAGTTCCCTCTCCCCTCGTTTCGTCCCCCGGCTCCCTGCCCTTGTGGGATTTACGGCGAAGAAAAGGAGAGCGAGGAAGGGAGGGTGAGTTGGGGGGAGAGGCTGTGGAGGGTGGGGACAAGCTGAGCGTCCTGGACCTCGGTGAGGCAGACCTCTTTTTCGAGCGAGATTTCCTGCCGGGTTCACGTGAGTGAACTAGGGAGGAAGACGAGTTCGTGGGGGTGCTTGACAAAGCAAGCCGTAAGGGTTTTAAGGACCCTTGATGGTCGGATGTATGGGGCTGCCGAGAGGCCTGAGGACGCTCGGGGACACCATACTCCGTAACATCAGACTCGTCCCCTTGTACTCCGAGAGGCCCAGGTTGTCCACCAACGGAAGTCTCGGAGACATAGGGAGACGGATGGCGAGGGCGAACGAGGCCCAATTCCACGCCTAACGCCGGATCCGCCCACACCAGGGGGGGGGGGGTCGTCAGCGGATTTCAATTTCCGAGCTCTGCGCCATGCCTCCCGAAGAAGTTCGAGGGCGGCTAGCTTGGAACGGGTTTTGGGAGGAGCAGCACGAATCTCCTCAACCCGCGCTTTGCACACAACGCAGGCTAGGGGGTTAAAGCCAGCTTGTGAGAAACAAGGGGCATGGCGGGAGCAGAGGTCGTGGTGGCCGTCTGACGATATCCTGGCTGTGCAGCCGGATTCCACACACAAGCGTTTGGTCTGAAAATAGAATAATGATAATCATAGAAGGGGTGTCCCAAAGGTGTCTGGACACAACACCGAAGGGGAAAAACTGCAGGAGAACAGGTAGGGCTCCCTACGAGAACACACGAGCACGAGCAGGAACCAGACTTACCGGCATGAAAAGAAGGTGGGTTGTGGAGTGACCGACTCGTCTGGTTCCGCGATGCTAAGTGACGCGACGTCCGGCTCGAGCTAGCCGGGTAAGAAGGGAGGGAATAGGGAGGGGGAGGTGGGGTCGACAATGCGCATGCCTGCACAGAGCCGGGAATTTTAAATTTCCGATGATTTTGGCGGAAAATTCAAACCACACTCAACCTTCGGGAAATGGCCATATGACCAGGAGTGTGGTATGGGATTATCGCTATAGCTTCGCTGTGCAGGTTTCTTTCAGCCGATAATACACTACGTGCTAATAAACGTGGAAATGGTGAGTGCAGAAATATCTTTTTTAATTCTATTTCTGCCTCTTTTGGCACCAATAACGCGGCAGTTCCAAAAATAGCAGAGATCCCTCAATCAGTCTATACACGAAATCGTGGTTGCTTACAAGGGCACAGGGGCTTGCAGTCTTCGGCAGTGTGTCAACAAGCCAGACAAGAAGTGAACATACAAGTTGTTCTTCCATGGAAGTGTCGATGGATTCATCCATGAAATTCTTCTCTACCAAATGTAATCGACATTTACAAACCATCACACCGAACTGAGTGAAGAAGAGCAGCTGTTGCCAATTAACATCCAAGTTATCGTTACACTTACAGACAACTGGTTTACCAGCACAGACTTGGTGAGGTACCTGAGGGACAAGTTTGGTACTCGATATGTTGGTACTTCCAGGATCAACAGAATTGGAAATACACCACTGCTATTTGAAACGTAAAGTTTACAAGCAATGCATTCTTCCAGCAATAATCTACGGGTGTGA
>NC_134785.1:56324407-56411907 GCF_046742065.1 Oratosquilla oratoria | reverse complement strand
TATAATGATTTCAGACTTAAAAAATATTCAAGGTCTTTAAAAAAAAAAAAATAATGATATGTATATCAAAGGCCGCAGAAGGCCGCACTTGATGGCCCGGAAGGCCGCACTTGATGGCCCGGAAGGCCGCAGGTTCCCCACCTCTGGGCTAGACAAAAGTCGGACGAGAAGAGATGAATTAAGCCTCTCCACCCGTAGGCGAGGGGAAGTAACCCCGGCCTCCGGAGGACCTTGTGTCCGGCCACTACCCGGGGGTCTCGCCATGACACTGAAGAAATTCAACTTCGTCTTGGTGGCCTTTCGGAGGTGCCTGACCTTCGGAGGGAAGGAGAGCCTCCGAAGTATTGATAGGTGAGCACCCAGGGGAAGGTGTGGCCCTGAAGAGTGAGGTGGGGGCGTCGCTTCCGCATCCTCAGACTCATTGCTCTATTCTTGGTCTTCGAGATCTTCAGTTCCAGCTTTTCGCATTTCTTGAAGAAGCGATTGGGGGCCTCTCTGAGCCTTGCGAAGGAGGCAGACACCCCACCCAGTGACTACCAGCCCGAGATCGTCCGCGAAGAAAAGAACGAGAATCCTCCCCGAAGTCAAGAAGAGCCAGGTTCTCCATGAGCACGTTAAAGAGGGTTGGATTAAAGGGCCATTTACGAGTACACGGTCTAACAGCTTGACAAACCCGGTTTGTCAAATAAGTGTTTGAAGTGATGTTTGACCGTGTGAATAGGGTATTTGGTTGTAAAACACGTTCGACAAGCGTGTTTGACGACCAAATACCCCCATTCACACGGTCAAACATCACTTCAAACACTTGTCTGACAAACTGGGTTTGTCAAACTGTTAGACCATGTAAATGGTCCTTAAGAACGCCCCCCTGCTGGGTCCCACTTTCCATCCTGTGGTATGTGGTATGTGGTATGCGGACGGAAAATGGCACCACACCTCCACCTCCCCCACCACAGCGGAAGAATACAGGGATGGCCAATTGGACCCATTTCCAGGAGTAACTAGACCGCTGGTACCAATTCTATTCTCCCACACAAGACACAGACAATCTACATCGAGGCATCGTCGCAGCCACCCAGGACGCTGCGGATAGAGCTTTCCCCAAAACGAAGCCAGGCATAAACAGATATGCTGACCAGTGGTATTACAACGACATCGTTTTTATTTGTACTGTTCACGTTTTCTATGAAGGGCTTTTGGCAGTAATCTCATCTCCCTGCCAACTAGTTTCTGGCGAGATATTTCTCTGGTGTCACCTTATTCATTATATTCGGTGAAGTGCTATATATCTATAGGGTGCCCAATGGTCCAGGCCGTCATTATGACAGTACCCCATATATCTATGGGGAATTTCCCTGTTCGCCATCAGGGACGTGCCAGTTAGCAGTGGGTCCTGCGACTGTGTGAGTTACTCTTTGTCTGATCTTTCTTACAAAACCTGTTCGATATGGGTGACCCTGCAGAGATTCCCTCTCTATCGACATAGCTTTTATAATCATTAAGATTCTCAAGCCTATTCACCACGTCAAGGTGTCAACTCTCGGAGAGGCACAACGACATCGTACGGGAACAAAGTCACCGAATCAATGCACTCCGTACCTTTCTGTGACACAACCCATCCCTCGAGACACGAGCCCTCCTGCGTTCTGCCATCAGGCAAGCGAATCACCCTTAGTGTCCGGGAAGAAACGTGGCTTGAATGGTGTGTCCCTCTTTCTCTCCAAACCACTGCTGGCGCCCTCTGGAGGAAGCTGCGGCTGGCAACAGGTGCAGTCTCACCGCCCTCGTCCACCCGTAGCCCAAATAACAGGCAGAACTATTGGCGTAGGACTTTGCGGACCGCTCCTCCTCCGCCTGTAGGGCAGGAACAGGACCTCCTCCGATAAGTTAGAGAGGATGTGACCCACACTGCCACGGCCACGGCTGCCGAGACGAACTGTCCCTTCACACTCGAGGAACTTCGACGAGCTCGCAAGACGAGCAAGGATACAGCTCCTGGTAGCAACGGGATACCTTACTCCTTCCTGAGGCAGCTGGGGCCATCTGGGGAGCTGGCAGCACTGGCACTCATCAGTGCCTCCTGGAAGGCGGGGACGTCTCCCTGCGGAGTGGAAAAAGGTCGGATATCGTGACGATCCCCAAGCCCAATGACCCACACAGCTACTGGTCCATACACCCCTCGTCCTGCATTGGCAAGACTGATGAGCGGATGGTCCTCGTTCGCTTCCTGTGGTGGACGGAAGCCTTCCGTCACAATATGTATGGTTTCATAAAAGGAGTGGAAGCAACTGACTGTGTGGCAACCCTTCTTGGATTGGTCGGTGGTCAACCTGCAGTTGTGGTGTTTCTGGATCTGGAAAAAGCATTCGAGCTAGCAAGTGCTTCTAGCGTTCTTGCAGCCCTGCCTACTAAGGGGATCCAAGGCAGAATCCTGATATGGGTTGCAGACTACCTCACGGACAGACTAGCGAGACTGCGCCTCCTGGGACATCTATCCGCATACAACAGTGACTGCCACCTGTCCCGGACACTTCAAGCGCGTAATAGGGCAAAGGTGACGTGCTTCGGCCGTTACGAGTCTCTCGGGATAGGCTCGTTACCTTCTTCTTCTTCTTCTTCTTCCCAGTGCTGTCTGACCAGAGGCGCCACCCCGATCCTAACTTCCTCATTCTTCCTGTCCTCCCTGACACCATCCCCCCACCTCCAACGCCACGTCCCGACGAGGGGAAACTAATATCAGCGAGGCAGGATCCAGTAATGAGGAACAGGGCACTTAGCGTCTGTTCCACTTACTCTTCCTCCTCCCTTTCCAACTCCCCTAGTCTTCCTCCGCATCAGAACCTCCTTCTCTGCTCTCTCTCGTTCCCTTTACTTCGTCGTTTCACTGCAACCTTCTCCGTCTCTATTTTCCTTCCCCGACACCTGTTTTTTTTTTCAAACTCTCTTTTTTCCTTGCCAATGTTTCTATATTTATGTTTGCTTTCCCTCCCTTTGCTTCTCCATTTTCCTTCCTTCCCATCCTCTCTTCTTGACTGTTCTTCTCTCACATCCTTTGCTCTTCTTCCGAACCTCTCCTTCCTTCCCGTTTGCTCTTCGTCTTTGCTTTACTTCTTTTTCTACTCTTTTACTTTATTTCCTTTTTCCCTGATCTTTGATACATCCTCTTCCCTCCATCCTTAACTTGTCTTCCCTATTTCAAGTACCTGTTCTTCCCTTCGAAGCTTGATACATCCTCTTCCCTCCCTCCTTGCTTCCCTCCTTAACTTGTCCTCCCTCCTATTTCAAGTACCTGTTCTTTACTTCTTCTTCGTTGTGACGCCTAAGACTATCTCAATGACACCTCATTCATCGTCTCTCTCATCGTCCACCCTCCGCTTGTCTACGAGTCTTAGTCTTGCTTCTAATCCCTCCAATCTTTCCCTCCTCTCAGCTAATCCTCATCCTCCCTCCACCTCACCTCACCTCATGTCCATCTTCATTCACTTTCATGTATTTTTTCCTCCAGTCATTTCTCTCTTCTCTCCACATTTTCTTCTGCTTCGTCACTTCCTTAATGAAATCCTAATTCTCTTGGCTTCCTTTACCTGCCTTCCTCGTTGATTTCTTTCCGTTTTACAAAGGCGGAGCACGACAGGAGACCTTTTGGTCCATAACTAGGTAGGATCTCCGACACCACGATACCTGATGTCTCCCTCATTCTCGTTGTTCTCACCTGTTCCGGTTTCTTTATCTGTCTGAATAATTTTCATAATAAAAATAAAGTAAATGAAATAATAAAAGTAATAATAATGGCAATGATAATAGCAATAACAATAATAACAATAATGATAAAATAACAACAACAACAATAATAATAATAATGATAACAATAATAATAATAAAAACATTAACCATAATAATAATAACATTAACAACAACAACAGCTGCCCAGGATGTAACACTTCACCCCATACCATACAACACATAATGGAAGACTGCATTATACACAATCATGCACGCAAACAACACAACATACGCTCTATAAAGGATTTGTGGGAAAACCCAGTTTCGGCTATGGCATTCCTTGGGGAGACGGGACTGCTCGGACAGACAGTCTAGGGAACGACAACAACAACAACAACAACAACCATACCATATACCAAAGGCTTCTTCCACTTTACAAGGGAGGTAGCCAAAAAACAAAGAGATAAAATCCATTCCCACATACTCCACTCCCATCCACCCCCTTCCTTCCCTCTTGGCATCTCCTGGATGATGGGTCATCCCTGCATCTCGCCCACTGCCCTGGATCAGGAGTCGTGTCACAAGACACACCACATCGACAGCAAGTCTACTTCATTCAATCGGCGACATCCCACCCCCCTCTCCGTCCCCTCATGCAGAAAAGGAAATGGGGAAAAATCCCTTCAGGCTGTGTTAATTCAATTCTCACACATACTCCCCATCCCCCATCCATTCCACCTCATGCATCACAGCATCATCATACACAACCATTCTCCATTCACCCCTATCTTCTGTCCTCTCCCGTCCTTCCTCATCAGACATTTCCCTCTTTCCCAATGTCTCTTTTACCCAATCCATCCATCTCATCCTAGGTCACCCCCTCATGTTCACTCCTTCCACACCTCTTTTACTGATCTTTCTTTCCATTTGTCCAGATCATCCCAACACTCTTTCATCAACCCTATCCCCTAACTCCCTTTCCAACCCGTTCTCCTCCTCACCTCCTCGTTTCTCACTCTATCCAGCCTAGTAACCCCTATCATACTTCTCAGGCACCTCATCTCAAACACATTCAAACTCCTTCTCTCTTCCTCTCTTATGTTCCATGTTTCTGCCCTATATAGTGCTGTCAGCACAATCACTCCTTCGTACAATCTCCTCTTAGCATCCATTCCCAAATGTCTATTTCTCATTACACCTTTTAATCCAAGGCATTTATTCACTTCTCTCAATCTACATTCTACCTCCACCTCCACTCCTCCCTTGCTCGCCACATTTGCACCAAAGTATCTAAAAATATCTACTTCCTCCAGTCTCTCTCCCTTAATATTCACTTCTAGTCTGCTGCCACTTTCTCCCCTTGTACATCTCATCACCTCATTTTTACCCATATTTATCCTCCTTTCGCATACCTTCCCACTGTCACTAACTTCCTCAATCCCTCCTCTGATCCTGCTGCAAGCGCAGTGTCATCAGCAAAGAGCAACTGGCTTATCACCCACTTTTCTCCATTTTCTTTAACCATCTCCAAACCCTGAGCCATTACTCTTGCATTTACCTCTCACACCACCCCATCCATGTATAAATTGAACAGCCAAAACGACATAACACATCCCTGATGAAGTCCCACCTTTACCTCAAACCATTCACTTTCTCCATTTCTAATCCTAACACAAGCTCTACTACCCCCATAAGAACTCTTGACTGCTTTTAACATCTTTCTTCCTATCCCATATATCTGCAATACCTCCCACAGTGCCTTCCTGTCTACCCTGGCATAAGCCTTTTCCAAATCCATATAAGCCCAAAAAACATCCTTACCTTTTCCTATAGCTTTCTCACATATCTGTCTTACTACAAAAATCTGATCTATGCATCCCCTACCTGTCCTAAACCCACACTGGTCCTCACCAATTACTCCCTCTGTTCCTCTTCTAATCCTCTCAATCAAGACCCTCCCATAAGCTTTCCCAACTACACTTAACAAGCTGATCCCTCTGAAAGTACTACACTCACACTTGTCCCCTTTTCCCTTGTAAAGTGGAACTATACAGGCACTTCTCCAGTCCTCCAGCACTATACCCTCTCTTAAACAAACATTAAATAACCTCTTCAGTCAGTCCACCATCACTGTACCTCCTTTTTTCAGACATTCTGCATGACATCCATCCAATCTAGGTGCCTTACCTGCTCTCATCATCTTAACAACTTTCTCCTCCATTTTCCTCACTCATCATGGTTATTTTCTTAGCACTTCCAACTGCTCACTCTTTGCCTCCTTTATCTTATGCTTGACTTCTTTTTTCTTTGTACCTCTCCTATGATTCCCTCATCCTATTTTGTAATCAATCTGTGAAAGCTTTTCTCTTCTACAACCTTCTTTGCTTCCTCATCCCACCACACAATACCCTTCCTTCTATTTCCTCCCATCCTTCTTGTTCCACACACTATCTTTGCACACCTTGTGATTTAAGCAGTTCACTCTAAGTACCTCCCTACCTTCTGTCCTTTTCTTCTTTCTCTGCTTCTCCACTTACATTCCACCAAAATATTACCTGATATTCCCCCACTCTCTCCCCTTAGAACATGCACACCCTTAACTCTTCCTACTATACTCCTGGTTACCACTATATAGTCCATTAACACTCTACCACCCTCTTCCATGTGTACTTATGCTCGACTTTCTTCCTAAACACTGTATTTGCTATCATCAACTCTCTAGACACACCACCATCAACTCTCCTCTATGATTTTTTCCTGGAACTCCACACTTCCCAACCACTCCATCTATTGGTTCATTTCCTACCCTAGCATTAAGGTCTCCCGATACAACTCCATTGACATTTCTCCCTTATCCCTCTATGCACTCATTTAAATACACTCTTCTCACTATCAGGCCCATATGCACTTACAAAAACACAAAGCTCCCTTCCCAGTTTCTTCATCCACATTAACCTTGAAGAAACCTTCCACTCCACTACATGTTTACCTATCTCTTCACTTACTAGTATAGCCACCTCTTCTCTCCCTCGTCCTCTCTTCACTCCTGAGAACCTCCCAACTACACTCCCAAACTCACAATCGCCCCTCCCTTTCAACTTAGTTTGACTCAATGCCAACACATCCATCTTTCTTCTCACAAACATACTGCCTATCTCTTCCCTTTTACTCTCATCTGTACCACATCCACGCACATTAAAAGATCCAAACAGTCTAGGGAATGACAACATTAACAAATTGTCAGTCTAAATTGCTTTTCCACTCTCAGCATCACCCACGGACACCACTCAGAGTAGCAGCTGGTTTTCTTTCTTTCTTGATTTTGAACCACATTTTGAGATCTTGCCTCCCTCTTCTTGGGAGAGGTGCTGTATGCTCTTGAATCAAGATTCATAACAGGTAAGAAAAGTCTAACCTACTACAGTATATCATATTTATCTTATATAAGAGGGAGGGTGGAGGGGTGTGGAGTGTATTCAGGGATGGAATGGGTGGGAATGATTTTATGCCTTTTCCTTTTTGGCTACCTCCCTTGTAAGGGGGAAAAAGCCTTGGTATATGTATCTATATGCCAAAAGGCTTCTCATTTTAACTTATTATTATTTGTAGTCAAGGATATTTTTTTATATTGATAAAACAATTATTGAAAATCTCATCTACCCCAGAATAGAATATAAAGTGGTGTTGTGGTCTCAACATAAAAAGAATATACAGGAAAAATAAAAAGACTACAAAAGTCAGGAACTGCAATGATCCCAAGCCTAGCTGGCAAAATATATGAAGAACGATAAGGTATGACTGCCTGCACTGAAAGAGAGGTATAACTTCCTTCATTCTTATGTTTTTATGTTCTTAACTGCCTTCAGAACTGTAAATGATCTGGGTATATTAGCACAGGATGAAAGAATATCACAATGACATAGTAAAAAACATAAGTCAGAATATGCTACTTAAAGAATTAAGAAACATAGCTTTCTGCTTAAACATGCTGATTTCTAGAACAATAAGGAATCCAGTTAGGCAATATAAAATGAACTTACAGCAAAATTTGATGAGTGGAAACATAAAGATGAGATCCCATAAGCATATTTCAATCATGTGTATTACAATTAGATACAATAAATATAATACAGGCCCAATGTTACCAAGCAAATTTCTGGGTCTTGTTCAGTTACATTTCCAAAGGAAAATAAAACATTTTTTTCACTGTTTACAGTATAAAATATGACTATTTTACAAACCTGTACATTTAAAATTGCTCATACAATTCTGCACTGCCATTCAGTGAGATCGAGTGAATTGTGACATCTCACCTCAACAACAACTATATAACTATATTGTCTGCTCAGTCGTACACATGTAAATGAATATTCCCACAATGACATCATGACACTGACTTCATAAGAAGTTCCTTAGATTACATTTACAAACTGTAGACAAAATAGAATAATATTTGCCTCTTCATATTTCCTCTCTCTATTTTTTCTTCTTCTTCTACTATTGGTCCCCAGTTGGCAATCTGTGGAAGCACGCAAGGAGAGCATCGTGGGCACCAACCTACTCGTTTCATTAAGGTGTCTTGAGAAACAAGTCTGTCGGTGCTTCAAGTGCCATTGATGTCCTTTGGTAGATTTGATGGAAAACCTTACAAAGGAAAGAATCCAACAAGTCATGGAATCATTTCCTGGAGGAGGGTGGGGGGTGGGGGGGTGAAGCTCTCCTCTTGTAATGGCAGCACATTCTTTTTTCACAATAGTTGAAGTATCATATATTTGATGTCAATGTTGAAGTCAACAGACAACTTACAACATCAACAACCATTTTACATGGTGATCAACCATGTTCTATAATAACTATCACAAAACCATCATAAAGGATGTTATCTGTAACGACAAAGAAATACATAGGGCACCCTCGCATTACACATTCAGAAAGACAAGTGGGAGTAACGGTCTTTTTGGTAAACCGTTTAAAGTCCCTTGCACTGACTTCCATGCCAACAATGTTAAATTACAAATGAAACATCCTAACTATGAAGGCTAAGAGAGATTCTCATATATGTATTTCAATATGTCATCATCTTAAGTTTCTTCATAAAACATTAAAATAGGAGACTAATTCCACACTTAGACTTCTAAAATTGTAAATAAAACTTTTACCCCATGACAAGAAGTCTACAACAATGATTCCCAGATGGAAAAAGTCTACAACTATGAGGTATTGCAGGGGCGTCAGGGAACAGCTGAGCAGGGGGTACTTGAAGTACCATGAGTACCAGGCATTATACCAACTCGAAAATGGTACTAAAACTCCTCAACAGTGACATAGAGCACATCAAGGGTGATGTACATATTCTTAAGGACATGGAGCATAAGGGTTTGTACCAACCCCTAAAGAAAGAAAAAAAAGAAAGAAAAAAAAAAAAAAATCCCCAGGGTGACATGCATAACCTCAAGGCATTGCACTACCTCAATTATGCATTGCTTAAAAAAATTACGTGATCCACGCAAAGGTGCTTTATCTTATTGATGATAATGCATATGTCGAGGAAGTGACTTGACTGGTTTCGCTCCAGGTATATCTGGGGATCAGAGAGAATTCTATGGAAGAATGGGGGTGATCAGACAAATGACTGGATGATGAGGGAATGGAGTATAGTCGGTGGGGTGCGATGGGGGATGAACTATGCCCTATTGCTTGGTGATTGGTGGGTGAATGTATGGAATCTGCTAAATAACAACTGGAGAGGGGATGAGATAAAAAAAAAAAACAGGAGAAATTGGGTAGATTGACAAGGTGATGGGGACTGAAACTATTCATCTAACTAGCTCAACTCCGCTTGCATTCTGTAGCGTCACCACCTCGTGCACGGGATTTGAAATTAATGACATCACAACCGTGTTTTCCTTTCTAGATGACTTCGTATTTTCTTTCTTTTTTATTATTGTATGCTACTCTACAAGGAAACCAAATGCTCTATCATCAGAATTTGTCCGTCAGGGAAGGTTATTTTTCACAATGGGGTCAAGTTAAGGAAAGACACTGAAGCAGAGATTCTCAACTCGTTCTTTCATGTACACAGTACTACCTCTCATTAATAGACTAAAAGAGGGGTAACGGTGTCCGCTGATGTGAATAATCCGTTGATTTGGAGTGGTTTTTGGGTGGCATAGTGATTGCACGCACTAAAAAACAGCACCAAAAACACCGAAAACACAGCAAAAACACCGCAAACACAGCTAATTAATGTCCGTTAATGAAAGGTAGTACTGTACCACTCTTATGTGGTGCTGTTCCTCACCCTCCTTGAGACCACCTAATCACTAAAGTTAATCGCTTTGCATCCACTAACAACCACTAGTTTCCGAATCGTGGCCCCACTTTTGAAACTCTATGGCCTCCCAAGGGGTCACGGACCCCAGGTTGAGGACCACTACCCTAAAGGATACAAAATAGACTTTAAAAATCTTTAGCCACTATTCATTTCCTTTTACCAACACAAATGATGGATCACATGACTACGGGAGGCCCCAGATATCGCACAGGCTATCCCGGAGCTGATCTCTGGAAGACGGTTCAAGTGTCTGCAGTGCTAGGGCTCTTGGGCCCCACCTGACTGACTAACAGGGTCAAGGGAGAGAGATAATACAGTGAGTCCTTGTTATACAGTACATATGCATTCCTGAAAACCTTACCACAAATTGAAATTACCGTATACCATACCCCAACTTTCAACTTATGGCAAATGTACCTTCTCTCTGCTCTTTCCTCTTCAAAATATCTAATTTTACCTCCAAAACACAAGCGGATACCGCATCTATGAATTTTTCTTACCGTAAATAGAATCGAGGGTAGTACTTACCAAGTACCATAACTGTGAATTTACTGGATAAAGAATTATTGTATAAGGACGACTCACTGTATGTGGGTGTATGAGGGAGGGATTATGAGGAAACTGGCCCCCAAAAAAAGATATGTGTATATATATAGATAATGATAAAAAAATTAAATAAAAATAAATTTGGAAGGGCACAACATGAAACACCAAGCTGAGCGTGATATAAAAACAAGTCCCCGGCAAGTGTGGCCATGATGAGGGAACAGAGAAGGGATTCTTAGGTACGGAGAAAGACAATATTGTGGATATGAATAAAAACAAGACAACGAGAAAAAGCACTCGGAGAGAAACCAGATTGAGAAACTCTAAGGAGGGCCACAACAGAGGCCTATAGTAATGGAAGAGGCGACTAATGACCATGTAGGCCAAAGAGCTGTTACGGGTCAATAGACCCACTGCTCAGGGCTCAACAAGAGGAAAACCCATCATTCAAGGAACAGCAGGAAAGGACCCACTGCTCACAGCCCAGCGAGAGGGGCTATACAGGGGAGCTTCAAGGCACAGGGTAGGACGGCTGCACGTTGCGGGATGAGCACATTTGTCAACACCAGCTTTCATAACACCAAGTATCACTTGCAACACAATGCACTACTTACAACACCACACAACACTCAAAACATATGCAACAGGAATACCTCTTTCAAATTAACGAACTACATTCAAAACAAAAATAACAACATACCACTTTTAACATCACTTTTCAACTGTAGTATCAACTCTCACAACATATTTCTTACAATATGAACAACCGCTTACGACACCACTTCCCAAATTGATATATATTTGTATAGCTATATATACATAATGTTTAGGGGAGGGAGGTGGTGTGGGTGGGGGGAAAGGGAAAGGGGGAAGGCATATCCCATTTCCCTTCCCAGAGGAGCAAAGGGGGTAAGAGGAGAGGGAAGGAGTGATCTACTCCCTCATTCACTCCGGTTTAAGTACTTGGGTGCCAACAGGAAAAAATAGCTGCACCTGAAAATAGCCTTCAAGTTACAAGTCATTGCTTCTGTTTATATCACATAAAAGTGCTTCTTCTGGAACGAGTCTTGTATGGAACATAAAAATTTTCTAAAACGTCTTATATTTCTTTTTTCTACTCTTCTTCTCCATCTTTTGTATTGACCTGATGTAAATGGACTTTTGAAGCCCATTGTTATCATCACTAAATTATCACTAAGCAAAGAAATATTCAGGACCTAGAGTTAAAAACATTATGCCTGTTATGTACAAGGGTCTTGCTCTGCATACACACACTGATACACACAAACATCCACATCTGTATGCATACGCACACAAATGTACACATGCACACAATGCTGGACATGCCAGTTCTGCCAAAGGAACTTGCCAAAGGTTAATCGCTCCTCTTAGCCTGAAAAAACATGCCAGCTCAAGCTACAAGCCACAAGCCCTCCATCACACACAAAACATGTCTCACATAAATACTTTAAATTTTACCACCAAACCCAGCAGTCTTTTCACTGCTTCCAGCTTCTCCTATTGAAGGACAGACAACTACAAGTATCCTTGGATTTTCCACAGGACAGGTTGTGATAACCATGATATTACAATATTTACTTTTTCCTGTGGAAACAGTAGCAGCATGAACCAGGGCTGTATTATTTTTAATCTATTTTGAAATCATGATTTTTCTTTTTAATCTAATTAATTCTAATTTAAATTTCTAAATTTGAAAAAGATTAATTTCGTGACAAAAGGTTGTTAGATTAGTCGTTCTTCTGGAGAAGGCTTGCGGAGAGGGTAAGATGGGCTGCGTGTGATGATGAGGGGCTGGAAGGTCGTGGTGGTGGTGGCGGCAGCAGGAATAGGCGGAAGGGGTGGCTGCTGGCAGCTGAAAGGAGCTATATGAGCCTCTCTTCGGGAGGTGGTTTCATCATGTTGCCCATCTCGACTCGTGGGCTGTAGAACTCCTACGGGAGAAAAATTAAACAAGAACGGTTAGTGCGTGAATGTTGCAAGAATGTCTGGATAATGAGTGGAGTTTCTCATGTATTTACCTAGTTGTACCTAGTTGTATTATATGGAAAGGGGAGCTATGCTCATGGTGACCCATTTTTGTATCTCGCAAGATAAAGTTTGTTCTTAAATTCTTGTATTGTGTTTGCACACACTATTTTTTCATCTAATTTGTTCCATGAAGGTGTGTTTGTGTGTTTTATAGAATATATAGACTATTCTGAATAACAGTCATACATGTAGCCTCCAGTTTCACCGACTAGAAATCTGCATACTTAGATCTGATTTAATGTACTATTCCAGCTTGAACTATATTGTCTTCTAAGCTATTCTTGGTACTTATGCATTTGTATGGAAAGCTGTACTTTTTCACATGCTTTAGACACTTAGTCTTTCTTAATTAGTTCTCATGATTTCTTAAAGGCCTTCCATCCCAAATCAAAAGACCTCTTCTGTCAATGTGTTCTATCCCCTTTAGTGACCGGAATATTATGATAAAGTCACCTCTTTCTCTTTAATCTCATGTGAAAATGTGTTATAGATTATTCTACACAATAGTAATATCTGTTTCCTCTAGTTTCACTGCGTTTAGCTGCATTGCTCCTGACTCAGGGCAGTGGGTGGGATACAGTGATGACCCGCCATCCATGAGGAGCTAAGATGATAGAGAGGAAAGGGTGGTGGAGGGGAACAAAAAGGAACAGAAAGGAAAAACAAACAACAGTAGGCCTACTGGCCCTAACGAGGCTGTTTGTGTTTACTTTACTAAGCTACAGTGGAATGGGTGGGAGTAGGAACTTGCCTTTGACTTGGTTACCTCCCTTATGAGGGGGAAAAAGATCTTGGTAAACAGATAATTTCACTGACTAGAACTTTGCAGCCCTACAGTGACTAGCAACAGTCCTTGAGTTTTCCTAAAGATATCTTAGGGAAGAACTGTTGGACTGTTGTTTTATTGTATTAGTAAGGGACAGTTTCTGCCAAAGACTAGCAGTAGGATGAGGAGGGCAGTTGCCAGCTGTCAACTTTCCTTTTGTGAAAAGATGGAGGAAATACAGTCAAAGCTAATAGAAATATCCTGGACATGGTCTGGAGACAAAGTGTCAGCCCTTCAGGAATGCACCTCCAAGTGGGGATGAGGAGATTGACATGTTCTGAAGATGGGCAGCAGGATGACTATTGTCTTTGATGTCTATCTAAAAGAACCATCATTTGCAAGTATCCCAGACTATTCTAAACCCAGGTACTTAGGAAATAGTATAGGGTGCAGATAGAAAAATGTTAATGGAAGTGATGGCAGTAAGGGGAAGATGGATAGAGTATTTTAGAGAATTGTTGAATAGGAGGAGGTTAGGAAGGGATTGACTGGGTCAGTGGGAAGAGCTAGGAAAAAGATTATGACAAGAGAGGAACATGACAGGGCTATTTGGAAACATGAGATACAAAGAGCATTGAAAGTGATGAAAGCTGGTGAGGCACATGGGTTAGATAGGTGTCATGCAGAGCCTTAAAAAAAAAAGGAACTCTTTGGAAGACTGGAGGAGTGCCTATATAATTCCACTTAACATAGTAAAAAGGGACAAATATGAATGGAGTTCTTTAAAAGGGATCTATTTGTTAAGTTTAGTTGGAAAGGCAAAGGGAGGGTGCTTATCCAGAGGATTAAGAGATGAACAGAGGGAATAACTGGGGAAGAACTGTATAAGTTTAGGAAAGGGAGAAGGTGTGTGGATAAAATTTCTGTGGTATGGCAGATATGCAAGAAGTGTTTGGCATAAGGGAAGGGTGTTTTTGAGCTTTCATGGATCTAGAGAAGGTTTATGAAAGATTCAACGGGAAGGTATTGTGGGAGGTACTGTAGGTGGAGAGGGGAAAGTTGTTCAAGGAGGTCAAAAGATTTTATGTAATTAGAAGAATGAGTTGTTTGGAGTGAAAGTGGAGCTCCACCAGGGTTGTGTTATGTCACCATGGTTGTTCAATGAGTACATAAATGAGGTGGTACAGGAAGTAAATGTGGAAGTGATGGACACAGGATTGAAGATGGTTGGTGAGAGTGAAAGGAAGTGGGAGGTGACCCAGTTGTTTCCTGATGACAATGCACTTGCGGCTGGGTCAGAGGAGGGTAGTGACAGAGTTTGGGAAGGTATGGAAGACGAGAAAGTTGAAAGTAAATGCGGGTAAAACTGAGGCGATGAGGTGTATGAGGAGTGAGGGTGTCAGTGAATTGGAGTCAAGTCTTACAGGAGAGAGAGGCTCAAAGAAGTGGGTAGTTTTATGTATCTAAGGTTATATGTAGCAGGGAATGGAAAAGTTGGGGTGGAGATAAGCTGTAGAGTCAGGGAAGCAATTCTCATCAGGGAATAAAAAGTGTTATGAAAAATAGGTATCTGGAAATGGACACACATCAATCCAATCCACTGCCCCTGGCCTCTCTTGCAGAGGACCTGCAGCTTTCAAGTAAATAATAACATCCTCCAGGCTCAGAAAAGATATATTGTGTTATTGCCTAAGGATTGCTAGTGTGAGGCATTATAGTATGAAGTGTTCTGTGTCCTCTGTGGGGTGGTTGCCTCTGGGGCAGTTTAAGTCTATGGCCAGGCCTATTTTGCTTCGGAATTATTCAATGCTGGATGTTGTCCTAAATATGCAGGTATACCAGCATGGTTCTTGTCAGCTATGATTACAATCAACCCCTCCCCCACAGGGGCTTTATGTCTTGGGGTTACTGTTGCAATACCGAGTTTAGTCTATCATGAAGGCCTTGTTTAGTGATCTGAGTGTCTTTGTGTGAATGCTCTGTGTGGTATAAGTGGCTGGTTGTTATATATGTTTGAGTAGTATGCTGCTGGTGTAGTTTTTTGTTGCATTCTGTTGGTGATGCCTGTGGAAAGACAGTCAAGGGTGTGTGTTATTTAGGGTTCTGGCTTAGAATTGTGTTCTTGTTATTATCATGTGGTGGTCTGTAGGGAAGACTTTTGTTTCTGTGTGCTATGTCCACCAGAGGTGATATTAGTGTATCTGGTTATTATTCTCACTGCATCACTCTATCAAGTTTATAAATTGTTTGTGTTTGTCTTGCTGATTGTTGGGAACTATGCTGTGGAGGCACAGTCAAGGATGGTTCTTATTGTTTCTAGAAAATTATTAGATATTCTTTCTATTGTCTTTAGTCAAAGTTTGCAATGGATTTAAGTAGGTTTGTTTTACTGTTCATTTCTGCTGTTAGGTCTCTGATAGGTGGGCTGAAAATCATAGGAGTATCAAGGGTGAGGACTAAAATATTAGGGTTCTTTTTCAATGGAAGGATTTGGCCACTTAATTTTACTATAGGGTGGTTTTTTGAATCCCACATAATCTTATATGTTATGACACTCTTCATGTGATGTCTGTAATTATGATATTCTAAAAATATATGTGTTATGACACTGTTCACTTGATAGATGATAAAGATATTATTCTAATGAAAAGAAAATAAAATATTTAGAACAGTGCCATACCTTATTTATGCTCTTTATCCATGCTCCAATAATTAGCACTTACAACAATACTGCTTCTGCACTTTATGTACAACAATGAAAGCACTAAAATACTACTAACTATGAAATATATGTTACTACTTTCCTATACCTTAACACATTTACAGTAATATCTGCAACAATTTAATTGCTACACAAAAGTCACAGAAGTACACCCATGAACTCGTAAACTACACCATGGCTTGTTTTTTATTGCAATTTCTAAAACTAACTTTTATATTGTGCTACCCTATCTGAAGGTACCTCCTCTACCCATCCCTGTACTAAAGGGACTATGGTGGTCAAGGATTACATATAATGACTAAGAGCATAACCACATGTAGTAGATAAAGAGAAAAGGTGTCAGGCAGTAACTGTACAATAAATGTAACAGTGGAGGTTGAATTGGCGTGCAAAAGCTTACGCTACATTATGATTGACATGTCATCCATTGCTTTAACACTCATGACATAACTAACACATTACCAATAGATAACTCCATGCCAGAGAGACACAGGTATAACTAAAGCCATCAGTTTGCCCATATGCACCTGGACAGTCAAGGCAAACTGGTAATCCGTGGTGAATATTAAGGATCACACCAACACATTTGTACTTGCATCCAGTAACATCCCCTGGATGGGTCCGTGAGTCACTCAGGGAAGATGTATTGTTTTGTTTTAGAGATTGTTAGTGTAGGGCACTGGAGTATGAAGTGTTCTGTATAAATATACTTATTCTAGTGTGCAATAATTTCACAAGCAATTCAATCCAAACCTCAGTAGAGATGAATTTAACAACAAATGTAAAGAATATAGACCAAGTAACAGGTAAGAATATAATATGCTTGGGTTGCTAAAAAAAAAAAAAAATAAAAAAAAATAAAGATAAAAAAAAAAGCTTATTTCCATTGAGGTTCCTAATATACTACCTAACTGTAGTATACAGGAAAGGAGCAATGCTCATTGGGGCCTGTCTCCTACTCTAGAATTTATTATACCTAGTATCAAACTCATGTTCAGTTCCAATTTAATCTATATTCTTGATCTCCAATTATCATATTTAGATTTAAATTCATGTATTGTCGCAGCTTGGGTTATATCACTTTCTAAGCTATTCCAAGTATTTATGTACCTATATGGAAAACTTTATTTCTTCACATTCTTTAGACATTTTGTCTTTCTTAATTTGTTCCTATGGCTTACAAAATTTCAATCATTACCTAACTAAACAAATGGGACAAGGTAAGTACAATAATGAGGATACTACTTTGTAGTGTCATCTTGTTTACATGCCCTCTGATTCCTGAGGGCAGGAGGCTTCAGTTTTGTATTCCTCCGCTGCTGGCTTGCAAATCTCCCACAACTAATCATTCTTCATAAGTTACTTATGTTTATAACCCTCCATCTTATTTTCTAATTTAAGGCAACATAATATTATAATCACAACTAACACCACAGTAGGATAAGAGAAAGAGTAAGCGAAACTATATATTTCAATTGCTAACTGCAATCCTCTTCAGTAGTAAAGAGGACTGCAGTTAGTAATCGAAATATATAGTTTCGCTTACTCAACTCTTTCTTTCATCCGACAGTGGTGTTAGTTGTGATCTATAAATGTGTTACTACATTTCTCACAAGTGATATCATAATCAATTTACAAAGAATGTGACCACTATGGCTCTAGCTAGGATGTGGCTTATGGCACCATACCTGCATCCCTTAGTGTCAGTGACACACCATAGAACATGGCAATGCAATCTATTCCCTTTAGTGACCTGAATACTGTAATCATATCTACTCTTTCCCTTCAAAGTTGGTAGACCCAGTGCTTTTAGTCTCTCCTCATATTGGTTTATCGGCCAGGCTGGGGACCAACTTGGTTGCTGCTCTTTGTATTCTTTTGATATTACTATCCTTCACACTATATGGGAACCATTACACTGATGCATATTCCAGTCTTGAATGGATCGGGGTTTTGATGAGCTTTTTCATCATTTCTTCATCAATATATTGAAAAGCCACTTCTGCAGCCGTCTGTACATCTCTGACGAGTTAAACACCATATGAGGACGGAGCCTTTATTTGTACGACGTGGTACTTGAAAAAGCTGTAATAAGCGAAACTTCATACAAATAAAGGCTCCGTCCTCATATGGTGTTTAACTCGTCAGTCTTGTCGGCAACTGCTACTTTCATGAAAACTGTACATCTCTTCCACAATCCTGTTGATAAGTCTCTCAGGTGACAGATTAGGTTTTATCAACACTCCCAGATCTTCCTCCTCTTTTGCTTTTGTAATGGGTTCTTCTCCCAAATAAAATATTAGTTTAAGGATTTTTTTTTTTTTTCACTATTGCCCATTTTCAGTTTTTGCATTTTTTGGTATTGAACTTCATTTCCCATTCTTGGCTCCATGCAAAAAAAAAAGGGTCTAGATTCTTTTATGATAATCTACAATCTTCCTCATTTTTCACTTTTCTCATGATTTCTGTATCATTTGCAAACATATTGGCATAGCTTGTTGTTCTTTCCATCGTGTCATTAACACAGACATAGACAAGAAGCATTATTGGTACAACCATCGAACCTTGTGGAACTCTGCTTGTAACTGCTTTCAATCCTGACATCTCATCTCTTACTACTGTCCTCATGTATCTTCCCTTAACAAAATCATTCATCCTTTGGAAGTAGTTTGCCTTTCAGTCCTTCAACATGCTTTCCAATTTCCATATTAGTTGACTGTGAGGTACTTTATCCAAAGACTTCTCTAGGTTGAGGTAGATGCATTCTGCCCACTTCTCTCTTGCAACACATCAATCATTTTCAACTAAAAGCTTAAAAGACCTGAGGCCAAATTGACTGTCTGTCAGAATGTTCATCTCAAAATATTTGGTCCATCAATCTTTCACAATCCTCTCACATAATTTCACTATTGTGCTGGTCAGTGATACCTGCCTATAATTTAGTGCCATCTCCTTACTTCCACCTTTGTGAATTGGTACCACATTTGCCCTTTTCCAATCAAGTGGCACTATGCCTTCTTTCAATGAACAAAAAATAAGACTGAAGATTGTCTGCTATTTGTTACTTACATTATGTTGTGAATAAATTTAGACTATGTATCATTTTCTTGTCTTTTTTTTATTCATCAGCTAATTTAATGAGAGTTTAATCACATGTCTCTTCTGATAGATGACAATGCCAATGAGACAAAAACAAAATTCTTATATTTTAAAATACCTCAATTGGAAAAAAAGGAGCTTTCAGGAAAAAACAACTTTATATCTGAAATCACATTTGAAATAGATAATACCAGTGGTTGATACCGATGCAACAACAAAAAATTTTTGAGCTGTGTTATCATACATCTGAATTCATGTACAGTTCTAGCTTGGGCTATGCCAACTTCTAAGCTGTTCCAAGTATTTATACAACTATATGGAAAACTGCATTTCTTCACATCCTTCAGATATACAGTGAGACCTCTCATTAACGGACGTTAATTAGCTGTGTTTCCGGTGTTTTTGCTGTGTTTTTGGTGTTGTTGTTTAGTGTGTGCAATCACCATGCCACCCAAAAACCACTCCAAATCAACAGATTATTCACATCAATGGACACCATTACCCACCTTTTAGTCTGTATGTGCTTTCTTAATTTGTTCCCATGACCTCTCAAAGCCCTCCCCTATCCTAGATCAATAATCTCTTCAGTCAATGTAATCTATCCCCTTTAGTAACCTAAAGACTGTATTCATATCAACTCTTTCCCTTCAATCTTTCAAAGTTGGCTGACCCAGTGCTTTTAGTCCCCCCTCGTATTAGTTTATTTACCAAGCTGGGGACCAGTTTGGTTGCTGCCCTTCGTATTCTCTCAATTTTGCTTACATCCTTCACTGATACAACATAGACAACAGTCCAAAATTTATTTCCAGAGAGATCTCTGGGAGGTTCTAAGGACAGTTGTTAGCCACTGTGGGACTGTGGGCTTTCAATTTAATGAAACTTAAGGGAACAATTCATAACAAAGACAAGAAGTGGTTAACCTCTTCAATATAAGTCAAATTCTCGCATGTAGCATTGGGTGCCTGAGGTACAATAATTGATGCATCACAATACTCTCATTATAAAATATAAAGTCATTGCTTTATTACTTATTCTCTTTCACAGAGTAATAATAAACACAGAAAACATGATCAAGCCAGTTCACAGAATTCAGGGGTCACTCAGCTACAACTACAAAATAAATATAATCAAGACACTGACACCAGCATTCTCATATACCCACTTGTGCTTCATGATGCCTATGTAGGCATCATTGTATGGAAGAGGTTAGCCAACTTTATAGCAGGAAGACAATATAGAGTCTATTACTTCTGACCCAAGGCAGTGGGCAAGATGCATGACCCATCATCCAGGAGGAGCCAAGAAAAGAGGGAGTCAGATTTATGCCTTTGACTTTGGCTAAGAGGAGCTAAGATGAAAGAGAGGAAAGTGTGGTGGTATGTAGTCTCTGGGGGTTGATGTGGTAGATGGTATACAGATATTTGTGGTGTTGTAAGTTGTTTTCTTTACTAGTGTTTGAATTGATATTATTTCTGTTGTGGTGTTTGTTGGTATTTTAGTTTTTGTTGTATTTACCTAGTTGTATTATACGGGATGAGAGCTATGCTTGTGGTGACCCGTCTTTGTATCTCTCAGCATCAAGTTTTTTCTTAAAATCTTGAATAGTGTTTGCACACACTGTTTCATTGTCTAATTTGTTCCAAGTATCTATCACTCTGTGTGGGAAGCTGTTCCTTTTCAGATCTCTTCTGTAACTATCCTTTTTTAGTTTCTTTTCGTGTCCTCTTGTTTTACCATTATCCCATATTAACAAGTCATTCTTATCTAAGACTTCCATTCCTTTCATTATTCAATAGATAGTCAGCAAGTCTCCTCTTTCCCTTCTTTGCTGTGCAGGTGTGTTTTTGGGTGTGTTATGGAAAAAATTGCATGATAACCATATTAACCCCTTCCATACGGTGATGCCTATGTAGGCATCATGAGGAGCAAGTGGGTATGCGAGGATGCCGACGTCAGCGTCTTGATTATATTTATTGCAGTCGTACCTGCGTGACCCCCATACTCTGTAAACTGGCTTCATCATATTTTCTATGGTTATCAAAATTCACGGGTGAAAGAGAACAAGCGATAGAGCAGTGACTTTATTTTTTATAATGCGAGTATTATGACGCAACATCGCACGTCTGGCAGCTAATGCTGCCAGATGTGCGATGTGGCCTGTATTGAAGGGGTTAAAACCAAACAAATCACCTGGAAACCCTGCAGCCAACAGACAATCTTATTACTATCCACCATATCCAACTGATGGAAAGATTAGCAGCAGAAAGAAAAACAACTAAATTACCCACTTCCTCCAAACTAACATGAATTCAGAGGGTCACTCAACCAACACACTGCTGACAATCATCACCCAACAAGTGCTGGAGGGATTCAACAAGAAAGTTCATTCACACAGAACATTTATGGTCACTATAGATATAAACATGCATCTAAATTCCCTGACATATGCTGTCAAAAATATCATAAAGATATTAATACCAATGACAAGAAATAGATAACTTAACAGAAATAGAGAAAAATGGAAAAAGCAACAGAAAAAGGAGACAGAGAGAGAATGAGCACTGAATTTTGTTATAGAACCGAGTTGGATGGCAAGTGGTGTCATACCATCTTCAACTGCATATTCTTTTTACTATGGCAGCCTGAGTAGTGTTGTGTAAGTACCAATGGCCTTCTCTCCCACATGAGGGGGTGACAAAATCAAATCATACCTTTGAACTAAAAGTTCAACTCATCCATCCCTCCCATCTCACCACCAAAGGGAAGATGCCCCCTTTCCCCCTCAACTCTCTTGGATCAAATGAAGTACATCAGAGCCAAACTCCACCACAGCAGGGCCTGACAATTTAATTTGATTCAGCACCCACCTTGCTTCATTCACTTATCTATGGAGCAGATGCAGGGGACACACCTTTGGGCTGTACCATCCATTCAACTATTCACAATCTCCCTCCACACATGCTTATCTCTTGTCCCTGCTCTAATGACATACCATGTGCATCATGGTCTCTTGGTAGGGAACATTTTACAAGAGATATTATGAAGGCTCAAAATCTTCAATTTCCTTATTATTAACATGCAACTAAACTACATTCTTGTGTCCTTTTGGTACAGCAAAACACCATAAGGATTATTTTTAATGACCATCACATGATATCCTTCATTGATATTCAATAAATGGTTTGTAGTATTGTATTTTTCTTAAGGTGGGGCCCCTCGTTTTACATGTCATGACTGATGCATTTTTTTCTGGTGGCAGCCACCAGTTTTAAAAGGGTAAATTATTTTAGTTAACCCCTTTAACCAAACAAAACAAGAGTATCCTCCAAATTTTGTTTGGACCAATGCAAAGTTCTGCTTAAAAGTAACTTTAGAACATGACACCTTTGAGCATCATCCTGGCTGTAGACAAGTCCAGATAATGTCATAAACCCTAAATTTGTTTGAACTGTAAACACAAGCACACATATCATTGGAATACGTGTAGTTCAAACTGTGACAGTTAAGGACACTTCTCCAGCAGAAACATCAAATAAGGTATTCATGCCAGCATTTCACCATAGAAAATGTGATGAGGTGAGTGTCAATGCACACAAAAAGAACTTCCACCAGCACTTATTTGCTCAGGAGCTGAGAACATATAAGCTAATGTCACTTGCAGTCGTAAACAAAGGGTATGACAAACTATAATCTCAAGTGCCATCAGAAGAAGACTCTGAGACAAAGACTCATCACCAGAAGACTCTCCCAAAACTACTAACAAATAGAGGGATAACGTATCAGCAGGCACTGAAATATCACCTGTGACACTGAACATAAATACACAGGCACAATTATATGCCATCAGTGCAAGTGATGAAGAAACTACACACCAAAAAGACTAGATTTGCCTACATACCAGGAAAACCACAAGACTGTACAGATGTATATTAGTAGAAACGCTGGATTGTACAGCAATATACCATGAGAATCACCATAGTGAACCATAGATATAAAGTTCTTTTTGAGACATCATGTACAACTGTTGGTGCATCATTAGCAAAGGAGGAATAGCAGAGGCGCAGGATCAAGCAGATTTTGAAACCAAGACAACACACTTTTTCCCCTCTTACCTGCTGTGCTGGGACAATACGTACCTCTCTCAGTTCTCACCTGTGCCACCGCCATGAGTAAAAACAAACGAAACAAACAGGGTAACAACACAATCACAGCAGACAACAAAAAACAAACACAAAATCATAGAAAAATTGGCAAATGATGAGAACTAGAAACTATTGCAGCATGAACATCCCTTTAGTTCTTCATTAATTAATGATGCATATTCTAGTGTTTACTTGGGTGGGTGCTTCTACTTGAAACCAAATCCTAAGGTGTACCCTTTCTACTACATGCCATTACCAGTTTGACTGTCAACAATATTATACATCAAGTTGTCCGCCCAGACCTGAAACTACCACCGGTCGCACAAACATTTGACCTGGGGTCAGTTTGACCTTAGGGTCATCATGACTTGGGCTCACAAGGACCATGCACTAGTATGCTTACCTCCCCATGTCCTCTCTAGGAATCTCCTCTTAATATATGTAAGTTAACCCACCCTTTGTAAAACCACACTGAAGAGGATCACAGTTAGTGATCACAATATACATATCTTTAAATATTTTTTTTTCTTCAATATTGTGATATTCAGTCTATATATATATATATATATATATATATATATATATATATGTATATGTGCAAAGTAGACCACTTGGTAAAGAAACTAACAAAGCAGAGCACTGTCGTATATTACATCTGAAGATGAAATATACGGAAGCGCTCTGCTTCGTTAGTTTCTTTTTCCAAGTGTCTACTTTGCATAAGTGAACACACGTACGTGTCCTTATTAGCATATATGTATGTGTGTGTGTGTGTGTGTGTTTGTGTGCGTGTGTGTGTATGTGTGTTTATCAAAAGACTCTCTTTTATAAGTGGGTAGCCTAATCAAGGCATACACCCAGCTTTCACTCGTCCCATACCCATCCAACATACATTTGTCCTCCTATTTTAGCTCCTTATGGATGAAGGGTCATCCCTGTTCCCCACCTATTACTTTGATCAGAAGCAATGCAGCAAGACATAGCCCCTCCACAACAGGACCTGACAACCAACGCTAGTTTATCCCCACTGCTTTAATATATAGCAACCCTCACTCCTTACCCACTTGAGAATTTATAGAGCTTGTTCCTTTTCTTAAACATTGTGCTCACTATCATCAACTCACTTTCCAAATGCATCTCCAACATCTCTCCACTTTCTTACCTGGCACCCTGTACCTATTACTCTAGTAATGAAATCCTTTAACAACACAACATTTACATTCAATGAAATCAAATCCAAAAACACCTCCTTCTCCTCTTCACTTGTCTTACTAAAACCCAAAATCTTACAAAAACCCAAACCTCCCATCCTAATTTCACCTTTGCTTACACTGTCCTTGAAGACACTGACCTCCACTCCACTATGTGCTTACCCATCTCATGGGCAACAGTGGCAAAAGACCATCCTAAAACTATTCTTTGGGAACAGAACCCATTACAAAATTAAAGAGAAGAAAATTTTGGGAGTGTTATTAAAAGACAATTTGTCACCCAACAGACATTTCAGCAAGATTGTGGGAGAGATGTACAGACTGCTGCAGAAGACTAGAGTGGCTTTTCTTTATATGGGTGAAGAGATGATTAAAAGAAAATCATCAAAACACTGATCCATTCATGACTGGAATATGTGTCAGTGGTATGGTCCCCACACAGAATGAAAGACATTACCAAAATCAAGAGAATACAAAAAGCAGTAAAATAAAAATTGTCTCCAAAAGAAAACGAGGTGATATGATCACATTATTCACGTCACTAAAGGAAAGATCGCATGTCTAAGGGACGTAAAAAAATGCCGTTTTCCATATAGATCAGCGTTTCTTAACCTGTGGTGCTGAAATCAATTTCAGGGGGTGCTGGGGAAGGTCACATACATCTTTACTCTATCTTTATAGTAACCAGGTGTTAGCCGATGGTAAGGGGTGCTGGACTGTTTAGGTCTGACCAAAAGGGGTGCTGAGGTCGAAAAAGGTTTAAGAAACACTGATATAGATGCATAGATATTTGGAATAGCTTAGGTGATATAGCCCAAGTTCAAACAATACATGAATCCAAATCTAAATATGATAACTGGAAATCAAGAATATAAATTAAATTGGAACTGTACATGAATTTGAGGCTAGACAAGTTGGAGAGTAGAAGATGGGACCCAACAAGAGATACTCTTTTCCTGTATACCACAATTGGTAAATACTTACCAACAATCCACTCCTTCCCTCCCTCATCCCCTCATCATTCCTGACACTTTCCCCATCACACTCCCAATCTTAAACTCACCCCTCCTTCAATGCTGACTTTGCTTTCCCAGAACAAGCATCTTACCACAGCAACCTAACGCAGCAGAATTCAGACAAACAAGATATCGCCACACGAAGATGCCTAATGTCACCAGAGAAACCCATTAAACCCCCTTTATTATACCTGCCCCTATTATATTACCCATAAGCTAACATATAAATAACATATCTAACCATACCCACCAACCATACAACTAACCCCCATGTATAGAACTGACTCCAATGCATAGAATAGCGAAACTAACACCTTTACTTATGACAACCCACTAACCCCCTTTATATGCGAACGTTTTGTAACCAAGACAGGAGAGCTGGGCAGGTCAAGAGCCTGCCAGCTAGACCTGGCTAGGTCAAGTGCCTGCCAGACACAGGTGTGCCCAAGGTCAAGGCCCAGTACTTACTGTATTTTGCCCAAAGGGCCCATATATAGTTTGTTAAATCCAATACCAGATCACCTTGTTATAAATAAATAGAAGAAAACTCCGGTTTTGGAGTTTATCTCACCCCCATTAAGTCCCCCTTTATGTAGCAACACGAGACAAAAGGCTACACCTTGACATGTGGGGTGAATATCATATGAATATCTAATGCTACACCCAGAATATTTGGGTTCCCTTCATTCATTATTTCTGCCTGAGCTGAGGGCTCTTCAAAGAACTCACCATCACACTCCCTGTGCCTCAATTCACCTGTAAAACAGTTTTGGTTCATCTTTGCAGTTTTTTCTTCAAAGAATTTTCTCAGCCCTAAGTAATCTACTTTCCTAAAATGGAGTCTCCCTTGCCTGTATGATTCATTCCTTGCCTCTATTTCCTCATTCACCATATATATTTCCTCCTCTAGCTCAAGTAATATGTGGTCACTTTTCCCAATTGGTGTCTTGTATTCAACTTTATCCACAATTTCAGATTCTGACATAAAGAATAAATTTAGTCTCAATGGTTCTTCATTATTTCTATATCTGGTGTCTTCCTTTACCCATTCTATCACTGTAATGGCTACCTCCTGTGTAAGGGGGAAAAAGCCTTTGGTATATGTATGTATGTATGTCACTGTATATTCCATAATCATGTCAAGTAATACATTTCCCCATAATTCCTCTCCACCTTTCACTGTCATCTCCTCCCAACAGATTTCTTTACAGTTTAAATCTCCCATAAGTACCATGTGTGTGTGTTTACCTAAATATATCTAACTAGTTGTAGTATACAGGAAAAGGAGCAACACTTATTGGGTCCCATCTATTCCAGAAATCATTTATCCTACCTAGCCTCAAATTCATCTTAATCATTGTGTGTATTCGTAAAGTCACATCATTTCCCATAGAATGGACTATACGAGCTCTGTGCTCTCATCCAGGAGGGTAATAGATGTTGGTCATACATCCAACACATGATCCAAGGCTATGGTGAATTACATAAGAAAATTGTTAAGGTATTCTTATATCCCTTGCCACAGGAAGATAATTCACATTATAGGAACACCACCAAAATTTCTTCCACCATGACAGAATTCACTTTATCTTTTGCTACAGAGATGAATAGTAAAATGTGTAGACATTACTTCTTATGACCACGACAGAATTCACTTTATCTTTTGCTACAGAAATGAATAGTAAAATTTGTAGACATTCCTTTTTGTGACACTCTAAGTTGTAAATGGTAAATAATTACATCTATATAATAAAGCATGTGTACATATGGAATAGAAAGAGCAATTTTTAAAATAACTTCACATGACAGGGTAAAAGGTCTACTATTATTCTGAAGAATAGATAAAGCTCAAAACCTGCATCACTCAAAGAAGAGTATAGGTTAGTTCTGCCTACTAAGGTTCTTACCTGTCTGCTTGGGGAGTAAGTACCTCGCGTAGCTCTCTTTTTCTTGGCCATCATGAGGAAGACAGTGAGACCAACAATAGCGATGAGGACCATCAGTCCAACCACTGAGCCCACAATGATAGCCAGGTTGGAGCTGGACAAAGGTGATACGGGCTGCAGAGTTAAGAATAAAATAATTTTAGTTGACTTTCATCCCGTCCAAGTTGATTTAATTCTAAATTCAGCTACACTTTCTCTTCACCATTTCTACTATTGTACTCACTTCCCACCTTCTTCAAACTGCCACCAGTTACTTTTAATATTCTATTCCATCATCCTTTCTGGGGTATTAACTACATATTTACAAGCAGTCAATATTTAAGGGAGGAACCAATAACTGGTATCTGCCTGTAGAGGTCCTACAAAATGAGCATTTAGTAGATCATCTCCCTTTTCTTCACCTTCAAAACTCATTACCCCCCTCACCCCCATCTGGACACACTGTCTCTGCACACAGTCTCTGCACTGGGCACCATGATTTCTCTTTAGAAACTATATTCCCTCCACATTTTCACAAAACAAGATCTGACAACCATCACAAATATCAAGACAATATGCACACCTAGATCTAATGTGTTCACATCAACTGCAGGAACAACATTTGGACAAACCAAAGAAACTATTACTACAGTATACAATGCATACACTCAGGGATGAATTTTGCAAGCCCTACTACATGGGCCCATAATCTTACTAAGACACACTATAACACCCAGTACCAAAACCAAAAAGAATATATGGAAAATTAAGAGAATCTAAAAAGCAACTACAAATATGGCACCAACACTATCAAAACTATCATATGAGGAGAGATTGTCAAAACTAGAATTGCTAACTCTAGCAAAGGAGAGAAAGAGGTGACTTGTTGACTATCTACAGAATCATGAGAGGTATGGAAGTCCTTGATAGAGAAGACTTACTAAATTGGGATAAGAGAAATACAAGGGGACATGGAAGGAAGCTCAAAAAGGACAGTTATAAAAGAGACCTGAAAAAGAACAGCTTTCCCCACAGAGTGGTGGATGTATGGAACAAACTACACAAAACAAGTGTGTGAAAAAACCTTATACGAATTTAAAAACAAATTAGACATGGCGTATCTTCCCGTAAGATACAACTAGGTAAAGTAGGTAAATACACATCATACAAAACAAAGATCTGAAGACAATTGGAGGCCACACAAATACAACATCAACAGACCATTTATACCAGAAAATGTCATGGATAACCTTGACATGAGAGGCACACAAATACTCACTGAATCCTCCACAAACACAATACACCCACTACACTACATAGCAGAACATTCACATATGCCAAGAAACATCAAAACAACACCCAAATACCTAGATCACACACAAATACTCTCTTCTCTTCCTCCACAACCACTAGACACCAGCCTCCAGAAGCATGTCCATAATGATATTGTCCACTGCTCTATCAACAAACTGGAAAACAATACTTTGCTGAATGCCAGACCTCTTGATATTCATCTCTCTGAGTCCTCTCTTCCCCGATAGGACAGTCCACCTAGCCTGACTACAGTGCAGCCAACATCTAGCCCTTCTAAGCTACAAGAAGAAGTTGGTTGACCACATCATGGATAAGTCCAGAATGCAACACTTCACTCCATAATATACAACACATTATGGAAGACTGAATTGTACACAATCATGCACACCAAACAACACAATATACACTCTACATGGGATTTGTGCAAAAACCCTGTTCTAGCCGTAGCATTCCTCAGGGAGATGGGACTGCTCGGCCAGACAGTCTAGGGCAATGGTTCCCAACCTTTTCTGGCTTGAGGCACCCTTGCCAAGCCTTTCAGAAGTCCCTGGCACCCTTATTAGGAAATCTAGATTCTAGTTTGTCAGTATTTTGTTGATTCAACATCAGTGTAACAAAATTGTCACTGGATAATAGGAAAATACTCATCTTTACACTGATGCTGCTTTAAAGAACAAAAATGGATGACAGAGTCGGTAATACGAAAATTATTTTAGCCCTGAATTTTGGCAGCACCCTCAGCTGATCTCACAGCATCCTTTGGTGCTGTGGCACACCAGTTGGGAACCAATGGTCTAAGGAAAAACAACAACTATGATTCTGACCAATAAGCTAGTATTTTCACCTGTTCACTGCAGTCAATTCCACCCCAGCCTTCAGGACACTTGCAGTACATGCGGGTCTGGTTGTTGGAATCAGGGAAGAACTCGTCACATAGGGGTATGCAGATGCCATCGTTGGTGCAGTTGATCTCAGGCTGAGGGATATATTTGTGGGGAAAAACACATTAACTCAAGAATGTCCAAGTAGCATGTATCTCAAAGTAGAAAAAACTGAATGGGGAAACTGGGAAGGCAAAAAATATGCAAGGATTTAAGATCAAACTGGATGATGAAAGATATAAAAGTGGGTCACTACGTGCATAGCTCTCTTCTCATAAAATACAGCTAGGTAAATACAACCCTTAAAAAAAAAAAAAAAAGTACTAATGATCCTGTATATGGCCCTCTTCCTGTAAAATACAACTAGGTAAATACAACTATTAAAAAAAAGAAAAAAAAAAAGTACTAATGATCCTGTATATGGCAACTTTGCTACAGAAAATTATCTCTTTTCCATTTATTTTCCAATCCCCACCAGCATCCCCACCTCTACCTAGAAGGGCTGTCTGAGGGGCTGGCACAATTAGGATCTCTATCAATTTCCATTATTTTCCCTCAATTTTTTTCACATTAAGAGAAGTAACAACAAGCAACCCTCTCTGCTTTCCTATCTGCCAGCTCCCTTACTCCCCCTCCAACTTTTCTCCTCAACTCCTCATTTCTCACTTTACCCAACTTTAAGCCCCACCATAATTCTCTAAGACTTCATCTCAAACATGTTTAAATTTCTCCATTCTGCCTCCCTTAAATTCCAGTCTCAGCCCTCGGCAATTGTAATTTTGAACTACGTGTTCTTTTCATTATCTGTATTTCATGTATTTGATTCATTGCCAAATAAACTACTTTATTATTATATTATCATTATTATTATTATTATTACTACTATTATTATTATTATGATGTATAGTGTCCGAGGCATATTTACCCCTTTATATAATCTTCTCTTTGCATCCATTCTCAATGCCTGTTTTCTGTCTAGCATCACTTCCACCAGAGCAATTCTGCAGCACTTACCTCAATACAAGGGTTGGAAAGCTGACAAGTCTGTCCACAGAAGAAATCAGGACAGTCACAGATGAAGGACCCAGGCTTGTTGATACAATTCGCTCCATTTTTGCAGGGTCTAACGGAAGCACATTCATCAATATCTTCAGTGCATGTTGGACCTTCCCAGCCTAAATAGTACACAAAAAAATGTTAATAGGGTTGGGAAATAGAAAAGAAATATAAGAGTGACATTATTCCAGCACATTTTAATTGAGGTTATAGAGCACTAAGATCTTTCTAGCTTGTGTGGCTGCTTTTTAGAATTTCTGCTATGCCTACAAACTATCTGACCTCCAATATCTATATTTGAAAGGTACAAAGAAAAGAGAAGTAAAACATAAGATAAAGGAGTCAAAGAGGAGAGAAGATATGAGTGGAGAATGGTTGTGTATGGATGATGTTGTGATGCATGGGAGTGGGTGGGGAATGGGGAGGAGTATGTCTGAATGATATTTTGACGCAGCCCAAAGGGATTTCTCTCTGTCTTCTCTTTTTCTGTACAATGGGAAAGCAGCCTTGCTGTGGATGTGCTGTGTCTTGCCACAATGCTTCTGACCCAAGGCAGAGGGCGAGATGCACGGATGACCTGTCATCCAGGTGGAGCCAAGAAGAGAGGGAGGGAGGGGTGGTGAATGGGAGTGGAGTATGTGGGGATGAAATGAGAGGGAGTGGATTTATGCCTTTGACTTTGGCTACCTTCCTTGTATGGGGGAAAAGGCTGTTGGTATATGGATGTATGTATTTATTGGTACCTGAAGGAGCTGCTAGGTTGCACCTGATAGAGACAACCCAGTCAGCAAGAAAAATGGAGGGTGGACGGAGGGCCCTTATCCTTTGGAACAAACTTAGTAACCATGTAGTAAGCGCTGAAACTATCAGTTGTTTTTAGAACAATTAGACAACTTTATGGATGGGGATGACAGGTGGTGATGGATACAGAGCTGCCTAGTGTAGGCCTTATAGTCTCCTGCAGTCTCCTTCATTCTTATGTTGATCAAGCTAATACTGACTCCAGACTGTACACTAACACAACTCGCTTCTACAAGGACGTCACTTTCCTATATAAAGATTTGACCATTCAGCTTTATTTTTATTTTTTATTTTATTTTTTTTCTTTAATGGTTGTCTGTGATGAGCAATGTTACCATTTATTTTTTTCTGAGGTAATGATTCCATTCTGTTATTTCTGAGCTGCCTGGTGTAGGCCTTATGGTCTCTTGCAGTCTCCTTCATTCTTATGTTCTGTTCTAGTTTATTCAAGTATGCTTCAGTGATTTTTACTGCTATTTTGTATTTACTGTGCTGGGTTATCATTGTCAAGTCATTTGTATAAGTGAAGATGCTGGTGTTTAGTTCTGATTAAGGAGTTGGTAGACCTCATATGAAGAACAGTAATGGAGAACGTATTGCTCCTTGACAGAGTCCATTATATAGACTATTTATACCTGAAATGTTGTTGTTTTGGGTCACTCTCCATTGTCTTCTTGCTATAAATTTGGTTAACCACTTCTTGTAATTGTAATGGTTTTCAGTCTGATCTTTTTGGATAGTATGCCTGGGAACCTTGTCAAAAGCCTTATTTATAATATACCAACAATTTTTTTTTTTTTTTTAATCCTTCCAGTACTTGTTGTGTGATGTTTGTGAGCAGAGTTCTGCTAGAATGGTCCTCCTTGAAACCATGTTGTTTGGGGGAGGTAGGTATTTCTGATTTGATTCTTAACGCAACTAACCTTTCCACTAATTGGGTAAGGGCCCAGCAAAAGGAATACAGCATTCTCAGATAACTCTTTCTACAATGAGTGACACTTTCCCTTTTATTCTAGCTGCCACTAAGCTATTTGGATCACATGTAGAATCATCACCCCAGACTTCAACAGGGTGGCAATTCTTCATGTGGGCTATCCTAGGGTGACGCTTCTTCGTGTGGGCTGTGCTAGGGTGACAATTCATCATGTGGGCCATCCTGGGTTTATGATTCTTCGTTTGTATAAGTTTATGACAATAATCATAACCTTCATTCAACCTTACCTAATCAAACCTAACCTTAAGTAACATAACCTAAACTAATCTAATCTAACAAACCAAACCAAACCTAACGTAACCTAACCTACTTAACGTAGCATAACCTAACCTAACATTTATTCCACTTTTGATATTCGGCATATGGGGTGACAGTTCTTCAGGTGGGATCTCATGGGGTGACGATTCTTCATGTGGGCGTTCTGGGGTGACAATTCTTCATGTGCCCCAGCTATTTTATTCATCTCTGAGACACCCCTTCTGTATATTTCTACAGCTAAAATTTTGAGCCTGCAGCTCGTCAATTAACAGAAAGCTTAGAAACTCCTGTTACCTATACCACAAATAGGAGGAAATAGAAGTTCAGCCTTACCTTCAGTACAGCGGCAGTCATAAGTGTCGATGCCGTGCTCGCATTGTGCTCCATTGTGGCACGGGTTTGAAGCACATTCGTTGATGTCTAGATCACAATACAGGCCCTCGTAGCCAGGATAACACCCGCACTTCCAGCCCTGTCAAGGCATGGAAAATATTAATAGGTAATGTGAAAGGAAGGTGTGATAGGAGGGAAAAAGTGGGGGGGAGTGGGGAGGGAAGGCAATGTAAAAATGGGAGAAAAGGAAGATGAGGAGAAGAGAGGGAAAGGTAGTGAGGAAATGAAGGACTAGCCAAGAGGGAGGGTGGGGAGAGAAGAGGGAAGGTGTGTGGAGGGGGGAGGGAGATAACTGTTACGAAAAGAGATGGGAAGGGGAGAGAGAGAAGAGAAGAGTTGGACAGGGAAGAGATTGGGGAAGATAACTATTAATAAGAGAGTGAGAGGGAACAGAAAAGAGAAGATAAATGTTAAGAAAAGAGATGGAAAGGGAAGAGAGAGTAGAGATGGACAGGGAAGAGATTGGGGAAGAGACATCAGCATAAATGGAATGCTTAGCACGCAAGGTGGGCAGAGCCTTAAGTAGGGGAGTTACACATAATGATTGGAGTTGTAGATTGTGCACCAAAAGAAGGGGCGGAGTCAGTCACAGGCTGGATGCCAAATGAAGGGGTGGTTTAATGAGCAGAACACCAAGAGAAGGGGGCAGCACCTGCTGAAACATCACGAGTCATGAGTAAGACAGAGACAAAGATCACAGTTTCATAGCTTTGAGGAAACCCCACAGGTAAGGGATGAATATCATAGTAAGGAGTTTAATAGAAGTGAATATGGGATAAGAGGGAGATATTACATGGATGAAAACAGAATTGGAAGTGGGATGAGACATAATGGATCAATCTAAGACAGGAAGTAGAGTTTCACAGCTTTGAGGATATCCAACAGATGAAGGATAGGCATTATGCTATAGAGTATAACAGGAGGTGAATATAGGCAGACACCTTACACATTGTTGCCCCAGAGGAAGAGTATCATGGAGAAGGAAGTGAAGCAGCTTATGGATCAAGGATTAGTGGAACTTAGTACTAGTCCTTGGGCTTCTCCACCTGTGCTGGTACCTATGTCCGGTGGTGTGTGGAGACTATGTGTTGATTACACGAAGGTGAACACAGTCACAAAAACAGACTCTTACCCTCTCCCCAGAATAGTTGATCTCATTGATTAAGTTGCTGCTGCAAAATTCTTTTCAAAATTTGACTTAATGAAAGGATATCATTAGATCCCTCTTACAAGCAGCACTAATGAGATATCTGCATTTGTATCCACACATGGGCACTTTCAATACAAGGGGACCCCATTTGGAATAAAAAATAGTGGAGCATCCTCTCAACGCCTTATAAATTGGCTAGTCCAGGGTTTGCCAGATGTTAGAGCATACTTGGATGACATAATCGTGTTCTCAGAAAAATTTAAATCATTGAAAAGAGCTATTTTCACTGCCATCAGTCATCTTGTTTACTACATAAGATTGTGACTTTATGTAATTAAAACTATTTTTGCTAAACACCACTATAACCCTTTCCTTTTATCCTTTACAGATCTGAGATTCTCATGCACAAAATCTAGAGCTTATTTCTCATGACAAATTTTTGATTATCATCACTCACATGTCTCTCTTCCTTTGCTTTTGTAATTAATTAACCATTCTATAAAACATTGGCAACCTATTCTAACATCCATTTTTAAAATTTTTTGCTTCTTCATATTGAAGTTCATTTCCCAATCCTGGTTCCATTCATATATTCTACCCAGATCTTCTTGCAGCATCCTACAATCCTCTATGTTCCTTACTTTCCTCGTGATCTTTGCATCACCAGCAAACAAGTTAACATAATTGATCAAGTTATCCATCATGTCATTTACATAAACCACGAACATTACTGATGCTAATACTGAACACTGTGGGACTCCACTAATAACTTTCCTCCATACAGATATCCTGTCCACTATTGTCTTCATTAACCTGTTGTTCATAACGTTTCATCCATCCAGACAAATTCCCCCTAAGACCACCTGCATGTCTCAGCTTCCATAATATTTCTGTTAGGTAACTTATCAAAAGATTTCTCTAGATTAAATAGACACAGTCCACCCACCCGTCCCTTTCTGGAGCACAACAATTACTCAACATATTAGAAACATATTATTTTCCTTTCCTAAAGCTGAATTGGAGTATGCACTCTCTTACACAAGCAAGTGTATCAACGAGGAATGTATCTGAGACCTTAACCTTAATTTTATGTGCATTAGTGATGAACATCCATATGATTACACTCTCATACCTCTCCATACTGGGTGACGAAGCAATCACCATGGACACAGTCGATGGCGAGATCCACGCAGAAGTCAATAATGACATCGCAATTGTGCCCTTTGTAGCCAAAGGGGCAGTCACACGTGTAGTTATCAGCAATGCCTAAGACGGGATCTGCAGAGAAAATGTCAGTGTCAGTTGTTTTTCTTCCTTTTATCCTTTCAATATTTCAAAAAATAGGCCCTGATGCACAACTCCCGGGACAGGCCTTAGTCTATACATTTTTGTCCAACTTTGACTCTTGCAGAAATATTCATCTGTTTAACATCTTAACCACGAGCTCTTATAGCTTCATGAAAAAAGAGAAAAGAATTGATATATATTATATATTTTTTATGACCTTTATGGATTTTGAGAAGGCTTATGACAGGGTAGACAGAAAGGTACTGATTGATTGACTGATTTATGGAATTTTTGGCTTGAAGGCCAAGCACCGGAGCCAGTAGGCCTTTCAGTGCCAGAAAGGTACTGTGGGAGGTACTACAGATATATGGGATATGGGGAAAGCTGTTCAAGGTAGTCAAGAGTTTTTATGAGAGTAGTAGGAACACAGAAGGAAATAATAACAACTATCAGGCTGCATCAAAATATCATTCACACATACTCCCTTACTCCCCATCCCCCACCCACTCCCTTCCATGCATCACAGCATCATACATACACAACCATTCTCTACTCACCCCTATCTTCTGTCTTCTCCATTCCTTCCTCAACAGACATTCCCCTCCTTCCCGATGTCCCTTTTACCCCATCCATCCATCTCATCCTTGGTCACCCCTTCATGTTATCTCCTTCCACACCTCTTTTACTAATCTTTCATCACTCAATCTTTCCATGTGTCCAAACTATCCCAATAATCTTTCGTCAGCCCTATCCGCCATCAAGGTCCTTTTTCACTCCTGCTCTTCTCGTCACCTTATTTCTCACTTTATCCAACCTAGTAATTCCTACCTTATTTCTCAGACATTTCATCTCAACAACAACAATAATAATAATAACAATATTAATAATAATAATAATAACAATAATAATGATAATAATAATAACAACAATAACAATAATAATAACAAAAACAACAATGATGGTAATAATAAGTACATAAAACAAAGATTAAAAAAATAAATAAACAAATCTATAACAGACTTACTGTAGACATCATGGCAGGCAGCCCCATGTTGGCACATGTGATTGGAGCAGTTCTTGACCTTCAGTTCACCACAGGTAGGACCAATGAACTCCTCGGTACAGGTGCACACAAAACGTGAAATCTCGTTGGAGCACGTCCCCCCGTTCAGGCACGGCAAGCTCTCGCACTCATCAATGTCTGTCTCGCAGCTGTATAGGAGAAGAAAGAGGAGGAGAAGGAAGAAAGAAGGAGGAAGAAAGGATGAGAAGGAAGAAAGGAGGAGGAGGAAGAGGAAGAGCAGGAGGAGGAGGAGGAGGAAGGACACAAGGGAAAGGAAGGACAGGAGGGGATGAGGATGAGATAAGAATGACAGGAGGAGATAAGGAAGAAATGAGAGGGAAAGGGAGGAGTAGGAGGAGTAGAAGTATGAGGAGGGAGGAGTGGGAGTAGGGAGAGAAGAAGGGAAGTAGGAAGGGAGGAGGAAGGGAAGGAGGAAGGGAAGGAAGAAGGGGGAAAAGGAAGGGGGGAGAAAGAAGGATGGAGGAGGAAGGGGAGAAGGAAGGAGAAAGGAGGAGGAAGGGGGGAAGGAAGGAAAAGGAGGAGGAAGGGGGAAGGAGGAGGATGAGGGGAGGAAGGAGGAGGAAGGGGGAAAGACGAGGATGAGCAGAAGGAAGAAATGGGGAAGAAGAACAGGAAAAGGAGGAGGAAGGAAGAAGGAAAAGAAGAAGGAAAGTGGGGAGAGGAGGAAAGGGAGGAGAAGAGGAAGGGGGCAGAGGAGGAGGAAGGAGAAGGAAGGGGAGGAGGAGGAGGAAGGAGTATTAGAATGGTGAGGAAGAAGAGGAAGGGATAGAAGAAGAGGAAGAGGGGAGGAGAAAGGGAGAGGAAGAGGGGAGAAGAAAGGAAGAGGAGGGGGAGGAGGAGGAGGAAGGGAGAGGAAACGAGGCAAGGGAAGGAGAGAAATTGCAAATTGAGATTAATTTAATCATAACTGCAGGTTCTAATATTACTTACCATTTCAGAGGCAGACGCCAAACATGTATTTTCATGAAAGTAGCAGTTGCCGACAAGACTGACGAGTTAAACAACATGTGAGGACGGAGCCTTCATTGTATTTGTACGACGATTCGCTTATTACATGTACTTGGAAAAGCTGTAATAAACGAAACATCGTACAAATAAAGGCTCCGTCCAAACATGTATCCTTTACTTGTATGACTATCAGGACAAACCAATTCATGAACCAAAGCAAGTGGTTCAACTGTCACCATCCACTCCCCTTCCACCCTTAGCCTCACTAAACCACTTGAACATTGCGATCCACTTTGAATTTTTTTTTCTTCCGGCGTGTCCAGATGATTTTTTATTGAGTAGCTGGGGTGAACTTCAAATAAAAGAACACTCTGCTAAAGGACTGTATTATTTCTACTATTACTACTACTACTACTACTATACACACATACACCAAAAGGCCCTTTCTACCATATCGATAGCCTCGGAGCATAATTAGCTTAGCCGAATTAAATGCAGCTTTTTATGATTTGGAAATGACGTAGAATATAATTTTTCTATAACTCCTGTGGTGGGTGTTCATAAAGATGTGAACTTCTCTCCTGTAAGAGTTTGGTGATGGATCTTCACTGGTTACTTACGCTAATCAACGGACAGGTAAACTAAGACAATTCTGCCACTAGCGCTTGGCTAATTATGCTCCGAGGCTATCGATATAATGGGGGCAGTCAACTACTACTACTAATAATGACAATAATGTATGAAACAAAAGGTTTCGTCCTGCCATTATAAGGTAGGCAGTCTGCCAAAGCTTGCACCTAACTAACACCCATTCTGTTACCTCCTTATCTTGGCTTCTTAATGAAGGGCCATCCTGTTATATATATATTTTTTTTTTTTTTTTTTTTTTTTTTTTTCCACACACACACACACACTGTGAGGTAGCAAGGCAGTCTTTGTTGCAGCTTGGGGGGATTACAAATGTATGCCATTACACCATAATGTATTGGCTCTAACAGACTTAAACTACCACCCACCTAGCTTTGCCCACCACCTCCACCAGCACCTCAAAGACCCCCTTCCTTACCATGTTGTATTTTCCCTTTCATTCCATCTGTTGCCAGGCTGTTCTGTTCCTATTTGTGGCACCCCCAGTAGTGACAAGTACATACATACATACAGAGTGATGGATACTTGGAACAAATTAGACAAAGAAACAGTGTGTGCAAACACTATTCAAGATTTTAAGAAAAAACTTGATGCTGAAAGATACAAAGACGGGTCACCACGAGCATAGCTCCCTTCCCATATAATACAACTAGGTAAATATATCAAAGGCTTTTTCCCCCTTACAAGGGAGGTAGCCAAAAAAACAAAGGCATAAAAACCACTCCCACCCATTCCATCCCCATCACACTCCACTCCCCTCCAACCCTTTCCCTCCCTCTTATCTTGGCACCTCCTGGATGACAAGTATTGTAACAATATCAATTCCCATAACCAATCTTCCTGTACTACTTACTATATGCCGGCATATCCTGGTTGGCAACGACAGGTGTAGCTGTTGATTCCGTCTTCACACTGAGCTCCGTTGGTGCAATTGTGACCCAGGCACTCGTCAATGTTGACCTCGCAAAGGTCACTCTCGAAGCCCAGCATGCACTGGCACTCGTAGATGTTACTCGGGTCGGCACAGAAGCCGCCATTCTCACACTCGTGATCATAGCAGACGGCGCATCCGGACTTCGTGAACCGCTCCTCCTGTAGAGAGATGGTGCAAGTGGCAGGGCAAAGTTAGTCATGGAAAACAGAGGAGGAAGAAGGGGGGGCAGGAGGAGGAGAAGGAGGAGGAGGAAGGAGAGGAGGAGGAGGAGGAAGTGGTGGAGAGAGAGGAGTAGAAGGAAGAAGTAGGAGGAGGACGACAAGGGGAAGGAGTAGGAGGGCAAGAGGGGAGAAGGATGAGGAGGAGGTAAGTAGAAGGAGAAGGGGAAGAGAATTGGGAAGAGGAGGAGAAGAGGATGAAGGGGATAATGGGTAGGGGAGGGGGGCTGTCACTGACGCAAAGGGATGTGGGTGTGGCGCCATAAACCACATCATAGCTGGAGCCATAGCGAATGATTGTAACAATAATACAAACAAAAGAAATAGGTGGTTATAAAAGTAATTGATCAATCAACCATACCCAGACAAAAACACAATATTTCTTCTGAAATTAACTTATGGGCCAATCCAGTGGCTATTGTTGATTACTTGGGAGCAACGGATCTTCTGCTAAAAGAGACCTGGGGTAATGGATTGATAGATTGATTGTGATGGTTTCTAACATGCCAATGCCAGTCCCAATACAGGAATACCTCACTATACAACCGAGTTGTGTTCCTAGCTGACTGGTCACAATGCGAAAATTCGAATATCGAGGTGAGGTGGGTTTTACAAGTAAATAGGGGGGTTGTGTTCATGGACCCTGTCAACCCCTTCCTCAATTTTTGCCTCCTGGGGCTTTCACATTGAAATAGAGAATGCCAGAACTATACACGATTTCAAGAAAAAACTGGACGTGTAGAGACACGAAAACGGGTCACAACAAGCATAGCTCCCATCCCGTAAAATACAACTGGGTAAATACATACACCCAACATTTGTTTCACTTACTTTATACCACTCGGTCGTATAGTGAGGTATTCCTGTACTTTGATACCAATTCAATTTTTATTAGCTGAACTCAAGGCTTTTATTCTAAAACCTACCTGCATAAGGAACTGGTTGGCTGCTGTGTTGTTGATGAGTTCTCGCTGAGAAAAGAACGGCAAAAGGACTTCCTGGATTCGAACCTCCCCCAAACACCCCCTGAATACGTCTCGGATAGCAGGGGGTTGCAAGGGGGTTGTGTAGGTGTTGATGGGGTTGTTGGCGTTGGAGATATCTGGGCTGATGGTGAGGAGACTGTAGCTCGCCAGGCTAAAGGGTAATGAACCCACGTGGACTTCACCTGTAAAAGGAGTTTTATTAACTTTAATTTTGAAATTACTTTATTTTTTATTTATAAGATTGTAATGAACCCATGTGGATTTCACCTGTAAAAGGAGTTTTATTAACTTTAATTTTGAAATTACTTTATTTTTCATTTATAAGATTGTAATGAACCCACATGGACTTCACCTGTAAAAGGAGTTTTATTAACTTTAATTTTGAAATTACTTTATTTTTCATTTATAAGACTGTAATGAACCTACATGGACTTCACCTGTAAAAGGGGTTTTATTAACTTTTAACTCTGAAATTATCTTTTTTTTTTTATAAGACCGTGACAAACCCACGTGGACTTCACCTGTAAAAGGAGTTTTATTAACTTTAATTTTGAAATTACTTTATTTTTTATTTATAAGATTGTAATGAACCCATGTGGATTTCACCTGTAAGAGGAGTTCTATTAACTTTAACTTTGAAATTATCTTTCTTTATAAAACTGAACTGGATGAGTGGAAGAGGAAAGAGGAGGGGGAGGGGGGGGGGAGGATCGCTATTAAATGAGGTGGTGAGGATAAACCAACTCCAGCTGTCAGGTCCTCAAGTGAAGGTGTTGTATCATACCTTGTTGCATTACCTTCAGCCTAAGTACATACATACATATACCAAAGGCTTTTTCCCCTTACACGGGAGGTAGCCAAAAGAAAAATGCATAGGAACTACACCCACCCATTCCATCCCCTCCATACTCCACTCCCCTCTACCTTCTTCCCTCCCTCTTATCTTGGCAGGGAAGAGGGTAGAGGGGAGTGGCGTATGTAGGGGATGGGTGGGAGTAGTAGTTAATAATAATAACTGTTGTTGAACTGAAATGCTCAGCTCCACAGTGGTTGGCAACAGTCCTCAAGCCAACCCAAAGATCTCTCTGGGAAGAGACTTTGGGCTGTTGTCTATGATCAGTGTGGTACTGTTTCAGTCATCAGCTGATGGTACAAGGAGGGGAGTAGTCACTAGCTGTCAGCTCTCCTTAAGTGAAAATGTAAAGGAAATGCAGTTGAAAATGAAAGACAGAGATCCTAGGTCCAATTTGGACACTGAGTAGCCAGTCCTTAAGGGCTGACACCTCTAGATGGAGATAAGGGGTTCATGGGTTTTGAAATTATGCAGCAAAATAATTCTACCTTCCATCATCTTGCAGGACCATCACAAGGAGGACCTGTCAATAGTTCCTATGAAATTTAAGTAGTGCATTGAGTGGGTGGGAGTGGTTTTTATGATTTTTTTTTTGGCTACCTCCCTTGTAAGGGGGAAAAAAGCCTTTGGTATATGTATGTACATGTATGTATATTAACAAAAGATCAGTGTTTTTTGCATTCAGACTGATATTCATAGGAGTGTAAAATGAAAGTAATTTCATCTGTTCATTGGTATATCAATCATAACCACATTAAGTACATATTAAATTACATTCAAACGCCTTCGTCAATATTTTGAAATGACCACTCATTTCTGAAAGGATGAAATGGCCATGTTGATAATCACAGAAATACATTCCCTTCTTTGACCCTGACACTGGATAGCCAAAGGTGAGCTACTCAAATGAATTCCTGAGCAAAGGGAGAAATTTTAACCTTTGCTGTCCTTGAAAAGAGTGAGATATTTCTGTTCCGAGTATGATAAACTCACCTGTTATGATGAGATATTTGAAGTCAATGATGACAGTTGGATCTGTGCCAATGAGTTCTGTGCCATTAAGGAATACCTGGAAAAAAGAAAATAGACATGAAGAAGAAGGAAAAAAAAAAAAAAATAAATAATAATAATAATAATAATAGCAGCAGCTCCATGTCCTGGGCCCCTTTCTAGTACATAAACTATTTTCAAACCACAGAAGCTCTCTGGTTGACTTGCGAGTCTTTCTTCAGCAACTCACTTTTCCTCCTCCCCTTCTCCTATGTTTTTCCTGAAGTCTAGCACTAACACATTTCAGGTCCTGAAACAATGTACAAGTAATCTCTCCTATACCCAAACTAAGGTGCTGCTGTGTCTAACTTGCAAAAGGCTGCATTGCTGGAGACCTTGGACAGTAAGAAGAGAAAGCTACCCTTCACCCGAGGAGAGATACCATTGACATAAGCTATCCAAAAAGTCCACAAAGAGATACTACCCCAAACAATCTCCCTCTCCTACATCTCCACTTTTCACGTAAGGAGGTCGGTACACACGTGCCTGCCCCACCTGACACAAAGGATGTGATAATGGCACCAAGCCACATCATAGCAAGGGCCACAGCACCCACATTCTAAGTAAATTGATATTAATATTAGGTTATCTTAAATTTAAGTAATAAGATAGGTGATAATAACATACGTAACTTACAGAAATATTTTGTTGCAGGAGATTTGCAAGCCAACAGCGGAGGACTACAAAACTCAAGCCTTTTGCCCTTTGAGGTCAGAGGTCACAGCAAATAATGACATGAAGAAATAGTGCCCTCAGAAAATTTTAAATGTATTCCTTACTGTGTTAGATAACTAGAGATTGGTAAATTGTGATCCTTCCTCAAACAAAAATAGAGAAGTGAGTAGACTGTGTGGAGCTGGGTAAGTAGTGATAGAATAGGCAATATTAGCACACATAAGCACCTATGCCTGACACTGGTGTTGTGCGGTTGTGGTACAAGTTAAGATGTGCGGGCATTGGCCACTCTCAGATCCCTATGCTCACACTATGTTCACACCCAACTTCATTGTAAGTCGATTATCATTTGTATAATATGTAAATTAAATTAGTTAGTTTCACTCCACCTTTCCTCATCCCAGTGAGACTAAACTGATGCTACAAAAAGGCAAATAGACGTACTAGAATCCAGACTATGGGATCTGTACTGATCACGGCCGATATTCGATACAACTCAAATACAGGGTCTAGTTTGTGACAGCATGCATAGAGAGATTTGATATTATAGCTATTACTGAATCCTGGATCTATATGGTGAACAAACATTTCCTTTGAGGGCAGTCAAAAGTTGTTACATTTCCATTCATTCCTTCTAAGTTACCTGAAAGGGCTGGAAAACGGCATCACAGAAAACTGTCCAGGATGTAACACTCCCCATACTATACAACACATTATGGAAGACTGCACTGCACACAATCATGCATGCCAACAATACAATAAACATTCTATAAGGAATTTGTGGAAAAACACTGCCCCTGCCATGCCATTCTTCAGGGAGACAGGATTGCTCAGCCAGACACTATGGGGAATGACAACAAATACACTCAACAATTAATCAATCAATCTTACAAATCAAATCAATCAATCTTACAAAACCTGTTCGATATGGGTGACCCTGCAGAGATTTTTTCTGTCAATATAGCTTTTGTAGTCAAGCCTATCCATCATGCCAAGGTGTCAAATCTTGGATAGGACACTCAACAAAGTGTAGTAAAATTACTACATTCACATTTGTCCTCTTTTCTTCTGTAAAGTGGAACTACACAAGCACTCCTCCAGTCCTTAAGCAAATTCCCCTCCCTTAGGTACACATTAAACAACCTCACTAGCCAATCCACAATAAGTTTCTCCTTTGCCAGACACTCTATGTAACACCAATTCAATTCAGGTGCCTCACCAGCTTTCATCAATTTCAATGCTCTTTGTATCTCTGGGGACCATGGACCTTCTGCAATACACACCTGGGGCAACAGACTGACTGACCAATTGTAAAAAGTACAAAAGAAGACACAAATATTAAAAATGAAAATGTAGCACTTTCCAAAAAAACACTCCACCAATCCCATATCTAGAAATCCTACCAAGTTCCTTGGCTTAGTCTTACCTGCATGCCAAGTGGGTGAAAGGTGACTGTGAGCAAGTGCCACAGCCCATCCAAGGTTTGGTTGCTGGCAAAGTGTGATGACGTCTGTTCCAGAGTTCCATTGGTAAGCTGTATGAAGACACCATCAGGAAGCGCACTGATTGTGACAGTGGCATCAATGTTCTGGGCATAGAGTAACACACCACCCATCTGTGACAAGGGGAAAGAGAAAACATTAGAAGGGATGAAGAAATGTTAATGATTAACATCTTCAATACAAGCTAAATTCTCGTGTGTATCATCGGCTGCCTCATGTACAACGATTCAATGATGCATCATAATACTCACATTATAAAATATAAAGTTAGAACTCTATTACTATTTCTTTTTTACCCTGAATGTTAATAAACCATAGAAAACATGATTAAGTAAGTCTGTTCACAGAATACAGGGGTCACTCAGCTACAACTACAAAATAAATATACACATATATATATATATATATATATATCTATATCTATATATATACACATATATATATATATATATATATATCTATATCTATATATATATATATATATGCATCATTGAGAAAAAATAAAAAATTGAAAATCTCAGTAAGAAGATTGATCAGTGCCAAAATGCTGTCGTGTTTAACTCAGTGTGTGTATTAGAGAGAATATGCCCCTATATACATACATATGTATACACTAGCCAAATTACCTGTGCGTTGCTGTGAATTCGTGAATCAGCCCTAACTTAACTTTAACCCTTAACCCTAACCAAAATATATTTTTTCAAATGAAACATAGTTATCCAAGTACCTGGAGTGATAGAGTATCAGAATATATATGGTTATGGGGGTTTATCTGCAAAACCCTAGGAGGAGTTCGTGAACATACAAACAAACAAATTGACAGACAAATGAAAGATAGTAATCCTATTTGATTGCAGGATAAATGGCATATGATAAATGAGGGGAGAAAGGAGGATGTGAAAGGGTAAGAATACTGTGAGAAGAATGGGAAAAAAAAAAAAAAAAAAAAAAAAAAAGTGACTGATTGACTGAATGATGGATTAATTGGAGGTCCTGTAAATTTCACTTTCCTAATCCATCATCCAACAAGAAGTTCTATTACATCCCAACAACTTTAGTACAGTGAGGCCTCTCATTAACGGACGTTAATTAGCTGTGTTTTCGGTGTTTTTGGTGCTGTTGTTTAGTGCGTGCAATCACTATGCTACCCAAAAACCACACCAAAAACAGCTAATTAATGTCCATTAATGAGAGGTCTCACTGTACATGTGAAGAATATCATCCATTGATCCACTCTTCTGGGACTTACCTTGCTCCTGTAGACAATAGAGATGTTGCTTAGGATCTCAGGAGGATGGGTCAGATTGGGAATGTAGGTCAAGGACGAGTTGATGCCATTGAAGGTGATACTAGCTACACACTCGTAACCATCGTCCAAGTTCTGGCACTCGGACTGAGCCGGGCAGCTGTGCATTTCACAGTATTCCAGTTCACTACATGTCTTCCCTTTGAAACCAAAGGGACAAGTGCACCTGTGTGGGGAGTAGAAGTGTCGAGCATGAGTGATGGATAACCATGTGTATAAAAATACAAGTGCAGGTAAGTCTTTACATCAGGGTCCCGACATGGGTAAGTGCCGCCCCTGGGGCAAGTCGAAGCGAAAAGTGCCCCCCCCCCCACACCACCACCTTCCACATCTGATGGTCACTTACAGCACGATTCACATGTAACATTCATCCACAAAACAACGTTTATACACACAACTCATGATAAATAAATTGTGCATTAAAAGTACATTAGGGGGAATATTTACTTTAGCTTCTTTTCACCAAAAGTGCCCCCCCCCCCAAAAAAAAAGGGCTGCCCTGGGGCATTGCACTGCCCACCACCCCCACCCCTCCCTTTATCGGAACCCTGCTTTACATAATGAGAATGAGTCCATTCAACTCCTTCAGCATGGTGCCTCTCTGGAGTTTGTTTTCTGTCTAAAGACAGGTGGTTTTATAATGCTGGGGTGGGGGTGGGGGCAAATTCTAGCCTCAACAGGGTCTTGATGTATTAACACCACCCTCCAAGCCAGAGTATGTACCTCTACCTGTATAAAACAATGTCCTAATCCAGGGTAAAATTCATAAAATATATCATCATGCTGCAATGATCAATGAAAGATGTCCATACCAGTAAGGCACTTGATAAAGGAGCTTAAATACATACATTTATCAAAAGGCCCTTTCCCTATCTATAAGGGGATTGACTAAGCCAAAGCATGTACCTACCCTTCACCCATTTTACATATATACATACATATACCTAAGGCTTTTTTCCCCCCTTATAAGTGAGGTAGCCGAAAAACAACGGCATAAAAATCATTCCCACCCATTCCCTATCACACTCCACTCCCCTCCACCCTCTTCCCTCCCTCTTATCTTTGCACCTCCTGGATGACAGGTCATCCCTACATCTTGTCCACTGCCCTGGGTCAGAAGCAGTGTCCCAAGACACAGCACATCCACAGCAAGGAAAAGTATCATCCAAAATAGAAAGAGTTAATAAAGTTAGGATGTAATACCCACTCAAAGTCATTCCATGTGATGTTGCAAGTGGCTCCATTCTCGCATGGGTCCGGAGTGCAGGTGTCGTCACTGACCTCACCCTCTAGGACATTGTGCATGACGGTTGAGTTGAGGACTGTACCTGGGAGTTCATAGGTCTCATTCCCAAATGCATTTAGAGGAAAAGTCTGCACCAATCGTGTCTCTGTTCCATTGCTTAGCTGTAGACAAAACCATGAATGATTAAAAAAATTATATACTTTATAGCGGGGGTCAAAAATCAAGGATATATACTGTTTACTTACCCTACATAAACAAAACGTTGTGTAAATGTGCATGACACAAATATGTACATATATACATACATATTAAAAGGCTTAAATCCCATTTTTATATATATATTTTTTTATTATTTTCAAAGTTCTCTGTCAAACTCCTACCCATTTTCATATCTTCTCTCCTCTCTGCCTCCTTCACCTTGCATTTTGATTCTACTATTTTCTTTTACATGTTTCTCTTGTTTTACTTTGTAACCAATCATCATATGCTTGCTGTTTTCTACCATTACTATCAACTCTTTATCCCAGACCCCCTGATATCCACCCTTCTGAATCCTCTCTCCTACGAAAGGACAGAGTCCACCTGGCCAAACTGCGGTGCAGTCACCACCCAGCACTTCTAAGCTACCAGAAGAGGCTGGATGATCGCATTGTGAACAGCTGCCCAGGATGTAACACTTCACCCTATACCATACAACACATAATGGAAGACTGCATTATACACAATCATGCACGCAAACAACACAACATACACTCTATAGAGGATTTGTGGGAAAACCCAGTTTTGGCTGTGGCATTCCTTGGGGAGAAGGGACTGCTCGGACAGACAGTATAGGAAACGACAACAACAACTCTATATCTCACCAATCAGTACCTTTCTGTTCCCTTCCATTCTTCTTGGTGAGGGAGGCAAAGAGTAGGGTAGATATAAAATGGGGTACAAGTTTGACAGAGAATTTTTAGAGGAATAAAATTATGTTTCGGAAGGAAGTGAAGAGAGTGAAGGGGGCGGGTCAGGTACCAAGGAAAAGATAAAGGATGCACATGACAGATGTTCATGGAAGCGAGGGTGGTAAATGGAAGATGGGCAGAGTATTCCAGAACTTTTTTTTAATCTGGAAGAGGATAGGGAGAGACTGATTGTGGTAGTAGGAACTAGGAAAATGACAAAGCTATAGAAAAAGATGAGGTACAAAGATCATTAAAAGTGATGAAAGCTTGTAAGACACCTAGATGAAATTGTTGCTTAGTGGAGTGTCTGAAAAAGGGAGGAATGATGACAACTGGTTAGCTAGTGAGGTTGTTTAATTTGTGCCTAAGGGAGGGGAGTGTTTCTGAGGACTGGAGTTCTTTTATAGTTCCACTTTACAAAGTAAAATAGGATAAATATGAATGTAGTAGGTTTAGAAAGATCAGTTTATTGAGGGTAGTTGGAAAGACATTTGAGAGGTTATTAATTGAGAGAATTAGGAGATGGACAGGAGTAATTGGTGAGGAACAAGTTTGAGAAAGGTAGAGGGAATGTGGATCAATTTCTTGTGGAAGTAAAGAAAGTTAGTTCTGAAAAGGACCTAGGAGTAATTATCACAAAAGACATGTCCCCAGACAAGCATATAAACAAAATAGTCAGAGAAACCTACAATTTACTAAGATCAATAAAGGTGCGTTTTAATTACTTGGATGAAGTAATGGTAAAGAAAATTGCTAATCACATTGAAGACCAGGATTGGAGTACATTGCGACACTATGGACACCCAGTACAAAAAAATAATATAAGGAAAATAGAAAGGATCCAAAGAGCAATGACAAAGATGGTCCCAACACTTTCAAACTTAACATACGAGCAAAGATTGTCCAAACTGGAACTACCAACCCTGGACCAAAGAAGAGAAAGAGGAGATCTTTTGGCCATTTACAGAATTATGAAAGGGATGGAAGTCCTTGACAGAGAAGACTTATTAAAATGGGAGAGAAAATAAATAAATAAATAAAAAAAGGGACATTAAAAACTCAAAAATGATAGTTATAGAAGAGATCTGGAAAAAATAAAAAAGTTTTCCACACAGAATGGTGGATGTCTGGAACAAATTGGATGAAACAATAGTGTGTGCAAAAACCATACAAGAATTTAAGAATAAACTAGATGTTGTGAGATACGAAGACAGGTCACTATGAGCATAGCTCCCCTTCCTGTATAATACAACTAGGTAAATACATGCACAAATCCATTCAGAGCTTTGTTATACAAATTCCCACATAAAATTGGTTAAAGGACTAACGCCTTTTCTTGATACTCATCCACTCCACTAATTTGATCACCCGAACTTACCCGCACATCTTGGAGGATTCCCTTAAAGTTGGGACGAATAACATTGGCCGTCACATTTGATACCCCGAGTTGGCGCTTGACCCTCGACCAGATGTCATCCAGTTCCCTTCGGTACCTGAAAGAGCTGTTTTGCGGAAGGCCACCAAGGTAGAGGACGTGAGCATGAAGAACACCTTGCTGCTCGATGACTTCACTAAAATGGATCTTATTGTCAATAGAAACTTGAAGAGCCGATTCCACTTTTTGTACCTGCACGGAAGAGAGTAAAGTCTTAACTGGTTTTAAAGGAATACTGAATTCCTTTAATCTGGGAGGGACTACAAAAAATCAACAGTCATTTGGAATTCCAGAGCAAAATTGACAGAGGTATTTTACATTTATACACACACCAAAAGGCCCTTCCCTCTTATAATGAGTTAGCCATGTCAAAGCATACAACCACTCTATACCCATCCCACATCCCATTCATTTTCCTTCCCATTTTTTGTCCTTGTAGACCAGTGGTTCTTAACCTGGGGTTCCTCAGGTACTCCCATATTTACAATGAGAAAGCAAAGAAGGTTTGCATCACTCATCCTTTTCATATATTTGCATTGTATTTGTATTGGATTGGGGTACAAGAAATTTTTTCTGAGATATAAAGTGGCGCAGGCACTGGAAAAGGTCAAGAACCACTGTTGTAGATAAAGGATCATTCCCGTCCCCACCACACTGCCTGGATCACAAGAACAAAAGAATGAAGGAGACTGCAAGAGACCATAAGGCCTACACTAGGCAGCTCCGTATCCATCATCACCTGTCATCCCCGTTCATAAAGTTGTCTAATCGTTTCTTAAAACAACTGATAGTTTCAGCACTTACTACGTGGTTACTAAGTCTATTCCATTCGTTGACCACCCTATTAGTAAACCAATTTTTCCCTAGTTCCTTCTTAAATCTAAATTTGTAAGAATTGGTCAGATGCAATACAGTAAGATACAGTACCATTGCAGGGTCCCAAGCAATACAGCAAGACACAACACCACATTAAGCCCAACACTAAAGCTAATTTTCCTCTTCCTCTTCATTACATGGCACTCCCCCTCACCCACTACATAAGTCTAGAATCTGACTTTCAAGTAAGTATAACTATATGACATTAGCCAAAACAAGATTCACAAAATTTGCCATTTTGCAAATGGGCAATGTGTAGGTACTGTGTAGCAAAACTAGTAGAGTCTCGAAAGTTATGGGAACAATTGGGAGAGTTCACTGAGCAATGAATATAAGGATCAATCAACCTAGTGTCTCAGAGTTTTCTTGCTGTAGACCCATAACTCCAAAGCAATCAGGTCTGCCCACAAGTCACTCAACTAAGATTTTGTGGAGTTGTCTGTCTCAAGATGGGAGGGTCAATGAATGGGTTTTCAATAGGTGTGGGATAAATGTAGGATGAGTATATGCTTTGATTCAGCCACCCTCTTAAAATGGAAAAAAGGCTCTTTAGTGTCTGTATGTGTCTCGAAATGTGGAGCTGAATATGGTGCAATCCCCCAAAGGATCAGTACCTAAATATGTGGAGCAAAGAGAAAATCTAAAAAGTAGGTAAGATTTCAACAGTTTAGAAGAATATTTCATTAAGGTAATGATGTCTGGCACCTCTTTTTTCCCCTTTACAAGGACAGTAGCCAAAGTCCTATGAATCATAACTACTTACACTGAGGAGGTGAGGCTCTCCGTCATAGAGGATGGTGTCTGCTATAGTGAAGTTTTCTTCAGTGCCTGTCAGTTGGACACTAATCACCAGCTTACCTTCTTCCAACTGGGCCTTTAGGTATGTCTCTAGCACATCTGTGGGGGTTGGTCAAGGAGAGAATGTGGTTAACCACTTCACTACAGGCCAAAATCTCGCGGGCAGCATTAGCTGCCAGACGTACGATGTTTCGTCATAATACTCGCATCATAAAAAATAGTCACCACTTATATCGATTGTTCTCTCTTTCACCCATGAATTTTGATAACCATAGAAAATGTGATGAAGACAGTTTAGAGAGTATGTCATTATGCAGGGGCAACTACAATAAATATAATCAAGACGCCGATATGGCAGCCTCGCGTATCCACTTGCTCCTCATGCCGCCTACGTAGGCGGCACCGTATGGAAGGGGTTAAAGATCCGTCAATCCATTGTACAAGACCCAAGTAATGGGCCAATGTCACTCAAGAAAGAAATGTTGTGTTGTTGTCTGGGTATAGCAAGGATAGGGCAGTGTAAGATGAGGTGTTCAGTGTCGTCTGTGTGATGGTTGCATCTGGGGTCAGTTTGTTTCTGTGGCCAGGCCTACTCTGTGCTTATATTTTCTTAATGCTTGAAAAGGACCTGAATGCAGTCATATTAATGTGGGTTTTGTTTCTCTTCAGAGGAATTTTTCAGTGGAACTAAAGCTTGGTAGGGTTTGATGGAGTATTATGTTTGGTGGTTGGTCTTAGAAAGATTATTTCGTGATCTGCATGCGATTGTTTTTTGGGCGGATGTACTGTGTGGTGCAAGAAGTAATAAATTGTTGCAAATATTTTTGAAGTATGCTGCCAATGTAGATGTGGTTGGTCTTAGAATGATTATTTTGTGGTCTGTGACTGTGTTTTTTGGGTGGATGTACTGTGTGGTGCAAGAGGTGGTAAATTGTTGCAAATATTTTTGAAGTATGCTGCCAATGTAGATTTTTGTGTTCAGGTGGCTGTTTAATTGATGTAATGAGATGGATGAGTAGAGTTGAGGACTCTTGCAAAGAACTTTGTCTACTTGTATACCAAGGGCTTTTTTCCCCCTTATAAGGAAAGTAGCCAAGTCAAAAGTCATGCATCCACTCTCGCCCATTCCACTCCCATCTACAACCCTTTCACCCCTCTCATCTTAGCTCCTCATGGATGACGGGTCATCCCTGTCTCCTGCCTACTACCTCGGGTCACAACCAATGCAGCAAAGACACAGTAGCAACAACTCTGTACCTATCATTTTCACATAATGTTCTGTGGAAGGGCTGAAGTTGTTGCCAGCTGTTGTGGTGCTGTGGTTATTTCACTTCGTAAAACTCAAGGCAACAATCTTTATTATTAATTCCACCATACCTTTTAAATGTGTGATCTCAAATATATTTAGTCTCTTCCTTTCTGCCTCCTTTAAATTCCACGTCTCTGCTCCATACTGTATAATTTTATCTATTTCTATTTATTCATTTATATGGTTTAATGTCACACACTCCCCCACCCCTCCTTATCGGAAGGCTAGGACAGTGCCCCTCATAGAGGGCTTTGTAGCATGGAATTTAATGAACCATGCCCTTGGTTCAACTTCTCCGGTGGCAGGATTCGAACCGCCCTCACCTTGACCTTCGCCGCAAGTAATGATGCCCTAACCCACTCAGCCAGCGGGCTTCCTATACCGTGAGACCTCTCATTAATGGATGTTAATTAGCTGTGTTTGCGGTGTTTTTGCTGTGTTTTCGGTGTTTTTGGTGCTGTTGTTTAGTGCGTGCAATCACTGTGCCACCCAAAAACCACTCCAAAACACCGAAAACACAGCTAATTAACATCTGTCAGTGAGAGGTCTCACTGTACTGTATAATACACAAACAAAATATTGTAATTCTATCCCTCCTATACCAGAGAACCAGATACAGTCATTACATCATGTCTTACCTGTGGGTGGAAAATCAATGGGTGTGCCGAGGTAGAAGATGAGTCCATTCCTTTCACGTGTACGAACTATCATAGAGATGTCAATGTGGGTTCGGAAAGTGGTCCGATCAATCTCTGGGATAATGACGGTCACCAGGCTGTCAGGTGCATTCTCGTTGCCAAAGGTGGCCGGTGTAAAGCCTGTAGCATGGAGGGAGATGGGCGTTAGTATATCCGAGATTGGTGTGACGAGAGATGGACGGGAGTGGACAGGGTCGAGGGTAAGGGTTACTGGTCAAGGAACGGGGTAGAACCATAAGGCGGAGGGAGGAAGGAAGGGAGTGAGATGCTGGAGAAGAGGGAAGAGAGTGATAGAGTGAGTAAACGAGAAGAGAAAAATAATGGCAGGAGAATAGGCGTGGTAAACAGAAGGAGAAATGGGGAGGGGGGGAGAAGAGGGAGAATAAGAATGAGAGGATGTGAGGAAGAGGACGGATAATGAGACAACGGAAGTCACATCATCCTTTCATCCATGAATAATCTTCTGTTCAATATCTTTTATATTCTTGTTTCCATGCTCGACAGAAATCCCATATGAATTATAAATTCCTTTCATCCCATCCATCCACCTCATTCTTGATTTCCTCTCAAGTTCACTCCATCCACATTCGTTTTCCACATTCTATATACTAGTCTTTCCTCATTCATTCTTTCCATAAACCCAAACCACCTTGACATTCTATTGTATCCTATTTGACAGTTCTCTTTTCATCCCTCATTTTCTGCTTCACCTTCATATTTCTCACTCTATCCATCCTTGTAACATCTCTTTTATTTCTCATCACTCATCCCCAATCACTTCCTCTATTCCCTTGCTCATCCTCTAAAATAACACATACCCATACACTTCACCAGCCACATTCAACAAACTGATCCCTAAGAAATTAGTACATTCAATCATGTTTCACTTCCCATCATATAGTGGGACTGTATATTTTTCCAATTCGTTGAGACACTTCCCTCCCTAAGACACACATTGAACAGTCTCACCAGCCATCTCACCATTACTACTCTACCCTGTGTCAGACATTCCACATGACATCCATCTAATCTTTCGACACTACTTGAACATCATTTTTAATAACTGCCTTATAAGTCTCTTCATCCATCAGTCATTCTCTTAGCATCTCTCACTGCCACATTCAAAGCCTCCTCTCCATTTAACAACTTGAAATATTTCACCTTCCTCTCAGTCTTTTCTTCTATTCCCTCTAACCTTTCCCCTACCCAACTCGTTTTTTTTCACATTCTTTTCACTACCTTCTGAAACATGTTATTCCTTTCAGAATTCTCAGACAAACATTTGCCCCTCCTCACATCAGCTCTTTTCTTGGCCTCCTCCCTAACACTGCAGTTTGTTTCCACCTTCTTTACTTTATACTTCCATGGATTCTTTGTGTGGTGATCTGGGCTTTACAAAACTAATTGTACTTGTTAACTTGATTAAAAGGGTATGTTTTCTTATATGATTTTGTTTTCAGACTATGCTGATTTTTTTTGGTTAAAGCCTAAAGAAAGATTCTGAGTATTCTTTGAGAATACTTCACTTTGCAACCATTCCTCATATACATGCCTCCTTCTTTGACATTACCACATTCACTTCTCTATTCCATCATTCACTACTCATCCCATTCTCGACCTACACACCATTTTTACACACTTTAATACTTCTTTAAAACCCATACATTGTTTTTCTATTCCAACTTTCCCCTTTCTTTCACTACATTCTATAAAAAGTTATTTTAAATATGGAAATAAAAGTATGGAAATAAAAATGAGGATACAGGAGGTGGAATAGAATGGATACAGATGAAAGGATTAGAGATGGGAATGGAAGGTCTTCTATATTGTTGACAATGACTGACATGGATTAAAAATATTTTACAGACTGAAAAAAAGATATATCACCACACAAAAAGTAATATTTACATATATACATGAACTACCCAAAAGTACTTTTCAAATTAACTTACTGGATCACCTACAACCCATTTTGCAATTAATACATATATAATCAAATTTAGGGTTTCAAAGTATTTATGTATTAACAAATTACGATATGTACATACCAATGTGCTATACAATGGAATTCCTTTAATACATATAACTGACTAAATTTAACATACACAATCTCTGGCAATTTGTATGGTTTATATTATTGAATTCACAATTTTTTTAACATCCTACCTAACAATTTTCAAAATCTAAAATATCATTGCAAATATAAAACTCAGCAACAACAGAAGCAGATGCACACATAGAAACAAAACTTATGGGAGTGAAAGCAATTGCATAAAATGGCAAAAACTACTTTATCAAAAGCATCCAAAATCATGCACCAACTAGCTAACTTGCTAGCCAACCAACTAGAAAGACTGCAATAATATTCAATGTCCTTATTACCAATGTAACCTGTGAATCAATGCATTTCTAATACCACTTTCCTAGCTCCCTATTTTGCAATGAAAGTGGGCTAGTATAAACGCTGAAAATATCTAGAGAAAGAGAAGAGAATACAAGTAGACCTACAGAGTGTTGCCTCCCACGTTGCACCTCCTACTCAGTGTGGAGAGTGGGAAGGAAAAGAAAATAAAGAAGTATGAAACAAAAAAGAAATATGAAAACATATAAGTAAATGTCAAGAGTCATACTAGGCTATGTAAAAAAAAAAATAATAATAATAATAATAAATAAAAAATAGAATAAATCTATGTAAAAAAAAGGCTACGTAAAAAAAAGGCTATGAAAAAAAAGTGTGTTCAAAAGTTGTGTTGAGACTTGTGACAGGCTAGTACATATAATGAATAGACATTAAACATGTTGAGAAGACATTTTAGACAGAATGGAGGTTATAAAGACTGTCATGTCTGAGTTGTGCATATTGGATCAGAGAAAATAGTAAGAAATTATACTACATATCTGTAAATGATTATGAAAATAGAGCATAATGACATCACTTACACTGAGTGCAATGGTCTGGCATTAGCACAAATAAAATATGAAGATTAAATCACTAAAGCAATTATTATGAAAATAGAGTATAATGACATCACTTACACTGAGTGCAATGGTCTGGCATTAGCACAAATAAAATATGAAGATTAAATCACTAAAGCAAGGGACACTACTCTCAGAGACTACTGATATACTTGTAAGTTGATATCATAGCTGTAATGATGAATAAGAATGATTATGATAACATCAATTACCTACAAGAACAGAAGAAAATGTGGGCAAAAGTGAAGTGATTACATGTACAAATATACACGGAGTGATGTGGGTGGTAAGCTAGATGTGTATGAAGGGTGAATGGCAGAAGGAAACAGAGAATTTCAAGTATTTGGGGCTGTACAAGACAGTAAACAAAAGTACAGAAGTGAATTACAGAATAAGGACAGGAAGCAAATATTTTAGTGAAAAAAAGTATTGCAAGAAACGGGTATTTGGGGACAAGTGCAAGGAGTAGTTTAAAGTAGTGATTGTACCCATGGCACTGTATGGTGCAAAGACTCGGAGTTTATGGGAGGCAGAAAGGAAGTCTGAATGTGAATGAGATGAAATAAGGGGGTGAGGCAGAGAATGGGGAGTGGAAGGTGAGCTGTCAGATATGGTGTTTCAAAGTATGCCAAGGTGGTTTGGGCACATGGAAAGAATTAACATGGAAAGACAGACAAAATGAATGTAGAATGTAGATGCAGATCAAAGGAACTGAAGGATGTTAGTACACATACATCAGAATCATTAAGCTTGACTGATAAAAAAAAAAATTCTGTAAATGTTAGTGTAAAAATTATCTGCGCCAACTTTTGTGAAAATTTATTAAAAAATGAGAAATACAAAAAGAAGCAGGATAAGAGCTGTCAGATATGATAGATCAAAGTCTGCTAAGGTAGTTTGGGCATATGGAAAGAATAAACAAGGAAAGATTGATAAAATGAGTGTAGAGTGTAGATGCAGATGATGGGAACTTAAGGATGCCGGTATGTGTATATAAAAATAATTAAGCTACACTGCTTTTTTTTTTTTTTTCCTTCTTTTTTTTTCTTTTTAGACAGCTAATTAACGTCCATTAATAAGAGGTCTCACTGTACTGAAATTCTATATGCAAAGCAATTCCAGCTGTTGAGCTCTGTTGTGCATGCACGGTTTCATTGGATTCAACTTAACCCCTCAACTTGCTATATATATTTTTTTCTGGAACCATTTACCAGTTTTGTTCTGCCTAGCACCATTCTATTAAGCTGCTGGGTAACCTTGGAAAAAACAGGGCCTCAATTTATCAAGACCTCATATTAGGTGAAGTCTGTCCAATAGCCAAGACAAATTTGATGAAAGGTATCAATGTGAACAAAAGGGTTTTGAGCAAATGAAAATCTGCTAGCTTTAACATAAAAAAATATATATGTTGTGATAACCTACATTACTCATTCCTGGACTTAACTTCACATGGATACATGGAAAATGGAGCCTGTAATATATACATGTTCACACTTACATGTACGACAGATATGTATGAATAATTGTACACATTAACCCCTTCCATACGGTGCCGCACACGTAGGCGTCATGGACTTAGATCTCGGTGGCAGCAGCCAATGCCAGCCGTACGACGTGTCGTAGTAATACTCGCATCATAAAATATAGTCACCGCTTATATCGATCGTTCTCTCTTCACCCGTGGATTTTGATAAACATAGAAAATGCGATTACAAAAGAATTAGAAAGAATGTCATTATGGAGGGGCGACTACAATAAATATAATCAAGACGCCGATATGGCAGCCTCGCGAATACACTCGCTCCCCATGACGCCTACGTGTGTGGCACCGTATGGAAGGGGTTAAGAGTGATTGCATTTGTAAGCAAGAAACCTGAGTACTTGTATTTGACTAATTGTAGCATACAGGAAAGGAGCAACGCTTGTTAGGTTCTGTCTCATGCATGTAAATGTGAATGTGCAGAAGCACAATTTGTACACAGTTACGTGAGAATGTTCACTCGTGCAACAAGGTGAAACCACTATGCGGTGAGATTACACGTGTACTAAAGTTCACACTGGATTGTAAAGTGGCATGTTTGTGGACATAAACCTAACACATGTGCAAAAGTGGTGAGCATATACGAGAACATACTCATAAGTGTAAATCACATCCACACAAGTGAGATCACCATATGGTGTATACATGTGTGTGTGTGCAAAAGTTCACACTAGATTGTAAAAATTCATATTTGTGCATCAGAATCTAGAAACATGCAAAAGTGGTGTATGTCTGCAATATAGAAGATATGCTCAGCCATGCTTAAACTATATGACTATTCAAGCAATTAGCCTTCGAAGAGTAAAGAGACATAAAAAGAGGAGCATGCATGACAAGACATCAGTTCATATCATACCGCCTAGTTAACAAAGGAGACAATCATTCCATCATGAAAAAAAGAAAAAAATTTGGTTAGTTACTTAAACAAACGAGCAGCATCGCATAAATAAAACAATTTGATCAATCAGTCAAATTGCTCAGTGGGAGTCAGAAATGAAGCCATGCAAATATCTACAATTAAGTTGCAGGCACTGCATGAAGGACTGCATTATGATAAGTCATGCATAAAAGCTGCTGAATCAAGTCATTAAACATAGAAAACAAAGATATTATGTCAAAATCATGCAATGTTGGCTGAGGCATAAGACTCTTAACCACAATAACAACACACTTTATGAATTTTGTTTTGACAACATCTTAAAGTAAGATTAAACAGCCAAGCTCTTCCAATAGAAATAAAACCTAAAATTTTGCACCTCACTTTTGATACTCACATGACCTTCAGCCAATACATCAAAGATCTGACAATGAGGATTAACATAAAAATAAACCTTCTAAAATACATTGCAAGCACATGTTCCATCAAAATAAAGAAACTAATTACAGCCTTCAAACACTTTATATGAACAACTCTGGGCTACACTTCCGCAGCATGTTTCCAACAACCAGCAAAAGCAAACAATACTGACCAAAATTAGCAAAACAAATTATCCAGAGTAATAATCTGAATCTGAAGTCATGTGTCTGATTTCTGACATATCTGTGTATATACCAACGGCCCCACTTATACAGGATGTAGGCATGTCAAAAGGCATACACCCACTTCACTCCGATCCACCATCTTTGTTTCCCTCTCATCTTAGTTCCTTGTGGATCACAGGTCATCTCTGTCTTCTCCCCACTGCCCTGGGTCAGAAGCAACGCATCAAGACACAGCACATTCACAGCAAGGCTGGTTCATCAAATCAGCGACCACCCATATCCATCCCCTCATGCAGAAAATAGAGAAGAAGGGGAGAAATCCCTTTGGACTGAATCAAAATATCATCCACACACAATCCTTCCCATTCCTTCCTTTCATCAAAGTATCATCTATGCACAGCCATTTTTCACTCATCCCTATCTCTTGCCTCCTCCCTTGCTCATAAGACACTCTCCTCTTGCTCAAAGCCCCTTTCACTCCATCCATCCATCTCATCCTTGGTCATTCCCTCAAGTTCACACCATCCACCTCTACATTCCACACTTCTTATTAACCTTTCTTCACTCATTCTTCCCATGTGTACAAACCATCCCATTACTCTTTGATCAGTCCTATCTGCCATTTCCTTTTCCATCCCCACTCTCCTCCTCACCTCCTCGTTTATCACTCTATCCAACCTTGTAACACCTACCATAATTTTCAAACATTTCATCTCATACATATTTAAACTTCTCTCTTCTTCTCTGAAATTCAAAGTCTCCACCCCATACAGTGTTGTCAGCACAATTATTTCTGATTGTGTTCTTGTGTCCTCTTATATAATTCTTTCAACTTTCAATTTGGATAGTTCTACTTTATGCTTTGACTTAATTTACAAATCTGTAAATAGTTTAGGATGGTCTTTGTACTTGTCAATTACATCCTTCTCTAAGTTCTTTTCTTCTTCTCTTTTTATTCTTCTATATTCGTCGCTGGTGTTTTAGTAATTAACTTTTGTCTTTTTTGTCTTTCATTTCTGTCACCTCTCTCATGCTTTGTCTCTCATTTTTTACCAGTGCACAGCTTCTGTTCAGTCTTTTTTATGTACTTCTTTCTTGGTCATTTTCGTGGTGTATTTTTCTACTCCTGGGTTGTAAATATATTAAAGATACATTTAATCCTGGCTAAGTTGGAATCGAATATCTTGGATATCGGATATGTCGCACACTTTTGTGTAATGCACAATGCCATTTTTTGGAAAATTGTACCTGAAATTAGGTGGGTTTATACCTTAGACTTTCTTTATAACATTTTGTATGTATGTTCCCCAATTAATCTTACATGGGTTTACTGTAATCCATTTCTTCTCTGTATCCATAAATTCATAATCCCTCCAGTCTGCACCTTTAGAGTATTTGCTGTGTCTTGATGCATTGCTTCTGACCCAGGGCAGTGGGTGAGATGCAGGGATGACCCATCATCTAGGAAGAGCCAAGAAAAGAGAGAGGGAGGGGTGGTGAATGGGAGTGGAGTATGTGGGGATGAGATGGGTGGGAGTGGATTTATGCTTTTGACTTTGGCTACCTCCCTTGAATGGGGGAAAAAGCCATTGGTATGTACTTATGAATTCCTCCTAGTTTGCTTCTTCTAAGAATTTTTCAACTCTAAGTAATCCGTTTTCCTACAATTGAGTCTCCTTTGCCTGTGCAATTCATTCCTTGGCTCTATTGCCTCATCCTCCAGCTGAAAGTCAATTGTTACGTGATTACCTTTCCTTATAGGACAAAAGTAGTTAAAAAAGAAAAGTGAAAGAGTGTAAGAGAGTATGAGAGAATGAGAGAGAGAGAGAGTGTGATAGTGTGAGAAAGTGTGAGAGAGTGTGAGAGAAAGTGTGAGAGAGAGAATGTGAGATAGTGTGTGTGTGTATGTGTGAGAGAGTGAGAGAGAGTGAGAAAGAGAAAGATAGTGTGAGCAAGAGGGAGAGAGAGAGAGAGAGAGAGAGAGAGAGAGAGAGAGAGAGAGAGAGAGAGAGAGAGAGAGAGAGAGAGAGAGAGAGAGAGAGAGAGAGAGAGAGAGAGAGAGAGAGAGAGAGAGCATTTGAGTGTATGTATTTACCTAGTTGTATTTTACGGGAAGGGGAGCTATGCTCGTGGTGTCCCGTATTCATATCTCATTTTATCTAAACTATTTCTAAATTCATGTATTGTTTTTGCACACACTACTTTCTCATCTAACTTGTTATGTGAGAGAGAGAGTGTGTGTGTGTGAGAGTGTAAGAATGTCTCAGTGTGTGAGTGTAAAAATGTCTCAGTGTGAGAGAGATAGAAATAGAGTGAGAGAGAGAGAGAGAGAGAGAGAGAGAGAGAGAGAGAGAGAGAGAGAGAGAGAGAGAGAGAGAGAGAGAGAGAGAGAGAGAGAGAGAGAGCATGTGAGTGTATGTGAGAGAAAGTGTGTTTGTGAGAGTGTAAGAGTGTCTCAGTGTGAGAGATAGAAATAGAGAGAGAGAGAGAGAGAGAGAGATAAAGAGAGAGAGTGAGTGTGTGTGTGTTCTTGTGCATGCACTTGTGTTTGTGCATGCATATGTACATTTCCTAAAAGTCTGCATACACCTGCTTTCCCTAAGAATTAAGAAGTCCAGTTTACGAATAACGGCACTTACTCAGTCTGCAAGTGCGGCCTAAGTAAGGTCGGACACAAGCGCACTCGTAGTCGTTCCAAAGGTCAAAGCACTCGCCCCCATTCAAGCAAGGGCTTGGTTTGCACTGTTCTTCACGTGAACACCCCTCCATCATGTTGACCTGAAAAAGGCAAATTAAATCAAGTTAGTCACACATCAAGCCCACATCCTTGCTGTGAACTTCTCTATATCATGCCTTCCTCTGAATGAATTATGTAGTTGGAGGGAACCTATGGAACCTCTCATACCTCTTCTGTCAGGCAGTAGGACTCTCTTGAAAACTTTTTTATTATTATTATTATATATATATATATATATATATATATATATATATATATATATATATATATATATATATATATATATATACATACTACAGGTGAAAAATGTAATCACACATTTGTCAATAACGTAGAAACCACTGTTGGAGTAGAAAAGACTGGAAACGGGGAATCTATATATTTCGATTGCAATGGTCCCCGGACATAATGTCCGGACTCTTCATCTCCAACCTAGTGAAAGCTCATTTGCCTCCTGACCTCACATACGGAGTGAGAAGAGGGTAGAGATATCTTCCCATGTTCCCCTTTCTTTTGTGAAGGGTGCTACTTAAACAGTACGCCCTCTCTCTTATTTGTATCTACTGAAGAGGATTGCAGTTTGCAATCGAAATATATAGATTCCCCGTTTCCAGTCTTTTCTACTCCAACAGTGGTTTCTACGTTATATATACATACATACATATACCAAGGCTTTTTCCCCCTTACAAGGGAGGTAGCCAAAAAGGAGAAGGCATAAAATCATTCCCACCCATTCCATCCCTGAACACGCTCCACACCCCTCCACCCTCCCTCTCATCTTAGCACCTTCAAGAATCACTTACCCACATATCGTCTGTGACCAAAGATGGGACAAGTTTATATTCGTTGACTGCGGCATCTTCCATACAACCCGTGAAGAAGTAGGTACCTTTTGACAGGATCTTTAAGTTCTGAGTGGCACCCCCTGAAGATGGAAGGATATCACAACTAAAGTATCGATTTGAAGTGGTAGTATTAACCCCCTCAACATGGTCATGCTCTTTACAGATTCAATTCTGACTAATGTTAGTTGATCTTCTTCATCTGATGAAACAAACACAAGAATATATGGGGTTTGGACTATCAACACCACATTTTAACATTCAACCTTTCAAATGAATCCCTATATGGTGTATTGACTGCACAAGTTTTATGTAGACAATATTTTAGGGTAAAAGGGCAGGGTTGCCAGATTCTGAATACAATATCACTTGTACAACTATTTAATAAACATTGAAAATTATCGTACAAATCGTATGAAATACAAAAAAGTATCACACAAAATGTACGACAATGAGGAATACTATTGTGCATTGTAAAGAGGGTTATATAATCGTATATTATATTATAATTATTGTATGTATGGCATCTCTGCAAAAGGGGAACTGGGAAGGGGGGGAATGTCTGGATGGGAGAAAACAGAAGATAGGGATGAATGAGAGAGAGAGAGAGAGAGAGAGAGAGAGATAGAGAGAGAGAGAGATAGAGATAGAGAGAGAGAGAGAGAGAGAGAGAGAGAGAGAGAGAGAGAGAGAGAGAGAGAGAGAGAGAGAGAGAGAGAGAGAGAGAGAGAGAGAGAGAGAGAGAGAGAGAGAGAGAGAGAGAGAGAGAGAGATAGAGAGAGAGAGAGAGAGAGAGAGAGAGAGAGAGAGAGAGAGAGAGAGAGAGAGAGAGAGAGAGAGAGAGAGAGAGGGGGGGGGGGGGTTTGAGCAAAAAGTAATGATCTCTACACAATCTTGATTGTCCATTGTCAGTAGGCATGTCATATTCTCCACAAAAATTTTAGGTCATATACTATGTATATAATTTTACTAAATAATAGAAGAGGAAGAACAAGACAATGAAGAAAAAAAAGAGGAAGAACAAGACAATGAAGAACAAGAAAATGAAGAATAACAAGAAAATGAGGAACAAGGAAATGAAGAACAAGAAAGTGAAGAACATGAAAATGAAGAAGAAAATGGAGAAGGAAATAAAGAACAAGAAAATGAAGAACAAGAAAATGAAGAAGAAAATGAAAAACAAGAAGATGAAGAAGAAGAACAAGACAATGAAGAAGAAGCAGCAGCTACAGAAGAAGAAGAAGAAGAAGAAGCAGCTACAGAAGAAGAAGAAGAAGAAGAAGAAGCAGCAGCAGCTACAGAAGAAGAAGAAGCAGCAGCTACAGAAGAAGAAGAAGAAGCAGCTACAGAAGAAGAAGCAGCTACAGACGAAGAAGAAGAAGAAGAAGAAGAAGAAGAAGATGATATTGGCAGCTTACCGAGATAGGTGGTACTGAAAGACGTCTCGGAGACATTGTTGGTACTCTGGGAGGATGTCACTGGATGAATGGTCACATCCTGGTCTGCAATCAAGTTGGCATGCGAGTCATTGACCCGCATGATGACGTTATGCCACTCTCCATCATCCAAGCCGCCACCTGAAAATATGCCTGCCCACCTGAAGCAGGTAAGGCAAAAGGTTGGTATTGGTTATACAAAGGTAAGGCAAAAGGTTGGTATTGGTTATACAAATGTCACTTGTGTCACGCAGATAATCTAATTCAGTGTTTCTCAATCTTTTAACCCTTGCGTAACCTTTAAAATAAATTGCATGTCTCAAGGAACCCCTGCACACACACACACACACACACACACAAAAAAAAAACACATATCTTTTTCATTTTATTTTCATCGTAATAATAGGTTAGATAGGATGATGTCTACATTATATTATTACAATGACCAAGAATATGTTGTGCATGTTAAATCATATTACGTATATACATACATACATATACCAAGGCTTTTTCCCCCTTACAAGGGAGGTAGCCAAAAAGGAAAAGGCATAAAATCATTCCCACCCATTCCATCCCTGAATACACTCCACACCCCTCCACCCTCCCTCTTATCTTAGCACCTCCTGGATGACGGGTCATCCCTGCACCTTGTCCACTGCCCTGGGTCAGAAGCGTATATGAATTTAAATAAAAAATCAAAGTGCATTAGCTTATTTCACTTGTTCTTGCAGAAACCTTAGGGACCTTTTGCAGAACCTTAGGGTTCTGGGGAAGCCTGGCTGAGAAACGCTGATCTAATTACTCAACCTGAACAAGTTCCTGATTCCCTCTATCCATTATTACTAATTTTCTCTTGTACACACACACACACACACACATTTTACACCGTCCATTTTCATTACCCAATTTATGTTTATCAAACACTAAGTCTCAAATATATTTAGTTTTTACCTTTTTGTCTCGTGTTGTGGGCACAATTATTATTGCATTTTGATAAGACACCTCATAGAGTTTTAATGTGGAAATTGGAATATATAGGATTCAATTGGTGCATTTTGGAATGGATGAAAGATTTCTGAGATGAGAAAATCATGAAAGCAGCTGTGAAGGATGAATTGTCATCTCTCAATTAAATATTTACCGAAATCCTCACTTAAACCAGCTTTTTGAATGAAATCGTTCTTACTCATTTAGGAATGAAGACTTCAGGTTGAGACGACCTTCAATGAGATCAAGGCTGAAGTAGGTCTGGCCTTGACCGAGGGCAAGGATGCCATTCGGTAGTGTCGTCCGGAAACGGAACTTGAGTTCATATCCTGAAGGAAGAAAATTGGGTGAGTTGAGGATGGAATGTACACATACGAGTACCCAGTGAGTGCCACAGTGCCATATAGACATGGACCATAATGCTAACACACTCAACACATCAATGACGTGGTATGTGCGAGTTCAGAAATCGAAGCATGTCAATGTCACATGAATGTAGGACTATTAGGCACATTTCTAAACAACCTAAGTTAATGCTTGGCAATGTCACATGCCCTGCTGGGCAAAGGCACACTCCCATCAGTGCCCACACAGATAGAGTCCCTTCAGTCCTCTTACATGCCACACGTGTGCCCCACGTCACGAAATAAACCAGGTTACTCTAAATAACACGGGATCTTTCACTGTCACCCTAACATACAGAATGGAGGCAATGAAGGCATGGAATTGAAATGAGGAGTAAGGAGGGAGATGAAGGTAGAAAACTGAAGAGACAAGGAACTGAAGCATAGGGAGACTGAGACAAAAGCTAAGAATGGAAACAAGAGAAGCAATAGAGAGTAAGGGTGGGAATGAGGAAATAAAATAAGGACACAGGTATGGTATGAAGTATGGCCAGAGGGAGGAACTGTTGCGGAAGTCAAGAAACTAAAATCAGGACATCAAGCAAGGTACAAAGGTTCAATGCATATAGCATCTCACATAATCCACAAACTGGTTTGCACAAACATGTGGGGGTTCAAAATTGCCATTCGGGGACTGACCTAAATGAATTCAAGCTATGTTACTGATTTCTCTTATAGTCCTTCCCAAGGTACAAAAGTTCAATGCATATGACATCCCACCTAATCCACAAACTGGTTTGCACAAACATGTGGGGGTTCAAAATTGCCTTTTGGGGACTGACCTAGTTGAATTCAAGCTATCTTATCAATTTCTCTAATAGTTCTTCACGTGCTCAAAGAGATGTATGCAAACCAATCTGTTCAGTCAGTAGGGCGAGCTGAAATTTGTACTATATACAAGTTTTCGAGAAAAAAGAAAAGGATTGGATCATTGGAGATGAGAAAGAGGGTAACGGTAAGGTAAGGAAGGTAATGATGGGTAAACAATCTGGTCAATGTTAACGAGGGCAATCCACACAGAGTTAGTTTAATTCTAAACAAATATCTGATGCTTATTTCAAAACTTGATTAACAAAATATACAACAGTTTACAATTTACTGTTTTTCATATCCAAATGCGCATTTCACCATGGATATTATTCCAGTATCAACTCTTACAGATTCCTACTAATTTAGTCTTAAAATACAGTGACAATGATATGAAATGGAAGTAGTAATATGTTGACACAAAGACTAAACAACTTTTGTGGCTGAAATGGATTCATATGGTTCATATGGGACTCCACCATAAGCAGAACAAGGTGTCCTATATACACACAAACAAACATTACTAATTACCATTTTCTTAAAAAAAAAAAAAAAAAAAAAAGTCTATTCATACATAAATTTGATTTAGCACTATTAGTAGTTTTTTTTTCTATACTAACCTTCCAGGCGGTCAGAATTAATGCGTACATAAGACTCTCCAGCCATAGAGAGTGTGGTAGCCAGCCGGCAGGTGTCACCCGTAAAACCGTGCGGGCAGTGGCACTTGAAGTCGTGAGTGATCTCGTCATAGAGGAGCGCCTCACATGTGCCTCCGTTCTCGCACACCACATCTAGACACCCTTCAAGGGCCACAGAGCAGTTCTTCCCACCAAAGCCTTCATTACACTCACACATATAATCAGCCAACTGAAACAGAATGCCTATACATTAGAAAAGTGTTCCTGAATCGTAGTGCACTGATATGGTAATTCTACTTCATAAGAGACAGGACAGACCTCTGTACTTACTGACCATTTAGCTTTGTTATCAAAAACGTTAAGAAAGTGCTTTCCAAGATTCTTATAACCTGAGTAAAGTTATATGTACACCCACACAAACACCCACCATGAGCATAGCTCCCCTTCCTGTATAATACTACTAGGTGTATATATATATATATATATATATATATATATATATATATATATATATATATATATATATATATATTATATAGTGAGAATGTGAGAGAGAGGGAGAGGGAGAGAGAGGGAGAGAGTGAAAGAGGGGGGAAGGGAGTTAGAAACAGAAAAAAAGAGAGAGAGACAGGGAGGGAGAGGGAGGGAGAAATAGAGAGAGAGAGAGAGAGAGAAAAAGAGAGAAAAAGAGAGAGAAAAAGAGAGAGAGAAAAAGAGAGAGAGAGAGAGAGAGAGAGAGAGAGAGAGAGAGAGAGAGAGAGAGAGAGAGAGAGAGAGAGAGAGAGAGGGGGTGGGAGAGGGGCAGAGAAAGAGATACAGAGATAAAGCAAGAAATAAATAATGAGATTAGGAAATATAAATTCATTGATAAAGAGAAAGAGAGAAGTGAGGAAGAAAGGAAGTGAAAGAGCATGGAACATTAAGTAAACCTCGACGAGCCAAGAAAAGAACCAACAGAATTACATAACCCACAGTACCTTATCAACACAATTTCCTTGGACGCAGGGGATGTAGCGTTCGCATTCGTCAATCTCTATTTCGCAGTCGTAGCCTTCGTAACCAGGCCAACAGGAGCACGAGTAGGCATTGATGCCGTCTTCACAGGTTCCGTGTACACAGGGGCCAGGTGCACATTCGTCAATGTTGATCTCACAGTTAATACCTGGGGACCAGGTGCAAAACAGGGGCCAGGGAATGGAAGAAAAGGGAGAATTACTTGGTGCTGGTAGGTCAGCAGAGGAGCACTGCCTTAAACATATAATAAGAAAATGTTTTTATGTTGTAAAGTGGGCTCCAGTGGTAGTGTGTGATGTGGGTGAGGTTGGTGCAATACATTGGCTCCAGTTTAAAGCAAGGGCCCCTCATTAGCAGGTACAAGTAGGGCCAGACGAAGGGGACCCCAACATGAATAAAGAAAAAGACAAAAAAATAGAATAAATTAATAAATAAAAAATAATAATGATAATAATAATAAAAAATAATAATAATAATAATAATAATAATAAATAAATAAGTAAAAAAATAAACAAATCACAGCACAGATCAAGTAAAAAATAGAACATGTAAATACATATTCAATCACGAGCCTTAACCATCAGCTAAAAGTAACCCCAGGAAGGTTCGGGTGCTTCTACAAAACACCATTTGTGCTCAGGGGGGTCCCCAGCCCTTGGAATGGAACTCCCATAGCTGGTGTAGGGTCTTTTGGTAGAAAACAGTGATATCTGGCACCAGAAAGTGATCTGCAGTAGATAATACACTTATACATGGAGAAAATTGTGGGTTTAGTCCTAGCCTCCTGATGGGGGTGAGTGTGTGACATTAAACCATATCATCATTATCAGGTGTGTTTCATGCTGGTAATGCAGGAAAGAAAGCTTACTTCCAGCCTTGTTTATGGGCTCTAACAAACTATACTCTGGACTAAACCTTTCTCTAAATTCATCCATGGGTTATTATTCTGGGTTAATGCAAGACAACACTTGGGACAAGAGCACTTAATTCCCAAGACTGTTTCTATGTTATTCATTAAAAATGGTAGAGAGAGCACAGCAGCTGCCTATTGTCAGCTCTCCATATGTGAAAAAGTTTAAGAAATTGCCAGCCCCTCATGGCTGCACCTCCTGAAAGAGGCAAGGTGGTTGACGGGTTTTGAAAATGGGCAGCTTCAAGAGTTCTGTAAATCATGCAGTAGGGATGTCCAGTTCCTTTTTTGTTAATTCAGGTGTGAGGCAAGGGTGTGTGTTCACCCGAACCCTTTTCAACACCTGTATAGACTGGGTATTGGACTGAGCTGTCAATCTCACTGCAGAACATCTATTGGCAACACTAAGGTATTTGACCTTGTCTTTGCTAATGATGCTGTCCTTCTTAGGGAGTCACTGGAGGTCCTGGTTGTAGCCCTCAAGACACTGAGGTCTTGAAAAGCTTCACATGCCTTGGTAGTGTGGTGTATAACAGTGGTGAGTCATGTCAGGAAGTACTTGGAAGGACTGGCTCTCCCCATGGTGTTATGGACTCAACTCAAGCAGAGCATATGGCAGTGTCAACATCTATGCAGGAGGACTAAGATTTGAATCTTCAAATCAACTGTGCCTCCTGTCTTGTTTTACAGTCCTGAGACATGGACAATGAATGCTAAGTTGAAGAAGTGTCTCAATATCTTTGGTATCAAGTGCCTTCGAAAAATTATGGTGCATGGCTAGTATGACTTTGTATGAAACCAGACTGTACAGTGAAACTTAGTCTGGGCCAGTTACCACCATAATTCATAAACATCAAATCCAGCTATATGGGCACGTGGCGCATTTCCCTGATGTTGATCCTCCTTACAGGGTCTCTTGTGGAGACAACCCTCAATGGAGGAGACAAATGGGTCGCCTACAGAATTCATAGCTGGGGCGAGTTGATTAAGCCTGTTGAGAGTTGCTTGGAGTGGGAAGGAAGGGTGACTGCATGGAAGCTTGCTCAAAGAGACAATGTGCATTGTATTTTGCAGGAGAAGAGCTATGCTCGTAGGGACCCACAGTTGTATCTTTCCGCATCCAGTTCTTTCTTAAAGTCGTGTATAGTTTTAGCACTCACTGTTTTCTCTTTCAATTTATTCCATGTAACTATCACTCTATGTGGAAAGCTATTCTTTTTCAGATCTCTTCTGTAACTGTCCAGAAGAGATCTGAAAAAGATCAGCCTCCACCGAGTGTCTGTCAGTGTGTGAATGAAGCAACATTCCACCTGATATATGCTCCAAATTTATGATAATACTAGTAATCATGTCCTCATTCATGTATTGAAATGCCACTCTTATGTTTTTTAAAAATATTGTCTCTCCTGTAATTTTCTTTATGTGTACTTCAGGTGATTTTTCCTTGCCTATGTGATTCATTCCTTGCCTCTATTTCCTCATCCTCCAGCTGAAATTCGATTGCTACATGGTCATTTTTTCCTAGGAGGCAAAGATGGTTCAAGGACTTCATGATATCTGGCTCTTTGGTTATTATCAGATCTAATTTTGTGGTAATGTCATCTCCTCTTACCCAGGGCACTTGCTTTACCCATTGAGTCATAGTGTTTTCCATTGATATAATTAACAGGGTATTTCCCAAGAATTCTGCTTTGCCACTTGCTTCCCATTCCTCCCTGTTGTCCTCACTGCAATTAGAATCTACAATAAGGACTAATTAAATTGCTCATTCAACCCAATAATGAATTTTACACATCAATGTCTCCCACTAGCGATGTGACACATTATCATATCTCTTTTGCAACTGTATGCCAAACCCCCACCGTCTCAACCTTATCCCAAAGAAATGAGAAAGTATACCTGCAAAACTAGTCAGGATTAAATTATCAGACTGACTCCTGGGTTTCCTACTTTCACTATATATATATATATATATATATATATATATATATTTATATATATATATATATATATATATATATATATATATATATATATATACACACACACACACACACACACATACATATATATTTACTCCCCCCTCCCAATGTTATCAGTGTTTCACACTCAGCAATTTCCTTGTGATTATATATATATATACATATATATATATATACATATTCCAACACTTATAGAAAGGAAATTCGTTCCCACAAAAGTTGTGAATATCATTGCAACTTAGGAAAAATGAGACTGAATGGGAATCTTTTTAATGAAAAAAAAAATCCCCTATCACTGAAATACACAAACTTCTACCATAAACTACTGTACATGTATATACATATATGTATTCATCTGAACATGGAATAATAGATCATAAAGATGTTTGTACACCACAAGGAGACCACCAGGTCAGCACTGGGTACTATGTACAACACATGAAATCACCATGACTAAAGTTGAGAGGTACGCACCTGTATATCCAGGCACACATTGGCACTCGTAACCTCCAGCTGTCTCGTAGCTAAAGTTCTGGAACACCTGCAAGTCCTCATACAGAGTGCGGTTGCTGCGTTCCAAGCAAGTGCCGCTGTTCAGGCAAGGCGTGCTGGAGCACTCGGCGATGTCCTCCTCACAGTTTTTGCCTGCATGCATGAAAGAAGCACATGGGGAAGGGTGATGGGTATGGTAAAGGCTAACTGGGGAGGTCAATCTTTCTTGGTCATGCACAACAGGAAGGGAGGAATAAATCTACAGATGATATGACATCACGAGAGCCATGAACAAGCCCCCCCCCCCTTTTCCATCCATTCACATCTGAGTCATTAATTTAGTAAAATATATATATATATATATATATATATATTTTTTTTTTTTTTTTTTTTTTGCTAAATTAATGACTAAATCTGGGAATTTGTAATGAGCAAAGAAATATATGCAAACATTGTGAACCAAGTACATAGAACATAAAAGGTACTGCAAAAGGACAATGTATTATGTACAGTTACCCCCATCTAATTTTGTCTATATTTTCAAAATACTTAATTCAAGGCCTTCTGCAACTACTGCTTTTGAACAAATATTTTGGAAATTTGGGGCAGTACTTATCTCTACAGCACAACTTCTTGTGATATAAATATGCATACACAGCAGGGAACATGGTGCAACACAGTAGAACTACTGAACCTAAAATGAAGCTGCAAAAATGCATCTCCGTTTAATGTTCTGACGTTTTTCACAGGTTCCTGTCTAATGCTACAAAAGCCCTCTGTGAGGGGCACCATCCCTGCCTCCTGATAGGGGGGGGAGTGTGTGACGTTAAACCATGTCCTCATCAAACCTGTCTAATGCCAGATGACTATTCAAATCTAGGGAAGTCAGGGACCAACAACAGGTAGCTCTAAGTGACAATCCTATTAGATGAATGTCAGATAGTCATCTCCCTTCTCTGCATCTTCTCTTCCCCAATTATTCCCTCTGTTCCCCTCCTAATGCTCTCAATTAAAACCCTTCCATATGCCTTTCCAACTACACTTAACACTTATCTCTCTCAAGCCACTACATTTGTATTTATCCCCCTTTACTTTGAATACATACATACATATACCAAGGCTTTTTCCCCCTTACAAGGGAAGTAGCCAAAAAGGAAAGGCATAAAATCATTCCCACCCATTCCATCCCTGAATACACTCCACACCCCTTACTTGAATAGTGGAACTATATATACATGCCTCCAGTCCACTGGCATACTTCCCTCTATTAGGCACACATTAAACAATCTCGCTAGCCAATCCACTATAACTGTTCCTAAATCTGTCAAACAGTCCACACAACATCCCTATAACCTTTCATCTTTTTTCAATACTCCAACAATAGTTATTTTCCTGGCATCTTTCACTGCTACATTCAAACCCTCCCAAACCTTCTCCACATTCAACAAGTCCCTGAAATAATCTACCCTTACTGCCTTCACTTTCATTAGGATCTGTAAATTTAATTTTGTAAATGCACATGCAAATGAAATCTTTACAGCATGCAATAATGTTTTGGAACTTCTGTGCACTGTGCTGCCTTTTATCTTCTATTAACAGAATATCTACCTGCTAGATACTTCCCATGACATGCATCAACATAGTACAGGCTAGAATCCCGCTATGAACTGCTCAGTCAACTCACCACAAAGGAACTGTACTTGCAATTTTTCAGAAATAGCCACTTCCTAATATATGTAAACAAGGCCATTTTTTTCCTGTTGAGAAACTCCCCCTCCATTTAAAACTTATTTCTGCTACCAGTTGTGTATTCATGCTCTCTTTTTCAATATTATGTACTAAACAGACATGCACAGCCTAAGAACAGACAGTTTCATGTAGTTGAGGGTAATCCTGAAGGGTTCTCAATCTAAGACACCTGAGAGGCTAGAACTGAAAGCCTCAGCTGCAAAAAACCACCTGTCCTTAGCCATGGAACTATCTCTAAAGTACTGTACATCAGTGAATTGGAGAGGTTCACCTGTTGCCTTATAGCCACACTGTAACTATGCTGAAATGCACTTGTATGTACATGTCCCAAAGGCCTTATACCCCCTTTGCAAGGGGGTAGGTGAATCAAAACATATTCACATAAAAATATCCTATTCAGGTCCCTCTCTCAGCACCTTAGTAATGAAGAGTTGTCCTTCCCTTTGCTATATTCTCCTTGCTAATCCTAACTCAAAATCACTCATTACAACTTCCTACCCCACATGCCTGACCCCACTGAAACAAGGTGATGGTCTAATGGACTGACCCGTGTATCCGTCAAAGCATCCACAGATGTAGTCTTTGACCTGGTCAGAGCAGGTAGACCCATGCTGGCAGGGTGAGGAGGCACAGTCATCAATGTTGATTTCACACTCGTCGCCTTTGAAGCCCGTGTCAGTGCAGTTGCAGGTGTACTCATTGATGCCATCCACACAAGTGCCGCCATGCAGACAAGGGTCAGACTGTAATAAGAAGAATAAAAAACATTTTAACTTTATTGGGACAGGAACTGTACAATGAAATTCTAGTTCTGCAATCAGAGGAAAAGAATAATGAAATTCTAACTCTCCAGGGAAGAGAAGTGCTAGTCATATGGGAGATGATTAGGAACAAAGATGTCCACTTATGTTTTACTGTTTGGATTGAGGGTCTAATAATGAACACCTATAAAGGTGGTCCTACAAGGAAGACATCAAAAGTAATATATCTTTTTTGTCTATCTTCAAAATACATCAATAAATCAATAAATCAAAGTTTGTTAAAAGATAAATAAACTAATAAACATATAATTACTTTTTAACCTAACATCCTCTGCCCATATTCCCACCCATCTCCATCCCAATCATCAACCACCACTCACCTCGCACTCATCAATGTTGGTGGCACAGAGATCATCGGTGAATCCTGGTAGGCAGTCACAGGTGAACATTGCAATACCGTCAATACAGGTTGCGTTGTTCTGGCAGGGATTGCTGGCACACTCATCAATATTCCCATCGCAATCAGCACCTGTGAATCCAGGCTGACACCTGCACTCATATCCATTGATGATGTTAATACAGGAGCCGTTATTTTTGCATGGGTGAGACAGACACTCGTCAAACTCGAGCTGGCAGTGGTCGCCGGCAAATCCTGGCTGGCAGTAGCACTGGTATGATCCCACTGTGTTGGTGCAGATGCCGTTCACACAAGGACCATGACCCTCCGGTTCACATTCGTTCACGTCCTCCTCACAGTTCTTTCCTACGTGTCAAAAGGAGTAGAAAAGATGTTTCAGAACATTCACAAGGGCTTAAAAACATTTCTGTACCAATGACCTTATTTGTCTACACCAGCATTTATCAACCAGGGTTCCCCAGAACCCTACAGTTCTGCAAAAGGTCCCTTAGGGTTCCGCGAGAACAAGTGAGATAAGCTAATGCACTTTTGATTTTTTATTTAATTTCATATACATAATATAATCAAACATGCATGACATATTCTTGGTTATTGTAATAACATAATATAGACATCTTCCTATCTTATCTATTATTACTATGAAAATATAATGAGAAAGATATGGTATGTGTTTGTTTTTTTTTGTGCAGGGGTTCCTTGAGAAATGCAATTTATTTCAAAGGTTACGCAAGGGTAAAAAGTTTGAAAAACGTTGGTCTACACTGTCACTATACTTATGAAACTTTCAGCATGGTGACAAATTTCATATTTTTGTTCTGGATAAAGAAGTAATCTTATACAACCCAGGAGAGACCTTATGCCTGAAGGAGCTTCTGAACTATGAAAGTCTCCTTCAGACCTGGGTTTGCCCCTCAGCTACATGAAATCATCTGTCTGAAGCTGAACAACAGACTCTTCAGACCCAACTCCACCCTTAATCTGCATTATCCAAAAAAAAAAAATATATATATATATATATATATATATATATTATTGAAGTGTATCACTGTATGAACGAGATATTATCAATATTAAGTAAATTACTTCCCCAGTTCAATAACCTTGGTCTAGAGCCAGGCCCAGTTAACTTTTTTGGGTGTTACCCCAAAAGAATTTGTAGTAAAATGAATTTACCCCACACTTTGGAGTGCTCTGGGAGACACACCAATTTACTTAAAGAATTCATGGATAATAAACACAAAAGTGGTCTCACTGAGGGTGAAAACCAGTTTCAATACTGATATTTCTCCGTTTCCGTAGCTTTAAAGATGGTGGGATCCTCAATGGATTCTTTTTCTCCAACTTTCATATTAATTTCCCTCACTTAGCACATCCACATCCATAATCCGTAGCACGTCCATTACCCCCAAAAATTTCTAAATCACCCGATTTGGGGTAATTTACCCATTACCCGACCACTGGACTCGAGTAACCTACCTGTGTAACCTGGGGGGCAGACACACGTGTAATTGTTGATGCCATCATGACACTCCCCACCATTCTGGCACGGCAAACTGGCACACTCGTCCACATTGACAGTGCAGTCAGAGCCAGTGAAACCAAGTGGACACCTGCACTCGTAGTTGTTAACCAAGTCAAAGCAGACTTTGCCGTCTGGACACTGGACGTCGATACAGTCATCCACGTTATGCGTACAGTTAAGGCCCTCATATCCTGTAAGAACACAAAAAAGGTGTCAACATAAGAACTTTCAAGTCCACACTAGAATGAAAGCCTCTTAACATTTTTTTTTATTGTATGTTTAAAGATACAGGGTAATGGTTTATGGATAGAGAAGAAATGAACTATCTTCAAAAAGATTTACAGCACAGGAATAGAAATATACATACTGGGAGACAAAAAGACTGGTTGAACCACTTCAGTACGAGTTAAATTCTCGCGTGCAGCATTGGCTGTCATATCTCTCTCCATGTAATGGAATGCTAGTCTTAAGTTCTTTGAAAGATTATATGTTTCCCCACTGAGTCATTTATTAATTCCCTCTGTATTTTTTCTTTTATCTTTCTTTTTGTGAGGTGACTACATTAATACAGCACATCCCAAACTAGGGGAGGTCTGACTTATAATTGTTTTTTCATACATCTATAGTGAAATTTATTTTCTATTTAAAGTTTCATTTATATATACTAGCTAGATCTTGTAACTATTCCATCCACCGGGTCATTGATATAGATCAAGAGCGTTAGTGATGCCAGCATCAAGCACTGTGGACACCTTCAATCTGATATTTTTTCCTTCATAACCCACCTCATTGAAGCGGCCTTGCTGTGGATGTGCTGTGTCTTGCGACACTGCTTCTGACCGAGGGCGGTGGGCGGGGTGCAGGGATGACCCGTCATCCGGGAGGTGCTCAGATGAGAGGGAGGGTGGGAGGAGTGTGGAATGTATGTAGGGATGTAATGGGTGGGAGTGTTTTTATGCCTTTCCCTTTTTGGCTACCTCACTTGTAAGGGGGAAAAAGCCTTGGTATATGTATGTATGTATAACCCACCTCATTAATTTGTTGTTTAGGAAGTGTATTTACCTAGTTGTATTTTACGGGAAGAGAGCTATGTTTGCAGTGACCCGCTTTTGTATCTTTCCACATCCAGTTTGTTCTTAAAGTCATGTATTGTTTTAGCACTCACTGTTTCCTCATTCAGTTTGTTCCAGATATTTATCATTCTGTGTGGGAAGCTATTCTTTTTCAGATCTCTTCTGTAACTGTCCTTCTCAGGTTTCTTCTCGTGTCCTCTTTTTTTTCTTGTCCCAGTTTAGTAAGTCATCTCTATCAAGAATTTCCATCCCTTTCATAATTCTTGTTGAAAAATGCATGCATGTTTCAATACACATGGACATGATTAAATTTGAACATACAACATGGATAGACTCTTAAAACTGCAGTCAAGATAAGAACATGTCATCACTTACCAAGGGGACAGTCACAGTAGAAGTCACGATCATTTCTGTAATTACAGGTACCACCATTCTGACATGGGTTCGGGGCACAGGCATCAAATTCAGATTCACAGTGTTCGCCCATGTACATGTCCCCACACCTGCATGTGTATTCGTTAATACCATCTACACAAGTGCCACCATTGAGGCATGGGCTAGAGATGCACTCGTCAATGTTAGTTTCACAAGCGGCACCTGCAGCAGGAGAGAAGAAAAATGATGAGAAAACTCAGACATGGAGGGAAAAAAATAAAATAAAAAAATGCCTATTACTATCACTACCCCTTCATGGAATCATGACAAGTATCTACATGAGTTTACCCCATCTTCAAACCTCGTATCCATTTGGTGGTGCAACCCAACGGGGGCTCACACTTAGTCTTCAGACTGGGCCCAAAATCTCAATCAGGCTATGATTGCTCCCCTCCTTTTATCAGCAACTTACATAGAAACAATCCCACATTAACACAATACAGATATTGGTCCTTCCCTCCCCCCCAAAGAGAGATCTATGAGAGGACCCAAGAACCATCGCCAACTCCTGTGAGACTGCAGGTTTCCAGTTGGCATCAACCTGAGGCAATAACCAGTTAATAACCAACTGACTGACTACCCCTTTGTTCTGGGATGACTTTTTATTCCATTGGAAACCATCTATCATCATAAAAGAATTAAATGTAAGGGGAGGCTATAGAAGTGTTGAGAAAGATACTGATAGGTTCAATATCAAGAGGAGTATTTGTTGTTGGCAATGTGTGAATGAAATGTACTAAGAAGTTATCAAGGTGCTCAAGAGCAGAAGGGATAATACAAAATTCCATATATTCCAAAAGAAGTTAAAACTCTCTGCCCCAACAAGCCTGTTGGTGCAAGTGGCAACCCGTCTTCACCTGATACCACTCATTCTCACCATTCCCAACCCTTATATGAGCTCTACAACTCACATAAAAACTTTCAACTCCCCTTAACAAAAACTAAAATAAGAGCATAGCATAAGAATAAAGGAGATTGCAAGAGACCATAAGGCCTACACTACACAAAGAGTCACAACAGAGGAAGCAATTCTCTGTACAATTATCAGTATATCCTAGAATGAGCTCTACTACTCACATAAAAACTTTAAACTCCCCTTAACAAAAACTAAAATATCAAAGATAGAGTCACAACAGAGGAAGCAATTCTCCGTACAATTATCAGTATATCCTGGCACGAGCTCTACTACTCACATAAAAACTTTCAACTCCCGTTAACAAAAACTAAAATATTGAAGATAGAGTCACGACAGACGAACCTATCCTCTGTACACTTACCAGTATATCCTGGCATACAGGCGCAGTCAAAGCCACCAAGTCTGTCTGTGCAAGTGGCACCGTTAGCACAGGGCATCACCAAGCAGTTGTCCTCATCCACGTCACAATTGCGTCCCGACCAGCCAGGTTCACAGATACACTGGTAGTCACCTTCCTAAAGAGAGTTAAAAAAACAAAAAAAACGGTTAGAGCGGAGATGTGAAGAAGCAGAGATGGGATGGAGCAGAGGTAGAGTGAACTGGAAAGGGGAGTGAGAGAAACCAAATAGAGAAGACCTCTTGCTGGTTACCTGAATGCCACAGGTCTTCTGCAAGACAGACCAGGAGGCAACGGACTGATTGATTGATTGACTGACAAGTGATGCAGGGGCTCTGACCTGGAAAAGGTCACAATCAAGGTCCCAATCAATTGAAATGCCATCCTGATTGAAACACCCTATTCAGCTTCACTAAATCAATTCAATTTAGCCAGAAAAGCAATGCACAGTAAGCCCTAGCACTGATGAGTGCTAAGAACGAAAAGCAGATGATATAAGAGCAGTACGCATGCAGCACACAATCAAGAATTTTATTGATCACATGCATAAAAAAAAAACATATATATAGATAAATGATAAAAAAGTGTAGTAACTGGAAAACGGATGAGAGAGAGAGAGAGAGAGATAAGAGAAAGAGAGAGAAAGAGAAAGATAAGAGAGAGAGAAAGACAAGAGAGAGAGAGAGAAAGACAAGAGAGAGAGAGAAAGACAAGAGAGAGAGAGAGAGAGAGAAGGACAGAAAGAGAAAGAGACAAAATAGAGAGAAAAAAGAGAGAGAGAAAGAGATAGAAAAAGATATATATACATATATATCATGCGAGCAGTACGCATTACAGTCCACCTAGCATTGTCACTACCATGAAGGTCAACAGGAGGAGGCCCTCTCCGAGGGCACTGACCCTCCTTCACTCACCGCACTGTAGCTCTGTGCAGCCAGAGAGAGAGAGGACATAAAAGATTTTGCTTAGACACGTTAATGATAATACATACATACATTTTCTAAACAGAAATGTAGTAGCACATTTGTAAATGACACAGGAAAACCCAGTCAGAGAAAATAAACTTCGAACAAAGAAGATTCCTATATTTCAGCTATCAACTGTAGCCCTCTTCAAGAAAGTACTTTCCTGAAGAGGGCTACAGTTGATAGCCGAAATATAGGAAGCTTCTTTATTCGAAGTTTATATTCTCCGACTGTGGGTTTTCCCGTGTGTCACATACATACATACATACATATACCAAGGGCTTTTTCCCCCTTACAAGGGAGGTAGCCAAAAAACAAAGGCTGAAAATCATTCCCACCTATTCCATCCCCGATACACTCCATTCCCCTCACCCTCTACCCTCCCTCTTATCTTGATGATAGTGATAAAAGTAAATGATAATAGTGAAAAAAAAGACATGCTGATATTTATCTAATTAGTTTGACAATTAATCTATCATCAAATGACAATTTGAGAAATCTACTTTTACCCTTAAATGTCTTAAAAGACAATTTACCAAAGGCAATAATTTTAAAAGGATAAAAGAAGTACTTGGTATATTCTCATATAACCATATAAAATAATTTATATTACTATTGGAATACATGAGGAAAGAGACAAAAATCAATATAATGTGCATGACTGTGGGTGTTGAGGCAGTAAATATAATATACATCCCTTGACCATGCTGATGCACTGCCACTCACCATGGTCTTTGGACCACGTGTTGGACTCATGATCAACAGCTATTTCCCTCCCAGAAGAGAGCTCAGAGCTCATATATGACCAATCTATGGGTAATGCTGTGATATTACACGTAGTACATACACCCCCATCTCCCCACCCACAAGAGTTGGAGTAACAACCCACAGCGCAGCAATACTGAAATTATTTCAGCCCTGGGCGGGACTCGAACCCGGACCTACATAGTGGCAGCTGGGAACTCTACCAACTACCCTCCTTAGAGACAGCTGATTAATGATGCCATTGCTCTCAGCCTGGAGATGGTAATGGGCCAGCTTTTGTGGACGCACATGCACAAACATACAAACACACAAAGGCATAGAAATATACTCTAAAACACACTTTTATGTTTGTTCCTGAGCATACATGCATTCCAGCAAACAACTACACCTCTTGTAGAAAAGTACATCCATACATAAATATACCAAAGGCCTTTTCCCCCCTTACAAGGGTAGCCAAAAAAACAAAGGCATAAAATCCATTCCCACCCATTCCATCCCCATATACTCCACTCCCATTTACACCCCTCCCTCCCCCTTATCTTTGCTCCCAAACTCTGCCATTAGCTAACTGCCTTAAGCCCTTCTCTGACCCAGCCACAAGCAAACAACAACTGGCTCACCTCCCACTTGTAAACAAGTCTATTTTATATACCAAGGGCTTTTTTCCCCCTTATATGGGAGGTAACCAAGTCAAAAGGCACATACCCATTCTCACACATTCCACTCCCATCCGTCAGAAGCAATGCAGAAAGACATAGTACATCCTCTCCATCCCTTCACTAGGAAAATAGAGAAGACGGGGAGAAATCCCTTTGGGCTGCATCAAAATATCATTCACACATAACCGCTCTCCATTTCCCTCCCCTCTCCCTTCCTTTCATCACAGTATCATCTATACATAGCCATTCTCCATTCACCCCTATCTCCTGCCCTCTCCCTTCTTTGCTCAACAGACATTCCTCTCTTGCTCAAAGCTCCTTTGTCAACCTGGGACAATATATCTATTGTCTTGGGTAGACAAGTACACAAAGTAGATACAGAACCAAGAAAATGAACCAATATTTCTTTAGTTTGGGTCACAGTCACTCACCAAGTCCGTGCAAGATATGGAGTGAAGACAGACATTGAGGGCACACTCGTCAACATTGATCTCACAGGTGGTGCCCTGGTAGCCCAGTGGACACATACATGTGTAACTCTCGATGTCATCAACGCATGTGCCACCATTTTGGCAAGGGTCGAGTTGGCAGTCGTCAATATTCTCTTCGCAATTCATACCTGATGACAGGGAACAGGAGAACAATTCTTATATTAGAGGGAGTTGTACATACATACATACCAAAGGCTTTTTTCCCCCCTATAAGGGAGGTAGCTAAAAAACAGTCATAAAAAACACTCCCACCCATTCCTATCACACTCCACTCCCCTCCACCCTCTTCCCTCCCTCTTATCTTGGCACCTTCTAGATGACTAGTCATCCCTGCATCTTGTCCACTGCCCTGGGTCAGAAGCAGTGTCGCAAGACACAGCACATCCACAGCAAGGCTGCTGTGGAGTTGTACATGAAGAAAGAAGGGTTGATTTTTTTGTATTATCGTTTCCATTACTATTCACAACTAATATATTTGTTCTGCGTGTCACTAGGCAATTCTAATCTGCAAAGGGAAGTCATTTGGTCTAATGAAATGGTTAAATAAAACTTGATTAACCTTTCCACTCCTATTCATGATTTGTATATATGTTCTGGCTGTAAAACAAGCAATTTTGTTTAACTGAAAAAAACCAAGTGCACAACAAAAGATAAAAAAAGATATATGATAAAAACATAAAACAAGGAAGGAGAATCTCACCACAGGAGGAGAAAAAATAAATTAAATATATACTTTGGGAATTATAATAACAACTGGAAACCTGCAGCCCCATAACAGCTGGCAACAGTCCTTGGACCTTACTGTAGATCTCTCCAAGAAGAAAGATTGAACACATGTCTACGTAGAATTCAAGTGGGACTATTTCTCCCACCTGCTTATAGTCGTAAGAGGAGGCAAACACTGACTGTTTGCTAGTTCTTCTTACAGATATCCCTTTGCAATTGGGCTACATTCATGGAATCCAATCATAATGTAATCAAGAGAAAAATATGGGCAGTGATCACCTACATATTTCTCTTTTCTGCACAAGGGGACAAGGGGATGAAAATAAAGTGCCTAGCCCTGCTGTGATAGTGCTGTGCCTTCCTGCATTCCTTTTCAATGTCAGATCCATTTGGAAAATAGCCCAAATGCCTCTTTTACCCCATCCATCCATCTCATCCTTAGTCAATCCCTCATGCTCACTCCTTCCCCACCTCTTTTACTAATCTTTCTTCACTCATTCTTTCCATGTGTCCAAACCATCCCAATACTCTTTCATCAACCCTATCTCCCAACTCCCTTTCCATCCCTGTTCTCCTCCTCACCTCATTTCTCACTCTATCCAGCCTAGTAACCCCTATTATACTTCTCAGGCACCTCATCTCAAACACATTCAAACTCCTCCTCTCTTATGTTCCATGTCTCTGTCCCATACAATGCTGTCAACACAATCACTCCTTCATATAATCTCCTCTTAGCATCACTTCCCAAACGTCCATTTCTCATTACACTTTTTAATCCCCCAAGGCATTTACTCGCTTCTTTCAATCTACATTCTACCTCCACCTCCATTCCTCCCTTTCCTGCCACATTCACACCAGTCTATCTCCCTTAATACTTCCAGTCTACTGCCATTTCCTCCCCTTGTGCATCTCATCACTTTACTTTTACCCACATTTATCTTCAACTTCCTTCTTTCACACACCTTCCTAAACTGTCACTAACTTCCTCAATTCCTCCTGTGATCCTGCTACAACTGCAGTGTTGTCAGCAAACAACAACTATCACCATAGAGTACTAAAACAATATCAACACGGAATAGGTCTGGACACAGAAACAAACTGCCCCAGATGAGGCCATCATACATAAGACACCAAGCACCCCATCTTGCACTGCCCCATCTGGACCATACCCAGACAACAACACAATATTTAATTTCCTTGAGTGTATTATGGGCCAATCCAGTGGTTGTTGCTCGATACCTGGAGGCCATGGGTCTTCTGTAAGAGAGATCTGGGGCAATGGATTGATTGATGGACTCCTTTACTATGAAGACACATTTTACAGATTCTGTTCTCATCAATGCTAGGTAATTTTGTACAGCTGAAGGTGAGACTTCAAACTGAAGGTGTTCAGAATTCTATTTTGGCTAATATCAGACAGTTTTACAGGGCTAAAGATAAGGCCTTGGCCAAAGGGTCACACATCTCTCTTCTACTTTTAGTAACTGCATTAACATCCACGTAAACAATCCCCATTCCCCCCTGGTTACCCACCGGTGAAGCCAGCTTCGCAGGAACAAGTGTAGCCGTTGACCTGGTCATCGCACGTGCCTCCGTTCTGGCACGGTGACGAATTGCATTCATCAATCTGAAGGCATTCGGGTGGAGACCCTGCGGAAGAAAGACACGTCAATACAAGGAAACCGTTTCTTTGTTTGTATGAGTACTTACTTGATTTTACTTACCTAATTCTATAGAGAATAAGCACTCTACTCACGGGATTCTGTCTCTGCAATTCCATTGGTCAGGTTTAACTCAAAATGTTTGTGATACACGATTAAAACTCATAATCGGTGGTTGAAAGTTAAAATTTATTTAGCCCCGTAGCTTCATCATAGTTGGTACATACATACATATACCAAAGGTTTTTTCCCCCTTACATGAGGGGTAGCCAAAAAGAAAAAGGCATAGAAACCACTCCCACCCACAGTTGGTGGTTATGATAAAAAGAAAACCCCTTGGCCTTACTGGGAATGAACTATTCATGGAATATAAAAATAAACCCACACTATGACTTAATATCATCAATATACCTAAACCATTCCAGTAGTCTCTGATCAACCCAATCTGCCAGCTCTCTTTCCATTCTTGAGACAGGATCTCCTTTCCTGTATACTATTGATACAATTAGGCACGCACACGCGCACATGCACACGCACACACACACACACACACACACACACACACACACACACACACACACACTCGCTTCCCTCTACAGAAACTTACCTGAAAATCCTGGATTGCAGCGACACACATACTCGTTGACGCCATCCATACAGTACGAGTTCTCTGGGCAGGAGATGTTGTAGCAGTCGTCGATGTTGACCTGGCAGTTGTCACCCTGAAATCCCAGCAGGCAGGAGCACTGGTACGAGTTCTGAAGGTCTGTGCATGTGCCGCCATTCTGGCAGGGATCTGACATGCACTCCCGCACTTCCTGGCATGGGGTAACAGAAAAATGTATTATAGAAATGTCGGAAACTAAATTAAACTTCACACGAGAAATACTCCTTTGTCCACTCATGCTATCTTATTCACTGACAACCCACTGACTACACCAATTTCCTACTTATTAACACACACAATACATACAAGAGAGAGGGACAGAAAGGGACAGAGAGAAAGACAAAGAAACAGAGACAGAGAAGAGAGAGACAGAAGAAAAGAGAGAGAAAAACAGGGGGAAGAGTACAGAAACAAAAAGTAAATTGATGTGTGTATACGTCCACACGCACACACACATACATATTCTTCTGACAAAAAAAAAAAAAAAAAAAAAATTCTAGTACAAAAAAATAATATTGAGGTGATGCTCAGTCAAAGAAGGATATCTTCTTCTAGTTCTTGACATACTTTTTATGAACTATTCATGGAATATAAAAATAAACCCACACTATGACTTAATATCATCAATATACTTAAACCATTCCAGTAGTCTCTGATCAACCCAATCTACTCTATCTCTCTCTCTCTCTCTCTCTCTCTCTCTCTCTCTCTCTCTCTCTCATTAGGTGCATCTAATCTTGTGCAAGATGAAGAGAATGCCTGAAATTATAACTTCAAGAACACAATACTGTACAGAGCACTGCCATCACGCACTCACCAATTCACAGTAACTGCCCGTGTACCCAGGCACACATGCGCACTCAAAGCCGCCATACATATCAAGGCAGGAAGCTCCGTTCTGGCACGGGTCATTCAAACACTCGTCGATGTTCTCGTTGCAGGTGTTGCCTCGATAACCCGTGTCGCTGCAGTGGCACGTGAAGTCGTTGACACCGTCAACGCAGACACCTCCATGGAGGCAGGGTGACGAGGTGCAGTCGTCCAGGTTTTCCTCGCAGTGCTCGCCACCGAAGCCGAGCCCACAGGTGCACTCGGTCGAGTCACCGAACTCAGTCACAAAGCACGAACCGTTATTCTGTAGGTCAGGTGGAAGTGGTATTAATCAGGAGAAGAAATGAAGTTTCCCCCTCACCTTTATAAAATCACCCGATGACAGCGGCAGCAGCAAGAATAAATGTGCAGGAGAACACTTCTCTTGAAAAGATGGAGACAACAAGTGAGAGAAGAAGAGGAAGAGGAGTAGAAAAGCGGGGAGGGGAGGGAGGATGAGGAGAGGGGAGGTAAGGAGAGGTAAGGAGAAGTGATGAGAGGTGAGGGGAGGGGTAGACTAAAGGAGAGAAGGGGAAATAATAGTACAGAAGGAAATGGAAGAGCAAGGCAAGGTAGGAATGATGAGGGAAGGGCAGGAGAGATGAGAGGGGAAGAATGGGGAAGGGAGGGGAGGAGTGGAGAAGGGAGGAAAGGGGAAGAGAGAAGATGGGAAAGGATGGGAGAAGAAGGTATGAGAGGGAAGACAGAAGAGGAGAGAAGAGGAGAGGGGAAAGAAGAGGAGAGAAGAGGAGAGGGGAGGGAAGGGGAGAGAAGAGGAGAGGGGAGGGAAATAGATGGGAGGAGAGGGAAATATAAAGGAGGAAAGTGAGGATAAAGGAGGGGAGGAGGGGAGTGGTTAGGATAGAGGAGGAGAGGAGAGAGGAGGAGAGGAGAGAGGAAGTGAGGGGAGAGGAGGAAGGATGAGAGGGGGAGAGAAGAGGGGAGAGGACAAAAGGAGAGGAAAAGAGAGCAGAGGTAAAAGGAAGGGGAAAGGTAGGGAAGAGAAGGAACCAGGGAGGAAAGGCAGAGGGAGGAGAGGGGAGAGAATGGGAAGAGAGGGGAGGAGAGAGAAGGGGAGAAGAGAGAAGGAGAGGAGAGAGAAGATAATATCCACTTCCTCTAATGTCTCTCCCTTATACTCACTTCCAGTCTGCTGCCACTTTATCCCTTTGTACATCACATCACCTTACTTTTACCCACATTTATCTTCAATTTCAAACTAACTTCATATAACTTCATATATATATATATATATATATATATATATATATATATATATATATACACATACATACATACAGTACTACCTCTCATTAACGGACTAAAAGGGGGGTAACGGTGTCCGTTGATGTGATAATCCATTGATTGCGAGTGGTTTTTGGGTGGCACAGTGATTGCACAGCACTAAACAACAGCACCATAAACACCGAAAACACCACAAACACAGCTAATTAACGTCCGTTAACCCCTTCCATACGGGGCCGCACACGTAGGCGTCATGGGGAGCGAGTGTATTCGCGAGGCTGCCATATCGGCGTCTTGATTATATTTATTGTAGTCGCCCCTCCATAATGACATTCTTTCTAATTCTTTTGTAATCGCATTTTCTATGGTTATCAAAATTCACGGGTGAAGAGAGAACGATCGATATAAGCGGTGACTATATTTTATGATGCGAGTATTATTACGACACGTCGTACGGCTGGCATTGGTTGCTGCCACCGAGATCTAAGTCCATGACGCCTACGTGTGCGGCACCGTATGGAAGGGGTTAATGAGAGGTAGTACTATATATATATATATATATAAATATAAATATATATATATATATATATATATATATATATATATATATATATATATAAATATATATATATATATATATATATAAATATATATAAATATATATATATATATATATATATATATATATATATATATATATATATAAATATATATATATATATATGTGTGTGTGTGTAAGCACACTTAGGC
>NC_134785.1:56299407-56319407 GCF_046742065.1 Oratosquilla oratoria | reverse complement strand
CATGAGACACGGACCCCCTAAGAGTGTTGACCCCTTTCACTACAATGACGGACACTACATGTTTCATTCCACTGCGCCAGACGATTATATGGCCCTCTTCACACTAGTAGTTTTAACCATGGCAGGTCAGTTACAATACAAGTCAATACAGGTGTTCACACACAACTGCACAGTTTTTCCCTGATTATGTGGCATTTCCGTGGTTTCTGCGCAGTTCAAACTGCTTGTGTGAACAGAGCATATTTAGTTTTAGGTACAATTGTCATCCGGAAAAGGTCAGGACAACCATAAATACTCTTTGCGATAACAATGCAAGAAGAATTTTTATTCTACCCAAAGTCAGACAGTTTTGCCTGGCTTTGTCGTCGTAGCAAAGAAGTCGAGCGCCCACAATCTACCGAAAGGGGAACAGAAAATGAAGGAGACTACAAGAGACCATAAGGTCTACACTAGGCAGTTCCATGTCCATTACTACCTATCATCCCCATCCATAAAGTTATCTAACCTTCTCTTTAAACAAACAATAGTTTCTGCGTTCACTACATGGTTACTAAGTCTATTCTATTCATCAATCACTCTATTGGTAAACCATTTCCTGCCTACTCCTTTCTTAAACCTAAATTTGTCCAATTCAAATCCAATATGGCATACACCTACAGTACTTTTTTCATTCCTTGCACTAAAGGAGACATTTATCATGATTTTCGATCACAAGTCTTGAATAGAGTCGCAATGTACACCTAGTTCCAAAAACTAATTTCCATTATTACCTACAAAGAGCTCGGAAGGGGGAAGAGGGGCCAGTTCAGTCACACACACACAAAAAAAAAAAAATTAAATAAATAAATAAATAAAAAAACATGAAATGCGACAGGAAGAAAAACAACAATAAAAACAACAACAACATACCCGAAGTTCAGGATGAAAAATTGTCATGCTAATGAATACATTTCAATATGAAACACTTCAATTTATTAAAAAGTAGCCCTTCACCAGAAGTAAAACTATCATACTACCATTAATAATCACCTCTGAGAAGCCAAGCCTCATGCGCCCATCATATGTTTAACTTGCAGATCATCTACGCACCTTTCTACTACACACCATCATGCACCAGTTCCAAATCATAACAATGGTGGTCATCTATGCAGAAGCAACCCACATACCGAGGCAAAATATCTAAAGCCGTTTCATCCACCTACTTTGGTGATTTTTTGTCCCACCGTAACTGTAAATTCCTTTTCTTCCACGGTGAATTACATTTCCACATAAGTGAAGTCTCCACCAAGGTGAATACTATTTTCCCACCGAAGTGATTTTTTTTTTAAACCCACACGAAAAACCCGCAACATACATATATAGGCAACACCAGCTACCCACCCCCCCAACACCTGATTGCCTTCCATGGGCCCCAGCAACCCACGCCCTTCCTTAACCCCTACTCACGGCAATCCTGGCCGTCGGGCAACGGACACTGTCCCCAGTTGACGGCGAAGTGCTTGGCTAGAGGATCCGTAAATTTCGTGTTGGCCCCCTGCAGGAGACATCCTGTGAAGCCACCGCCGACCACGAGTTCGGGTTCAGGTGACCACAGGAATAGGTCGATGAGATGTGACTGTGGACCTGTCGTGTTGGCAACCATGACGGTGGTGTTGTCCAGGCCGAGCCACAAGACGCCGAGTTCAAACCTGGGTGTTGGGAAAGAAGGGGTCAGTCAAGTAAAAAAAGTATTTTCATTAGAAACACTGACAAATACCTGATCCAAAGTGATTTTTACATAAACTCATTTCCCCCTGCACTGCAAATTCTTTATCCGAAACGTTTCTTCTGTGAATTCGTTTTTCACAAAAAGCACTACAAAAACTAGCTGATGCAAAGTGATCCTTGTGTGAATCAATATTTTTACTAAAAGCACTGCAAAAGTTGTGGGACCCAAAATGATCTTTGCATGAATTAATTTTCACTAACAACACTGCAAAAATTATGCGATCCAAGGTGTTCCCTGCAGTTTGTGTTTCACTAAAAGTACTACAAACTTCTGATCTGAGGTCTTCCCTGTATGAGTTCATTTATTATTATTATCAAAAACACTACAGAAATCATATGATCTTAGTTTTCATGAATTCGTTTTCACAGCCTGTAAACCTTTGTAAAAATAATTACATTAGGTTTGTTTTTTGTGTGATTCTATTCATGGCAGTTTCCATCACTGCAAAAATTATTACAATTCAAGGTGTTCCTTACACGACTCCAGTTTTCACATCTAATTACATGGCTCAAAACGACTTCACTGAAGCTCATTTATTCCTGCAATTACAGTTTGCATTTAAGAATCATTTTGATTAGTACCATTAAGTGCACCTGACACTGTTTATGGCCCCTAGGATGACACCCATTGGCAAACATAAGCAAGAAACATCACATCAGAAACTGGTGGCCACACAGAGCAAGTAAACAAATAAATAAATAGATAAATAAACAAATCAATTAACAAATTAATGAAAATATAGGTAAATAAATCAAACTAAGGAATAAACTGGACAGGATTACCTGAGATATACACGATGCCAAGCATTGTCGTTAAGGGTTCTATCCCCTAGAATGGTCGTATGGGGCTGCCCAAGGCGCCACAGGTTGAGAACGAGGGCTCCTGCCTCGTCGATGGCCAGCGAGAGGGCATCTTTGTCGCCACTGTGCCCCTCTTGGTGTAGGAGCTGTCCGCGACTGCATGTCCGGAAACTGAGCGAGGTGTAGCTCCTCAGATCAAGGGTGACCGGAAGAAGGACCCTGGACTGCGGAGTGAAGTGGCCCTCCCGCTCGGCCCCTCCCACTGTGTAGGAGGGCCCCATTGTCTGGGAACCCGCCTGGTTGGAGGTCACGTCCCATGCAACGATGTGGGTGTCTTCTTCCTGTGTGCACAAATGGAGGGGGTTGTGGTTTAGAGCAACGAATAAGATAGTAATTACAACACCAACGAGTACAAGAATGACCCATAACAAGCAACTGGGTAACACCTGGCAACTCTTGGTCATCTTTTATCAACACTCCGTAGGATCGGTGGCATCAAGCCATCATCACTTGAGCCAATATGACATAGCAAGGCCATGGAGTGGGTTGCACCTTTTCTGAATGAAATGATTTCATATTTTGAGCTTGTGGATTTAGTGAATTTCTAACCATTTACATCATTCGCTCCTTTCACTACCCATTATAAAAGATTACAAAGGAGATCTTCTGGTCCATAATTAAGTTGGAAGCTGGAAAAATCATAAATGATTAAATTATCATAAATACAAAGGAAGGAGTTGTGGGTTGGTCTTTTGGTACAGGAGTAAACACTTGGGTTCAGTAAAGAAAAGGCCCCAGAAGGATCCGGCCAAAAGTTTTGTGCCCCAGGCCACAAGGTGCCTAGGGAGTGTGTGTTATTGCGAGTATACATGTGTGTGTAGGGTCAGGAGATCATGGTTGCAAAGCACCATCACCACCTTCCTCAGTTTCCCATTCCCCAACCTGAACCCTTGCAGAACCTGGTCAGCGTGGGCCGCTGATCTCCTAAAGGATGACTGTTGCCACCACCTCCAATCTGTCTGCCTATTCCTTGCGCAGTCATGTGTATACGAGAGTGCACTTACACAAACAAGTGATCACATGCATATACACACACACACACACACACACACACACAGATCAAATTTATGCCACAAATTTTATCTCTTTTTACTCAAGACTACTAGATATAATACAGGAAAGGGACAAAGTACCACACAAAGAACTATTAAGAAAACTGGAAACCATAGGAGGGATACAAGGTAAACTACTGAAATGGATGGAGGACTTCTTGCATGGAAGAAAAATGAGAGTAGTGCTCAGAGATAAGAGTTCTACTTGGGAAGAGGTGATTAGTGGAGTTCCACAAGGATCAGTATTGTATTGGCTCCAATCAATATGTTTGCTATTTATGTGAATGACATGGATGAAGGTGTGGAATGTTACATGAGCTTCTTTGCAGATGACGCAAAACTGTTGAAGAAAGTGAGCACTGAAACAGATTGTGTTTCACTGTAGAGAGATCTAAACAGGGTTTTAGGAATGGAGTCAGAAGTGGGAAATGGACTTCAGCATTAAGAAATGTAGCATATTAGAATTTAGAAAAAGTAATATATATACATTATATATATATATATATATATATATATATATATATATATATATATATATATATATATATATATATATATATATATATATATATATATCAGGACAATATGAAAAAAGACCTGGGAGTAATCATCACAAAGCACATGTCCCCTGATAAATAGATAAAATTGTTGGAGAAACCTATAACTTACTATGATCAATAAAGGTGGTTTTTACTTACTTGGATGAAGAAATGTTAGAGAAAATACCAGTCACACTGATAAGGCCAAAATTAGAGTACACAGGAACACTATGGTCACCTAGTATAAAAAAGAATATAAGGAAAATTGAGATAATCCAGAGAGCAACTACGAAGATGGCACCAACAATATCAAAACTGTCATAGGAAGAAAGATTGTCAAAACTAGAATTGCCGACTTTGGAACAAAGAAGAAAAAGAGGTGACTTGTTGACTATCTACAAAATTATGAGAGGTATGAAAGTCCTTGATAGAAAAGACTTACTAAATTGTGATAAGAGAAATACAAGGGGACATGGAATGGACAGCTATAGAGGAGACCTGAAAAAGAACAGCTTTCCCCACAGAGCGGTGGATGTATGGAACAAAGTAGACGAAACAACAGTGTGTGCAAAAACCATAAACGAATTTAGGAGTAAATTGGACATGGCGAAATAGAGACGGAACCACGAACGTAGCTCCCCTTCCCGTAAGATACAACTAGGTAAATAGACACACACACGCGGCTTCCTGCCGTAGTGGTGGCGTCTTGACTTCTCATGCGAGAAGTTAAAGTTCGAACTCTGCTCACGACTTCAAACCTGCAAGTCGTTACCGTCCTCCTTGAATAAGGCGATGGAGCGTTATGTAAGGTTACAGCTCTGAGCTACCATTCGGAAGTGTAATAGCTGTCGATCACGAGAAAACAGTGATCCAAGACAAAAACCATAAACACTCGTGCACGCTTGTTTAGATAAAATGAGATATGGAGACGGGTTACCACGAGCGTAGCTCCCCTTCCCGTGAAATACAACTAGGTAAATACAGACAACGTAGTCGCTGCATCGCAGTCGGACAAACCAGTTTGAAAAAAAGTCCTCCAGTTTTGTGTCCTCTGCCTTGATAATAGAAGACTTTACTCAATCTACACAAATTACAATGCAATTATTTTCAACGTAATTATTACCTGATATCTTGACTACACAAGAAAAGACATTGAAAAATTCCTTACTTGACCGACATTTGGGCCACGTGACAAATTATGAAAAACATGTTTTTGTAATGAACAATCTCATTTATTTTTTTATCACAATATAATATCTGAAGGATGACCACCAAGCCCAGTTACAACTTTGTTTTCTCTCTTTTGTAGTGTTATTTATTTCAACGAGAACCATTATTTGAAAGTCTTTTTGACGAAAATATTAGTTGTCTGCTAATCTGAATTCTAAAACACAACATACAGCGCTATCTCCTGGTATTAATTTCGATGACGTGTGTACCAACCCAACCGCCCTGTAGCAAAACAAGCGATATTCAGCGATATTGAGAATTTTTCATCGTCTTCAGAGAGTAGTCTCGATTCCCTAAATATCTCTGACAACAGGTAAGATGTGTGAATAGACGGCATAATTATGGGCTATCAATTTGAAGCAGAATCTCTCTCTAAAGAATTTTACATATTGGTGCATCAATGGTGTTTACACGTGTGCATGTTGGTTTTGCAGTGCACACACTCAAGAAAGCGAGGTTAGTATACGTGACTAATTAAATATTTTTAAGTGTATTCCTACACAATCCTGCAGCACCTTCGCACTACGCCTCCTAGATGCCACTTAGTAAGCAAATACTGCCTACAACGAAATACGTATATTCTTTTTATCTCGACTCAAGTGTACAACTAAAAAGATAATCATGATGATTAGTTACTAGATAAAACTAACTATTCTTTACACGACATGTGTGATACATTACTTTAGATTGTTTACAGTTTAAAACGAAAGCTTCACTACAAACATCGCCAAGAACATACCAATCCGTTCCGGCATATGACAAGTGATTTTTGCATTTATTCCTATACTGCATGTCCTTGTTCAGCCAGCTATTAAACTGCGATAATTATAATAGTGAATATATCATAAAACTTAAACTAAATTCCAGTATAGGTCTAATAAAAGAAAATTGTTACTTCACATACTATGTGGGTGTTGTTTATCTGGATTCAGAAAAAAATGCCGTTAAAAATAAAAAATTAAACTGTGTCTACCTGTGCGAGAACGGTTTTACGTAACATGAATATGATCTCGGAAGCCCCGAAAAAATGTCTTCCTAATTAATCTATCTTCTATCTCGTTTTGTTTTACTTTTCCTTTAGTTATATTTTTATCAATGTATTTTTGTCATTAATCTATTATTTATCCTGGTTTTGTTTTTAAGATATGAATCTGATTAATTATATCTAAATTTCCAAAAACGTCTCTCATAATTTGATTTGCATATGCTTTATAAAAAGCCCATTTAGTATTATTTAAAAAAAAAATCTAGTCCCATCATTTTGTTCCTGCATATGTTCTGTACGTGAATAATACCACAGTTGCTTGGTGGCTATCGTAAGCTTTCTTCTGGCGCATTTCTCTCAGAGTTCTATATGTTATTAGTGTATCATTTTCCCTCTTTTCTGAAATTCTTTTCATACATATATTGTACTTTCCTAAGTAGTTCTTTCTTCATTTTCATAATTCCTAAATCTGATGTTAGATATCCGGCGGCACTCGACATGATTATCGTTCATCAAACACAATGTTAAAGCATAGAGAATAAAATACAACTGATGACGTCACTGCTGATGACGTCACGTCGGATACGTTTTTGGAGTGGCTGAAGCAGACGACTTTTTGGGGGATAGGATCGGTGATTTCAAATTGCAAAATATACCAAACGACGTTTTTGTGTAATTTGTTTAGCTATCAATGGTTTTGGGAAGTATTAGACAGTAATTCCTGTAAAACTATACGTTTTATTTTCAAAATGTTACCCTTTGAATATATTACGCAGACAATTTTGGCCACCTTCCTGACTGGGAAAATACAGAGGTATTCCACAAAAAGCTAAGAAAACAAGAAAGAACAATAATCGAAGCAGCGTACATCGCTTCAAAACCTTGCAATAATCATAGCGAAGGATTTATTAAATTATCAAATTTGACTAGATACTTTGTTCGAGGTGAAGCGGAGCGAAGGACGGACGGAGATTGGGGAGGAACGGGGTAAGGAAAGTGAAGTACATAACCTGTGAATATTTTTAGGACGAAACGTTAGTAATAAAACGCCTACGATTTTTTGGCGTTTACCTCACCACCCTTTCCACTCATATATACATATGTATACACACACACACACACAATGATATATATGTATATATATACATATATATATATTATATATATACATCTACACATATATACATATACAAACGAGAGGTTGGGAAGGGTAAGCGAAGATAGGTTGGGAATAAATTTATTACCCTAACGTTGCAACATCTTTGGTTTTCTTCAGAGGACTTGAAGAAGACTAAAGTGGTCGTAACGTTACAGCAATAAATTTATTCCCATCCTATATTGGTTTACCTTTCCCCACACACACGCGCGCGCGCGCAGAGGGGAGGGGGTGAGAAAGGAACTACTGTTCATGCAATATCTATGGGTACTTATTGGACCAAGCAGTGTAGAACGAATTCCAGGAAGAAACAACTCTATTATCAGGAAATGTACCGAACTTGACTGACTGTTCCGCTGAACAGTAACGTGTACAGTCAACACGGCCAACCTTTCGAGGTCACTACCCGAGATGTATGCAGTCTTTTGCTAAACAGATGCAAACAAACCTAAAGGGGAAGTGGTGACCTGAACACAGAGGCTGAGGTCTATTCGGATTCGGCGCTTCCAAGTTTACATAATACTAATATGACCTTTATACTCTCCAGCAACAAAGCGAGAGCCCAAACGAGCCGTTCCGAGCACAAAATTACCCGAGAAAGAAATGGTCTCAAGACTTCAAATGCTGGTGCTTGTCAGCATGGAAATACATCCTAGTGATTCTTCTACATCCCAGGAGTTTCCAGGAATGGGTAAAATAAGAATTTGTCCAGTACAGGACAGGACTTCCATCCAGAGTATAGAGAGGCGTTTCTCAACCAGGGTTCCCCGGAACCCTAAGGTTCCGCAAAAGGTCCCTAAGGGTTCCGCGAGAACAAGTGAGATAAGCTGGTGCACTTTTGATTTTTTATTTAATTTCATATGCGTAATATAATCAAACACGTACGACATATTCTTGGTTATTGTAATAATGTAATATAGACATAATTCTAACCTATTATTACAATAAAAATAAAATGAGAAAGATATGGTATATATTTTTTTGCGCAGGCATGCAATTTATTTTAAAGGTTACGCAAGGGTAAAAAGGTTGAGGCACGCTGCTTTAGAGTGTAACGAGAGCAGATCCAGCTCAAGCTCCTGGGAATACCCACAAGCAAGAGGAAGACAATGGAAGGGTGTGGATGGAGGATGCTGAAAATTCAATTAATCAATCAATCAGTCGATAAAAAACGTACGTGTCAATGGGTAACTGAAAGCCTTCATCAGTGTTGAAGCTCTTGAAGATTTACACATCTGCATCTGTGTCACGATTTTGGGATTTTCTGATGTCAGCCAAATTCATTCATTTCGGGGGAGAGGGAGGGAGTAAAGTCTGGGTACAACTGTATTGACGCAAACTCAAATAAAACATTATGCCTGTGATGTGATTTAGAGATTTAATTCTAGCAAATGCCAAGTAATCTTATCACGTCAACGGGGGTAACTCAGACACACACATTATATATATATATATATATATATATATATATATATATATCACAACAAAGTAATGTCGTAGCACATTGGTAAAATAATACAAATGACCCACTTTCGGAGAAGAATAAGCGAAAGTAAAAAGATCCGTATATTTCCATCACTAACTGTGATCCTCTTCACACATCTGCTGAGGAGGATCACAGTTAGTTATCGAAATATACGGATCTTTTTACTTTCGCTTATTCTTCTCCGAAAGTGGGTCATTAGTATTATATATGTGTGTGTGTGTGTGTGTGTGTGCGCGCGCGTGTGTATGTATATAACTAATAACATAGATAATTTTAAATAAATTTGTAAATATTTACCGGAGACACAAATTCAGCATCGGGAGGTTCCCCGGCCGTGACTGGGATCCCGTCTTGATGGGACTCTTCTTCAGCGAGAGTCGAGCTGGGCAGCCACTCGCCCTCCGCGGGCGATACGGAAGAGAAGGAAGGCGAGGCGAAGGAAGGGGAAGGAGAGGATAGGACGTCCTCGTCCACCACAACGGTTCGGTAGTCGTCCTCGAAGTTCTGCGTCGTCACTGCTGGATGGAGTTGGCCTGCCAACACCCCCAGCAACACACCTGAAGGAGGAACAAGATCAGGTTAGCAAACAACGCTCCAAGCTCCACCATACAATGTGTTTACCATGACAAAGCATTTTGACAGAGGCCATTTCGTCTAGAACAGCGTTTCTCAAACTTTTTTTTTCAGCTTGTTACCCAGTTTATCACGTCACATTAAACATGTTACCCCTTTCACAAAATGTTATCAACACTGATATATATATATATATATATATATATATATATATATATATATATTGCTAAATTAAAACACTAGAGATATTTTCGTTTATTTATTGTATTTGAACATTGTGCATCTCTAATGACTAAGTAAAAATCTCGGGAACATCAGTGGGATGGATGAAGTTGCATAACTGAAGCTAATTGAGGAATCTTTGGCTTCTTGATTTTCAGAATTCTTAACTTTTTTTCTGTCACCACTCCATTACCCCCGATTTTTTTTAAATTACCCCCAGGGTGTAATTCACCCCCAGTCTGAAAAAAACACTGTAAACACCTAAACTGCCCAATCAAGACAAAACACGCAATTTCCAGACTCCGTCATCGTTACCGTCATGATCGTATATAATCGTCGTTGTTCTTGTTAATTGTGCCCCTGGCCTGGAAACTGCTGTGTTAGGCAATTATTCGAAAGCCTTTTGCAATTCCTCAGCTACAACTAAACATCTTGTCACACTTGTCTCCTACCTTCCTTCCTTCCTTCCTCCTCACCCCGTCTTTTTCGTCAAATACCTTCAAAGAACCTCTAGCCTTTAGCACATCTACCTGCGCAGTGATATTCTTTAAGGAACAGCGACTTCGATCAACTGACGAAGAGACCTTGGAGTGGAATGGTTGTGTACCTATTTGTAAGGAACCCCTTATTCCAGTGACATTACTTAATAGCTGTTTTTCTATACAGAAAAAAAAATCTCATTTTCCAATGACCCAGGGCAGTGGACAGGGTGCAGGGATGACCCGTCATCTAGGAGGTGCTAAGATGGGAGGGAGGGTGGAGGGGTGTGGAATGTTTTCGGGGATGAAATGGGTGGGAATGTTTTTGTGCCTTGTCCTTTTTGGCTACCCCCCTGGTAAGGGGGAAAAAAGCCTTGGTATATGTATGTACCAATGAGAGAACGACCCCGAAACGGACGAGCAAAACTGTATAAACAAGATCAGATGACAAACAATCTGATGAAAGCAAGTGACAATAAATGTCACTTGCTAGCTAGCAAGTACATTTTGGGCCTCCAGTTCCAAGTAGCCTTGGCATATCAAACCACAGATGGACGAGAACTTTTTTGGGGGGGCAGTCACTTATTCATAGAACTTTTTTACGTGAAAAAGTGCACGGGAAGGGGCAATCCTTAATTTCCTCCGGCTTACCACGATCTCGTTTTTGTCTCCTCCTCCTCCTCCTCTTCCTTCCCCTCCTCCTCCTCCTGATGACAATGAACTCTCTCCCTCCTATTCCTTCCCCTTTCCCCGAAACCTCACTTTTCCAGTTGACAGCACAAAGAATACCTGCCCTATTTCTTTTCCAAATATTTTCTTTTTTACTGCGAGGTCGGCACTACAGGCAACCTCTGAGGGTAAGCACGACACCCGACTTCCATTTGTTGGTTTCCACACTTTAGTCATACTTTATCCAACCCTTTGTATCTAGTAACGTGTTTCCCTGCTCCATCGTTTAGAGAAATATGACAAGATAAAACAAAGAAATTATAGAGAAAAACGAAAAATATATAATACAATCATTTTACCATTATAACCATAAACACACCAATAACAATTTGCAATACCTCCACCACCATTTCTTTTGGTATTATAATTACAATGTGCGAAACGTTTTAATTCATTCATTACCGTATATGTACTGAAGCGCCTTCGCGCCTCTATAATTACTGCGCTGATAATATTTAATTGCCCAGCTCCATTCAGACCACAGTCAAAAAGATACTAACCCAACTTGCCAATTAAGCTGTTTCTTTTTCTGTTTTCTTTTTAAAAGAAAAATGAATAAAAATCAAAATGTTGCCACGATAGACCCAAGGCCCCCAAATAACCGGCAACGGCCAGCGGTCACTCAAGAAATACTGTGGCGTTGTCTGCTGCAAAGTGCTGGTTGGCAGGGTCCCGTGTGACGGTTGCTACGGATGATTGCGTGGTTCGGGACCTATTCTGTGTTGGTCGTGTGTAAAGGGGCATTTAGACGGTCAAACGGTTTGACAAACCCGGTTTGTCAAACAAGTGTTTGAAGTGATGTTTGACCGTGTGAATAGGGTATTTGGTTGTCAAACACGTTCGACAAATGTGTTTGACGACCAAATACCCCATTCACACGGTCAAACATCACTTCAAACACTTGCCTGACAAACCGGGTTTGTCAAACTGTTCGACCGTGTAAATGGCCCTTTAGGCTGCGTTTACACCATGCGAATCGAATAGATTCAATTCATGAAGAATCAACACGATTCATGAATCGTATAGATTCAATTCATGAAGAATCAACACGATTCATGAATCGTGTTGATTCTTGATGAATTGAATCGATTCCATTCGCTTGGTGTAAACGCAGCCTAAGAGTTGGATGGTGTTCAGAACCCAACCGTGTTAGTCGTGCGCTTTAAGGAGTCCGTTCAGGTTGTGGTATAAGTCGTTATTTACGAACTACAATTCTGTCAAATCAACTTTAGTACATGACTCTTATTTCCCCCATCTTTGTGCTATCTGATTTTTTTTCCTATATTCTGGATATAGCAAAGGAAATTGTATAGTACAGTGAGTATCACTCTTTAGGGTTATAAAAACACTTAAACAAAATCTACGACAATGAGTGTCACTTTTTAGGGTTATAAAAACGATTTTAACAAAATCTACGACATGTGGCAACAGCGCTTTTTCCCGATGTTGCATCGTCGAGGTGAAACAAGTGGGATCGGGTGTAGGTAATCGTTGATATAATCCTAAGAAGTGATACCAATTGTGCTTGTACAGCTTCCTTTACAACATACAGATCATAAAAATAAAATAAATCAAAATAAATTAAAATAAATTAAAATAAAATAAAATCAAATACCACACATGGGAAATATGAGAGAGGTAGCATGTAGGTTGATTTGGCGCACAGACTATAATGTTTTTGTATTTTTTAAGATTTGTTTTTCTATGGGTTTGTATGTTTGTGAATGTACTGTGTGGTACATGTGGTAGGTTGTATATACTTGTGTACTGTTGTTTTTCAACGTTCTGCTGGTTGTACTTATGTGATGAATGGGTCTGGCACACAAACGTGTACTATCACAACAAAGTAATGTAGCACATTGGTAAAACTATACCAATGGCCAACTTTCGGAGAAGAATAGGCGAAAGTTAAAAGATCCGTATATTTCGATCACTATCTGTGATCCTCTTCAGCAGATATTTGCTGAAGAGGATCACAGATAGTGATCGAAATATACGGATCTTTTTACTTCCGTCTATTCTTCTCCGAAAGTGGGTCATTAGTATACTGTACTATCATTTTCAAAGGATGTCCTATGAATTTGGGTCTCCGAGTGTAGGTGTCCTGTAGGTGTCATTTGGTCCACCCTGTTATTATTCTCAATGCTTTATTTTGTATTGTTTGTAAAGTGACCATGTTGTAGTCGAGTGTGGTACTGATGAATGGTTTCCACATTGAGATTAAATTCCTTCTGATGTTCAAAGCCCATACTTGCGACTGATTTCAGCACTTTTTTTTTCTGTCAAATCTGTTGAAGGTTATAAAGTATAATAAAAATATGAAATATTTTCAGTGGGATGGTTTGGCTGTTTAATTTCACTGTTGGATTTTTTTGTTTTTTCGTGGCTATCTGGGGAACTCCACTGTATAGTCTTGTAGTTCCACAAATTTGATCATTCTGGCTTACTCTGCTTTGTCTAAATGTTAAGAAGTTGGGTAGCCATTGTCATCTTTATGAATATATGTATGGTTTCTCTTTTAATGTATATATTTGAAAACTTTGTGAAACGCATTGTCTATATTCATAGCTACCACATCCGTTCCTTCTGGCAGAGCTCTCTTGTTAAATCTCAACATCAACAACAATAACTGCAACAACCACAAAAATAAAAATAATAATAATAATAATAACAATAATAATCATCATCACACGATGATGATGATGACGACGACGACGACAAATAATAATAATAATAATAATGATAATAATAACAATAACAATAATGATAATATTATTGATGAAAAGTTAGTAACATTCATAAATCAACCAATAACACAGTCGGGAAAAAATAGACTTAAATTGTTTATATTTCGACTGCTAACTGCAGCCCTCTTCAGTAGCAGAGAGAGGGAGATGGATGCCACCCTTGGACAGCATCCGCTTACAACAAGAGGAACAAAGACAAATCATTACTAGTGACCTGAGTAAGGGTAGTTGTCTTTGTACCTTCCTCGTTGCTCTTGTTATACTACTGAAGAGGGCTGCAGTTAGCAGTCGAAATATATAGACTCCCCGTCTCCAGTCTTTCCTTCTACTCCGATTGTGATATTAATTGTGAATATATTTGTTGAACTGGACGTTCTGACGATGTGTCGCTGACCGTTCAAAATTGTGTTTTTTTTTTTTTTTTTTTTTTTTTTTTTTTTTTTTTTTTTTTTTTTTTTTTTTTTTTTTTTTTATTTTTTTTTTTTTTTTTTAATGGCTGAGCGTGGTACAGAAGATTCCGACCTTCATATGTTGGTCCAGGATCTGCAGATTTCGAGGTTTCTACCTCTTCTTAGCCTGGGTTGGAATACTGAATTTGATAAAAATCTGGGTTTTTATGCTGAAAAGTATAGTTGGCCTGTCCCAGAGAGGCTTCTCACGCTCTTCTACGTTGGCTGTTGTGATTTGTCAATGAGTGGCTCGCGTTTTTTTTATTTTTTTTTTTTATTATTGCATTGCATGGTTCTCTTGGGTATTAAATGGTGGTCTAATTTTCCCGATAAGTACAGCACCTGTAGTGTGTGTTTGTGTGTGTGTGTGTGAGAGAGAGAGAGAGAGAGAGAAAGTGAGTGAGTGAGAGAGAGAGAGAGGGGGGGAGAGGGAGGGAGAAAGTGAAAGAGAGAGAGAGAGAGGGAGGGGAGAGAGAGAGAGAGAGGGAGGGGAGAGAGAGAGAGAGAGAGAGAGTGGGAGTGAGTGAGAGGAGGGGGAGGGGGGGAACTGAAAACAACAGAAAACGAACATCCATTGAGGGATGACTAATGTATTCCAGTTCGATGCAATAATTTTGAACCCTGGATGAGACTTGAACTCTGATCGCTGAATTACGAGACAGGAGAGGCAACCTATAGTAACAAAGATACATAACCACGGGGAAAGAGCTAAAACTATATGAAAATAAAATAAACGAATGGAGGAAGAGATGAAAAAATGAAGTAATGACAAAAGACACGATATAAAGGGTAGAGGGAAGTTTGCAGGAGTGGCGTGGCAGAGGTTAGGACAGTACACGACTCTTGAAGGAAGTTTGGAGATGTTCAGGAATTGACTTCAAAAAGTTGATGAATAACTGTCAGACCGACTGACCACATAGAATGTACAAAAAAGGGAACCAAAATATGGGGAGAGGGGAGATGAAAGTGTTTGGGGGGGTGGGGGAGGTATAGAGCGTGGGAGGGTGAAAAGGTGAGAAGGAAGAAAGTATTGGGTGACTAGGAAAGGGAGTGGGGGGAGAAACGGTGCCGTGTGGTTAGAGGCTGGGGGTTAAAAAGCGAAGTTACAAAGGTTAAGGGCGAGGGAGGAGGAAGGGGAAAGGTTGGTTGAAATGAAATGTGAAGGTTGAAGAGATGGGGGGAGAGAGACAGAGAGAGAGAGAGAGAGAGAGAGAGAGAGAGAGAACGAGTCGGTCGAGCGATGGAAGAGGAGGGCGAGAACGAAAGTTGAAAGGTGAAGGACGAGGAGGAGGAGGGCGAGGACGGGAAGACGATGGACGAAAGAGATCCCGCCCCCCCCCCGGGGGGTGCCTCTTGGCAGACACACTTACCGAGAGCAGCGGTAAAGACGTAAGTATTCCTCTGTGGCTCTCTCCTCCCCATGTTGATGCGAGGGTAGCCGCGAGTGCCTGAGGGTGCCACCGCCTACTACCTGACGGCCTGATGCCAGCGCTCAGCGAAGCGAGCAGGCACCAAATGCCAAGTCCCGCGCGCCTTCAAACGCCACCTTCCACTGAGATCCACTCACTAATGCCACCTGTGTTCCCAGGACACTTCTCTTAAGACTTGTTCTTGATCACTGGCGTCTGAGAGAAGTCTTCAAATGCCATAACACTATACAGAACCAAGAGAGAAAATTGTTCAAAAGCACACACAGACACTTCGGTGACGAGTCGTTCTTGTTCTCCTGAACACTTCGACTGGTCCTTGACCTCACGACCTCGACTGTTAACTCTGAAACACTTCGGGTTGGTTTCCGACTCGACAGACACAGCCAGGGAACAAAAATCCGCCGAGGCTGAACACGTAGCCCACAAAACCCCCTCCAATTGCAGGGCAGCACGACTTTCGGAAGACCCAACCACTCCACACTTGACCCCGGAGAAGACGGAGCTTGCGCGCGCGCACACACACACACACACACAACTGTTGCCCCAGGCTCCAGACCTCGCTCTCGCTGAGACGTCCCCCCAACAACCGATATCGTTCCGGCACCTCACCGCCGCGCGATCTGCCGCTGTGCCGCTTCCTACCACAGCACCGCCACAACCAAGTCTGTCCGGCCGCGCGGACCGCCGAGATCCGACCCTTGACCCACTCCTCCTCCTCCTCCTCCTCCTCCTCCTCCTCCTCCACCTCCTCCTCCTCCTCCTCCTCCTCCTCCTCCACCTCCTTTCCTTCCCCTCCTACTCCTCCCACTCCTCCCTTCCTTCCTCCACCTCCCGCCCTTCCTCCATCTCTTCCTTTTCTTTTTCATCTCCAAACCAACACACCCACCTCACTTCCTCCACCTCTTCTTTCATCTCCACATTTTCCTTCCCCTCCTCCTCATCCTTCCCTCCTCTTCTTCCTCTTCCTCCTCCTCCACCTTCCTTCCTTCTCCATCTCTTCCTTTTCTTCTTCTCCTCCTCCAACCAACACGCCCACATCCTCTTCGTTCATCTCCTCTTCATCCACCTCTTCTTTCATCTCCACATTTTCCTTCCCCCTCCTTGCCTCCTCCATCAAAACCACCATCACATCTCCTTCCTCTACCTCCTCCATCTCACCACATCTTCCTTCCTCTCCTTCATTTCCTCCCCCTCCTCCTCCTCCTCTTCCTCCTCGTCACTTCCCTTTCTTCCATCTCCACCTCCTCGTAAGCGGTCTTTTGATCTCTGGCTTCATTTCTCTCTTCTTTCTCCGCGGATGCACAGCGCTGGTGCCTACCAGGTTCCGTTCTTCCTCTTCCTCCTCCTCCTCCTCCTCCTCCTCCTTTTCTTCACCTGCAGACCCTCCTCTAATCACTTTTTTTTTTTTTTTTTCCTCACGCGTTCCTCCTGTCTTCCAAAAACGCAATTTTCCTCATCTCCACTTGCGGCGCAATGGACGACATTGATGATGATGATGATGAAAACAATGATGATGACGATGATAACGATGATGATGATGACAATGATGATAACGATAATGACTATGATGATGACGACGATGGTGATGACGACGATAACGATAACGACAATGATAACGATGATAATGATATTGACAATTATGATGACGACGATGTTAACAATGATGATGATAACGATGATAATGACGATGATGACGACAATGACGATGATGATGGCGACGATGATGACGACGATAATGAAGACGATGATAATGATAATGACGACGATGATGATGACGACGATGACGATGAGATGAAAAACAGAGACAGAAATGTTCTTACCTAAATCTTTTCTCCCAATAACAAAGGACATGTAACGACACCCGTGCACTAGGTCATGTGCACTCTCAGCCCAACCATGTGCACAAAAGTGTGTACACATACGTACGCATCCACATACAAGCCCAAGTGCGTACACGCTAGTGTGCGTATACAACCGTGTAAATATTCACATGCATATGTAAATACGCAAGTACATATCGTCTACGCTGCCAAGTGTGATTACGTGTTCCACATTATTACATATATTTCCATCATATTTTACAATTCTCCTCCTCTGTACTCTCTTTCCATAATGCACTGACTTCCTTCTTCAGCAACCTCCCCTCTTCTCTTCCTCTTTTTCCTCTTTATTCCTCCATTCCCCTCTTCTCTTCCTCTTTTTCCTCTTTATTCCTCCATTCCCCTCTTCTCTTCCTCTTTATTCCTCTTTATTCCTCCATTCCCCTCTTTCTAACAGTTTCCCCTCCCTCCCACTCTCCCTCTGATCTTCTGATCCTCTTCCCCTCTCCCTCCCCCCCCTCTCTCTCTCTCTTCCTTCCCTCTTCTCTTTACCTTTCGTCTAATTCCCCTTTTGCCTTCGCTCTCACTCCCTCTCTTTCCCCAAACCAACTTTCCTTCCCCTTTTTCTTTATTCACCACCTCTCTCTCTCTCTCTCTCTCTCTCTCTCTCTCTCTCTCTCTCTCTCCTCCATTCCCCCTTGTCCATACTCTGGTTCACCAATCCTTTCCCTTTTCCCCTTCCTCGTCTCAATCCTCTCCCTCTCTCTCTCCCTTCCTCCCCCCGCTGTCTCCCCTCACTCTCCCTTCTCTCCCCATTTAACACTTACCCCCATCTCTCAATCCTCCTCTCCCTCTCTTTCCTCTCCCTTCCAACTATATTCACTTTTGTCTTTACTCTCTCTCCCCTCTCCCTACTCTCTATCTCCCTCTCTTTCCTCTCCCTCCCAACTACGAGCCTCTCTATCTCTCTCTCTTTCCTCTCCCTCCCAACTATATTCACTTTTGTCTTTTCTCTCTCTCCCTCTTCCCACTCTCTATCTCCCTCTCTTTCCTCTCCCTCCCAACTATATTCACTTTCTCTCTCTCTCTCTCTCTCCCTTCCTTCCCTCTTCTCTTTACCTTTCGTCTAATTCCCCTTTTGCCTTCGCTCTCACTCTCTTTCCCCAAAGCAACTTTCCTTCCCCTTTTTCTTTATGCACCCCCCCCTCTCTCTCTCTCTCTCTCTCTCTCTCTCTCTCTCTCTCTCTCTCTCCCTCCCTCACCTTCCCCCGTGTTTGTACTCCGGGGGGGCGCCGTTCCTCTCCGCCGTTCCTCCTTCCTCAGTGTTTCCCGGGCGGCGGTCATGGGACGGGTCCCTATTCAGCCTCCTCTTTACCTTCGCTTTCCATTTTTCCTGCTCTCTTTGTATCTGGAGACTCTTTTCGGGGGGGTGGGGGGCAGAACGGGGATGAGGTGCGTGTCGTGATAGATACGGAGCCTTTGTTTCCCGAAACCCCGCCAGCACATTTGCTTTTTCTTAGACGACTTTTGTGCTTCTTCACTCAATATTTACAAGCAGAGTTGTTGTTGTTGTTGTTGTTCTTCTTCTTCTTCTTCTTCTTCTTCTTCTTCTTCTTCTTCTTCTTCTTCTTCTTCTTCTTCTTCTTCTTCTTCTTCTTCTTCTTCTTCTTCTTCAAGTTGTTGGTTCCCAACACGGAATGTCCTCCCATCCGCATTCGAATTTTCACTCTCTTTATCGTCTTTCCTTTCCTTCCTTTCCTCTTTCTTTTCTTCTTCTTCAATGCGTAACACTCATTTGTTTTGTTTATTCTCGTCCCTCTCCTCCTCCTCCTCCTCCTCATCTCCTTTCACTACCACCTCGCTTTGTTCAATCCCTATTCTCCTTCAATCCTTTTCATATTTCTGCATTTCCATTTCCGCATCCTCCCCCCTCCCCCCCTCCCCGACCGAGCCTCTTCTTCCTTTCCCCTCGTATGCGGGGAGCGGAGGGTCGAAGGGCCGAAGGCTCATACGCCCACAAGAAAAAGCCCAAGGGAAGGGATGGGAAGGGAGGGAAGGAAAGGGAAGGGATGGGAAGGGATGGGAGAGGAGAGGAAGGGAAGGGATGGGAAGGGATGGGAAAGGAGAGGAAGGGAAGGGATAGGAAAGGAAGAGAAGGGATGGGAAGGGAAGGGAAGGGAAGGGATGGGAAGGGAGGGAGAGGAAGGGAAGGGTAGGGATGGGAAGGAATGGGAAGGGATGGAAAGGGATGGGAAGGGAGGGAGAGGAAGGGAAGGGATAGGAAAGGAAGAGAAGGGATGTGAAGGGATGGGAAGGGAAGGGACGGGATGGGAAGGGAGGGAGAGGAAGGGAAGGGTAGGGATGGGAAGGGATGGGAAGGGAGGGAGAGGAAGGGAAGGGATGGGGAGGGAAGAGAAGGGAAATGAAGGGTGGTATAGGGAAGATGGAAATGGAGAAAAGGGAAGGAAAAGATTA
>NC_134785.1:56289407-56294407 GCF_046742065.1 Oratosquilla oratoria | reverse complement strand
TTATACACATATACATAATCATACATATACAAATATATAATATATATGCATACGTAAATATATACATATATATATATATACCCACACATATATATACATGTACGTATTATATATATATATATATATATGTGTGTGTGTGTGTGTGTGTGTGTGTGTGTGTGTGTGTGTGTGTGTGTGTGTGTGTGTGTGTGTGTGTGTGTGTGTGTGTGTGTGTGTGTGTGTGTTTGGGAGGCCATTTCCAAATTTCAAGTCTTCTGCTCTTTCTGAGATAAGAATGTTATCTGCAAATCTTAGGTGGCTGAAATATTCGCAATTATTCCTCCCAACTCAACCTTCTGAAAATCTCTTCCTAACAAACTGTAAATAATTTGGGTGAAATGGTATCGCCTTGCCGTACTCCTTTATCGATCTTGATCTTTTCTCTATCTTTATGTTGTCGAATTATAGCGGTACCTTTCGCATAAATCTTTTCTAAAAATTTTAAGATCTGTTCGTTTGTACCCTGCTTGCGTAGCGAGTTTAGTATTGCTATTTGTTCTACCGAGTCAAAGGCCTTCTCGTAATCTACAAAAGCTAAACAGAGAGGTATACTATATTCTGTCGTTTTTTCGATTAGTTGGTTCATCGCCTGCAAATGGTTTTGAGTCGAACATCCGCACCTAAAGCCTGCCTGTTCTCTCGGTTGTTTCCCATCTAAAACTTGACTTGGTCTATTTGTAAGGATCTTGGAGAATACTTTATATGCATTTGACAGCAAGCTAATCGGTCGATAGTTCTTTAGGTCCTTCTGGTCTCCTTTTGCAGGGGCTACGTGGCAGAGGCTGGCACAGTCTAAGGACTCACGGAGAGAGGTTAGGAGAAGCCTTTGTTTAAAGATGGGCTACGAATAGCTCACAACTGACTGCCTTTATCAACCTCGCGTCTTGTTCAAAAAAGAACCCTTCCCTGTACTAACCACTAATCACCAGTTTAGATATTGCCCAGCTTCATTTTTTGGCAGTAATCTCACCTCCGTGCCAACTAGTTTCTGGTGAGATATTTCTCTGGTGTCACCTTATTCATTATATTCGGTGAAGACCTACTGTATATCTATAGGGTGCCCAATGGTCCACGCCGTCATTATGACAGTACCCCATATATCTATGAGGAATTTCCCTTTTCGCCATCAGGGACGTGTCAGTTAGCAGTGGGTCCTGCGACTGTGTGTGTGAGCTGCTCTTTGTCTCATCTTTCTTACAAAACCTATTCGATATGGGTGACCCGGCAGAGATTTCCTCTCTATCGACATAGCTTTCGTAATCATTAAGATTCTGAAGTCTATCCACGGTGTCAACTCTCGGATAGGTTGCCCAGCTTAAATACATACATATACCAAAGGCTTTTTCTCCCTTATAAGGGAGGTTGAAAAAAACAACATAAAAGCCACTTCCACCCAGCTTAAATCACCTCAACATTTTGCCACCATGACAAAGTTCTTGGAAACGTGAGCGAGAAACCGACAAAGAAAAGCCAATTGCATGGCAAGTGCACCAATTACAAAAAACGGTTGCGACGCTATCACCATAGTAGTGTGTGCGTGCGTGCGTGTGTGTGTGTGTGTGTGCGTGTGTGTATGTGTGCATGTGTGTGTATGTGTGCGCGTGTGTGTAAGCGAGAGAGAGAGAGAGAGAGAGAGAGAGAGAGAGAGGGGGGTAATGACAGAAAGAGAGAGGGAGGGAGTGAGAGAGAGGAGTGACAGACGGAGGTAGAGAGATATAGAAAGAGAGGGGGGTGAGGGAGAGGAAGGGAGAGAGGAAGTGAGAGAGGAAGGGAGAGAGAAGAGATAGGAGAGAGGAGGGATAGAAAGAGTGGGAAAGAGAGGGAAAGAGAACGAGAGAGGTGATCGAAATAGAGAGATAACAATGCACCATCATTAACTCGTCCACTTTTCCAACACAACTATCAGTAATTTGAAGACAATTGCAGAACAAACACCTTTCGTTTTTTAATTATTTTTTCAAAGCTCGTGGGATTGCTCGTGGGATTGCCATCAAGCATTCCCTTCCACCATAACCGGTGCCAACAGTATTTCCGCAAAGTCCACCACTGCTTGGGGGCCTTGGTAACCCTCTCCCACCCATCCCCCAGGCACCCACCCTTCCATCTGAGGAATATACCCAACTAAACAGAACCCCATGACCGATACATTCGAACCCAATTTATCCCCCAGGGTGTCAGCCAACCCTTGACCTGCTGTGAAAGGCCCACTTGTACAGGATACCCCCCCCTACTCCCGTCCCCCCCACCCCCAGCTTCACACGCAGGCCGTCTAGGGTAAGACCACAAAGATTTAAGGTCTCGTTGGATGGAGCTAACCAAGTTCATCTCAAAATATTCCTTTTTCTTCTAAATTTTTTTCTTATTCAATGTGACGGCAAAATAAACGGTTACGGAAATTTACTAAGGTCATATAGTTGGTGGGTCATCTCAAAATATCCCTTTTTCTTCTAAATTTCTTCTTATTCAATGTGACTGGGAAATATATGGGTACGGGGATTTGCTAAGGTCATATTCTCGGTGGTTCATCTCAAAATATCCTTTATTCTTATAAATTTCTTCTCATTCAATGTGACGGCAAAATAAACGGTTACGGAAATTTACTAAGGTCATACAGTTGGTGGGTCATTTCAAAATATCCCTTTTTCTTCTAAATTCCTTCTTATTCAATGTGACTGAAATAAATGGTTACGGAAATTTACTAAGGTCATACAGTCGGTGGTTCATCTCAAAATATCCTTTTTGTTTCTAAATTTCTTCTTATTCATTGTGACTGTGAAATAAATGGTTATGGAAATTTACTAAGGTCATATAGTGGGTGATTCGAATCCATGCCTGTTGATTTGAGGCAGCCTCAACTTTGCATATTTTTTGGAGAAGATCAATCATCAATCAAATCAGTCATCCCGAGTCCAGTGCTGAACAAAGGCCTCCTTCATAGCATTCCATGATTCACACGACCGCGCCAACCCCTGCCACGTCACTCCTGCGAACTTCTCTATCTCGTCTCTCCACCTTCTGTCTGGTCTCTCCACCTTCTGACTGATCCCGTCCCAGTCATTTACTCGAAGTTTCGAAACTTCGAACTCCAGTCCCGAGTTGAGTGCCTCTCTCTCTCTCTCTCTCTCTCTCTCTCTCTCTCTCTCTCTCTCTCTCTCTCTCTCTCTCTCTCTCTCTCTCTCTCTCTCTCTCTCTCTCTCTCGTATGATTTCTTATGGTGTTATATTTATTCGCTGATGTCACATACAGAAATCTGCTGAAGTATGACAAAGTTTGTGTAAGACACGAAGAAGTTGGGAGATGCCTTTGTGGACTGCTTGATGTACAAATATGTACAACGAAACTCGGAAACTCTAGAATTCGGAAACTGGCGAGTCCACATCAAATTTCGGAAAATTCAATTTTTAAGAAACATCTTTCGAATATCGGGGAGTGCTGTTTGTTTCCAGAACTTTCTATATTTCGATTTTTGTTCTAAGTAACGACGAACTACCTGCAAACACACACACACACACACACACACACACACACACACACACACACACACAGTATCACTGCGGGTCGTTACTCCAATTCTCATGGGCGGGGAGTTGGGTGTGTGTGTGCGTGTAAGGTCATAGCATTACCCATATAGCGGTCATATATGAGCTCTGAGCTCTCTTCCGGGAGGGAAATAGCCATCGATCACGAGTCCAACATGTGATCCAAAGGCCATGGTGAATACACACACACACAGACACACAGTATCGCTGCGGGTCGTTACTCCAATTCTCATGGGCGGGGAGTTGGGTGGGTGTGTGCGTGTAAGGTCATAGCATTATCCATATATCGGTCATATATGAGCTCTGAGCTCTCTTCCGGGAGAGAAATAGCTGTCGATCAAGAGTCCAACACGTGATCCAAAGGCCATGGTGAACACACACACACACAGTATCGTTGCGGGTCGTTACTCCAATTCGCATGGGCGGAGTTGGATGTGTGTGTGTGTGCGTGTAAGGTCACAGCATTACCCATATATCGGTGATATACTCGTATGAGCTCTGAGCTCTCTTCCGGGAGGGAAATAGCCATCGATCACGAGTCCAACACGTGATCCAAAGGCCATGGTGAATCACACACACACATACAGTTCGATTTGTTTATAACAGAAACATCACACAAAAAAATCATAAAGAGATTCGACCTCGAGAAGCGGAACTCTACATCCGTCAGAGCGAGACGGGATTTTCCAAAGGTAATCTTGTGTTGGTCAAAATTATAGACTAATATCTCCAACATGCGATGCCATGCTGTTGGTGTCATTAATCTTTTATATCGGGTTTGTTTGTATTTCTTGTAATATTTGCTTTATTCTTATTGGATTTACTTTGTTAAGATGACGATATTGCCATGAATGCAACGGTCCAACAAAATGGTGCAATGGTCAGCATCTCATTACACACGCGCACACACACACACACATACATACACACACACACACACACAGCCTCTTACATGCAAACACACACACACACACACACACACACACACACACACACACACACACACACACACACACACACACACACACACACACACACACACACACACACACACAATATCGTACCCTCAGCCTCATTTCAAAGGCGAGCGAGATGGCTTGGAAAACTTCCATAACCGGAGAAGACTCAGTTTCTCTTATGAGAATTTACCCTCTACCTCCCCTCCCCTCCCATCCTCGTCCCCTTCCCTCTCCCTCCCCGTCCCCTTCCCTTTCCTCCCGTCCCCGTCCCCGTCCCCGTCCCCGTCCCGCAGAAACCGATGCCCATCAATCGTCGGAGCCCGATGCCTCGCACGCGATAAGAGGCGAGGGCTCCGATGCCAAACGGTTTGCCCCCAAGAACCAGAGCAGTGCAGTTGGCCTGTTCCTGTTATGTACCTATACTTCGCCCAAAGGGTCCCCTATTCTTCCGACAATGCAGTAC
>NC_134785.1:56266907-56284407 GCF_046742065.1 Oratosquilla oratoria | reverse complement strand
CCGACGCCACGACACTGGCCAGACTCAACTAGGCACAACTAACACTCGGAGAGGTCAAGGATTCGTGCCATCACACTAGTAAAGGAATATAGAAGTTTTACGAAAACTGTCTTGTTTTTAGATCGGAGAAACTGGTCCTATTATGACGTTTGGGAATATAGAAGTTTTACGAAAACTGTCTCGTTTTTTAAACCGAGGAAACCGGTCGTATTATAACGTTTAGGAGTATAGAAGTTTTACGAGAACTCTCTTGTTTTTAGATCCGGGAAACTTGTCCCATTATGACGTTCAGGTATTATAGAAAATTTACGAGAACTGTCTCGTTTTTAGACCGGGGAAACTGGTCCCATAATGACGCTTGTCATAACAATGAAAGTGCCTTCATTTACTCTGGCACTTGCTAAAGAACTCTCACTCACGTAAAAAGCCTTTTAGCATCGATAACAATATTCTCTGTTAAAAGAGAATGCAAGAATGTATACAGTGTAGAGATAAAAATCGTATGATAATTTGTACCTGCGCTCATTTCACCCCCCTCTCTTCTCTTCTCTCTCTCTCTCTCTCTCTCTCTCTCTCTCTCTCTCTCTCTCTCTCTCCTTTCATGTCTACTAACAAATATTCATCTTCTTTTTACTTGTTTCATTCCACCCTCTTCCTTCCACACTCCATTCCATAATAGTCTTTACTTTTCTATTTCGTAACGTAGCTCGAGTGTGTGCGTGCGTGCGTGTGTGTGTGTGTGTGTGTGTGTGTGTGTGTGTGTGTGTGTGTGTGTGTGTGTGTGTGTGTGTGTGTGTGTGTGTGTGTGTGTGTGTGTGTGTGTGTGTGTGTGTGTGTGTGTGTGTGTGTGTGTGTGTGTGTGTGTGTGTGTGTGCGTGTGTGTGCGTGTGAAATTGAGAAGATGTAGGCATGGGTCTGGGTAATGTCCACGGCGACCCTTCGAGATAACCTGTACCGCCCGGCTGGTTCAGTGTGGCACTCAGTGGGGGAGTAGGGGGGAGGGGCTTCGACTATGACCATCTCCCCCCAACACCCCAACCCCTCGACACCACAACACACCACGTCCGCCAACCGCGTGATGAAGAGGAATCCTTTTTCACAGTTCATGGCAAAGTCTAGCCCATAAAAATACCTCCCCCCACACATTCCCCCATCCCTCCTCCCCACCAACACCCTTGGGTATGATATGGGCAGTCTGCCTCTCCTGGGTATGTTATGTCCACCATAGGAAAAAAAGATATAAAAAATAAATAAATAAATAAATAAAAAACTCAGAAATCGAAAGTATCGCACATCAAATTCTGAACCAATTATCGTAGCATCAATCCGTTTCTTGAACAATTCAGCTTTACAAATCTAACCACTACCAACATTACGATCATAGTACAACATTTTGGAAATCTTGGGCAAGAATTCTTAAATATATATATATATATATATATATATATATATATATATATATATATATATATATATATATATATATATATATATATATATAGTTCCAATACCCCCACGGGAAATATCAAACTGTGTTCTTGCAAAAACGTTCACCATTTAATCGACACAGAGTAAAAAAAAAAATAATAATAAAAATAAAAACAAACTAAAATAAAATTAATTAAAAATAAAAATGGAGGAAAAAAAAAGTATTGTGGTGGCAGACAGGAACTTCGGAAATAACAATAACAAAAGATGTTATGCGACGGCATTATGCAAACGCGAGTACACACGACTCCTCCTTGACCCAAGCAAACGACAACATCCGCGTGTGGGACTGCAAACCCGGCACATGCGCGCACGAGCGCACACAGAAGGAAACAAATACAAGTGAACACATCGACATAGACTGAGTTTGAGAGAGGGAGAGAGAGAGAGAGAGAGAGAGAGAGAGAGAGAGAGAGAGAGAGAGAGAGAGAGAGAGAGAGAGGGAGAGAGCGAGTGAGGGAGAGGGATACATACACAAACAAACACACACACACACACACACACACACACACACACACACACACACACACACACGGAGAGAGAGAGAGAGAGAGAGAGAGAGAGAAGTAGGGAGAGAGAGAGAAGGGAAAGAGAAGGAGAGAGAGAGAGAGAGAGAGAGAGAGAGAGAGAGAGAGAGAGAGAGAATCAGAGAGAGAGCGAGAGTGTCAGAGAGACAGACATAGATAGACACCAGAATATTAGCCACGAAAGCAAGTACGTATGAATGCCCGTGCAACCTTTCTTCGGTCCTTTAGGTTCTCACAACAACAACAACAACAACAACACCGAATGTGTGCAAACGTCACGGACCGACATGCGTCTTGTCCACCTCAGGATTCGACACTGGGGCCCGACGCCGGATAACCTGTTCCAACCCAACCTAAAAGAATGGATGGCGGAAGGGGGGAGGGGGAGAGAAAGGAGAGGGGAAGAGAAGGGGGAGGGGAAGAGAGAGAGAAGGGAGAGGGGAAGAGAGGGGAGAGGGGAAGAGAGGGGAGAGGGGAAGAGAGGGGAGAGGGGAAGAGAGGGGAGAGAGGAAAAGAAAGAAGAGGGGAGAGAAGGGGAGAGAAAGGAAAGAGAGAAAGGAGAGGAGAAGAGAGGGGAGAGAGGAAGAGAAGGGAGAGGGGCTGAGAGGGGAGAGAGGGACATAGAAGGGAAGAGGGGGTGGCGAGATAGGAAAGAGGGGGAAGAGAGGGAAGAGGGGAATTGAGGGAGAGGAAGAAGGAGGGGAGAAGGATAGAGAGGAGGGGGATCAGAGGAGAGGGGATAGGAGGGAAGAAGGAGGAAAGGGTTGATAGGAGAGAAGGCGACAGGTTAGAAAAAGAGAAAAAGAGAGGAGAAGAGAGGATACAGATTGGGGACAGAAGGGCGACGTAGAGAGGAAGAAGAGAGGAATAAAGGAAAAGAGCGAGACGGGAGAGAAAAGAGAGAAGGCAAAGAAGAGTAAGGAAGAGAATGAAGAGCGAAGGAGAACGTGCCAGAGAGCAAAAGAGAGAAATAAAGAGAAATACAGAGAAATGGATGAAGGCATAAGACGAATACGAACCAGGGTAATGGAGTTGGTGGTTGAGGAGGAGGAGGAGGAGGAGGAGCCTGGAGGAGTAGGAGGAGGGGAGGAGTGGGAGGGGGAGGGGAGAGGAGGAGTGGGTGGGGGAGGGGAGGAGTGGGAGGAGGGGGGAGTCATGGAAACTTGAGACACAAGACTTGAAGTTTTGCAGGGTGACAGGTATGAGGGTGGGGGGAGTTCGAAGGGGGAGGATGGAAACGAAGGGAGGGGGAAGGGGGAAGGGGGGAGGGGGGAGGGGGAAGGGGGGAAGGCGAGAAGGGGAAAAGGTTTGGTGGGAAGTAAGGTCATCTCCGAGTAAAGACTATGACACAGAGAATCAACTTGTAGTCATTCCAATGGGTATTTCTACAAAATTGTCAATCAAATAAAAATCAATCAATCAATCAATCAAATCAGCCAATCAGAGTCCACTACTGAACAAAGGCCTCCTTCATAGCATTCCAGGATTCACACCATAGCGACATCCTCTGCCACGTCACTCCTGCAAACTTCTCTATCTCGTCTCTCCACATTCTGTCTGGTCTCCCTCTTCCACGCTTCCCATCTCGCGGCGTCCACTCAGTTACACACTTGCTCCATCGCTCATCAGTCGTTCGCACCAACTTACCTGCCCAATTCCACTTCCTCTCTTACTAAAAACTGTACATTTCCAATATTTTCGAATTCCGAACAAAATGTCGGATACCAGAAGAATGGTCTGCTAGAGTGTTCAACATATTTCGCACCGATTTCAAATTACCAGCAGTAACTGTTACTTGCCGCTGTTAAGAGCCTACTGGCGTCGACTCGTCACCTTCTTTCAACAGAGCATTACACAAAAACACAGACACGTACACATACACACTCGTGGCGCAGTTGGTCGAGTTCCCGGCTGCCACTACGGAGGTCCGGGTTCGAATCCCGTCCAGGGCTGAAATAATTTCAGTATCGCTGCGGTGCGGGTTGTTACTCCAACTCTCGTGGGCGGGGAGTTGGGCAAGTGTGTGTGTGTGTGTGTAAGGTCACAGCATTACCCATAGATCGGTCATATACGAGCTCTGGGCTCTCTTACGGGAGGGAAATAGCTGTCGATCACGAGTCCAACACAGGTATGTTAGCAAATTAGAGAATAGGAGACGAGACCCAACGAGCGTAGCTACTTTCGTGTATACTCGTAGTACAATTGGGTAGATACACTTAGTAGTAAAAGACCATCCTTAAACTATTCCTTGGGAAATTAGCCCAATTACGAAAGCAAAAGAAGAGAAAGATTTGGAAAATTTGATAAAAGACAGCTTGTCACAGAGGATTACAAAGGCGGAGCATTCCGACAGGAGACCTTTTGGTCCATAACTAGGTCGGATGCGAAAAAGATATAATGATAAATCAATAAAAATAAATGAATAAAAATTATAATATAAATAATAAATGAAATAAATAAACGCATAGGTATATATAGTCAAATAATAAACAAACAGGTAAATAGTAAATGATAATAGACAGATAACTAATAATAAAATGAAAATCAAGCAAATAATAATAAAAAGAGAAATAATAGCAAACAAATAAACAATCATAAAATAAATGGCAGTCATTACAGCATCTTGCTTTGGTGTTTATCTAAAGGAATCTTAAAACTTCGAACTGAAAGACATACCAGCGGGACTGTGGGAGAGACATACACTGCAGAAGATTATAATAATTAATAATCATAAATAATAAAATAATAATAAAATTCTTTATTGGTCACGTAAATTACATGAAATTTGTCTTGCGTGTTTTCATAAGAAATCGAGGGCAATCATACATAGATGAGCTACTACAATCTTACAATGGTTATCAAAATCTCATTTACACAAAAGCTAGAGAAAAAAAAATCTGAGTTTCAAGCCTTAACAGTTTAATTTTTCCTCACTTAGGATTCTTATACTAGCTGGTACAAAGGATTTAGAGAACCTAGTACGAGATGATGGAAAAAAAAAACATCGAAACTCTGACCCGGGAATAAGCGTCAGTGGTATGGTCCCCGCATATAGTGAAAGATAAAGATCGAGAAAGTACGAATGGCAGGACCCGAACCATATGAAGAAAGACTAAAGCCAGGTCTGCCATTTTTGAAAGATCGAAAAGAAAGTGGTGATATGATTACCGTATTCAGGTCACTAAAGGAGATAGATTACACTGACATAAGAGATTTATTGATCAAGGATGGGAAGGCTTTAAGGGCTCATTGGAACAAATTAATTAATGAAATACCACATTTCTAAAGGAAGTGAAGAAATAGTTTCTCATACAGATAATACGTGGAATAGCTTAGAAGGTGATATAGCCAAAGCTCTCAAGCATTACATGTGTTCACATCTAAATATGGTAATTGGAAATCAAGGATATAGGTTAAGTTGAAAATGTAATGAACTTGAGGCTAGGTATAATAAGAAATTAGGGAATAGGAGACGGGACCCGACGAGTGTTGTTCCTTTCTTATTTACTAGAATTAACTGATCTTGTGCGTGCGTGCATGTGATTCACCATGGTCTTGGATCACGTGTTGGATTCGTGATCGACAGCTATTTCCCTCCCGGAAGAGAGCTCAGAGCTCGTGTGACCGATCTATGGGCAATGATGTGACCTTACACGCACATACACATCCAACTCCCCACCCACGAGAATTGGAGTAACAACCCGCAGCGCAGCGATACTGAAATTATTTCAGCCCTAGGCAGGATTCGAACCCGGACCGCCGTAGTGGCAGGTGGGAACTCTACCAACTGCACCACGAGGTTGTGTGTGTGTGTGTGTGTGTGTGTGTGTGTGTGTGTGTGTGTGTGTGTGTGTGTGTGTGTGTGTGTGTGTGTGTGTGTGTGCGCGCGCGCGCTAATGATACTACAAATGATAATCATTCTAGTAGGATATCTATGATAAAGTTATTTTTTTTGTAGTCAGTTATCAGCCATACACTGAGTGTCGACATGTGTACAAAGAAGCTGATGCACGTCAATTAATTTTAGCATTCACACAATGAACGTGATTCCCACCCCCTCTCTCCGTTTTCTCTATTGTGTCTCCGTTTTCTCTATTGTCTCCGTTTTCTCTATTGTGTCGTTAGTGTTGCCAACATTCTTGCGAGGCTCGTGAGTGACACGCAGCTTTCTAGAACGGTAATTTCGGAAGCAGTTATAATTGTTGAGTAAACTTGTAATAGTTTGTGCGCGGCAATAAGTCCGTTCATGGTTTGATATACGTCGTGATTTATTTCTAGGCAATCTATCAAATCAGCCTCAGTACATGCATCCCTTTCTGTTGTGCGCTATTTGATTTTTTACATAAGAACATAAGAATGAAGGAGACTGCAAGAGACCATAAGGCCTACACTAGGCAGCTCCGTATCCATCACCACCTGTCATCCCATCCATAAAGTTGTCTAATCGTTTCTTAAAACAACTGATAGTTTCAGCGCTTACTACATGGTTACCAAGTTTATTCCATTCGTCGACCACCCTATCAGTAAACCAATTCTTGCCCATTTCCTTTTTTAATCTAAATTTGTCCAGTTTATAACCATTACTGCGAGTCCTGTCCTGTTGTTTTAATATGATGACACTGTTTGCATCACCCTTTGATCCACTTGAACACCTTTTTTGTTATATTCTGCACACAGTAAAAGAAGTTGTGTAGTATAATGAGTATCACTTTTTAGGATTATAAAAACTATTTTAATTTCTATGATACGTGGGAGTGTTTTTTTCTACATGTTGCTAGGCCGAAATGTCACATGTGAGGTAATCGTTATTACAAGAGAGAGAGAGAGAGAGAGAGAGAGAGAGAGAGAGAGAGAGAGAGAGAGAGAGAGAGAGAGAGAGAGAGAGAGAGAGAGAGAGGGGGGGAGGGGAGAGCTATATTCATTGTACTGTACAGCTTCCTTTACTATATACAAAATAAAAAAGCCAAATAGCATATAGATGGAAAATAAGAGAGAGAGAGAGAGAGAGAGAGAGAGAGAGAGAGAGAGAGAGAGAGAGAGAGAGAGAGAGAGAGCTATAGTCATTGTACCATACAACTTCCTTTACTATTTACAGAATAAAAGAAAGTCAAACAGCATATAGATGGAAAATAAGAGAGAGAGAGAGGAGAGAGAGAGAGAGAGAGAGAGAGAGAGAGAGAGAGAGAGAGAGAGAGAGAGAGAGAGAGAGAGAGAGAGAGAGAGAGAGAGAGAGAGAGAGAATGTACTAAGGTTGATTTGGCACATGCCAGACACTGAACGGACTCCTTGCTGCGCAAAGACTATAGCATGCTGTTGCTCTGACCAGGAAGCTCGAAAAACACGGTTGCTCTACTTAAACATATCTCTGCAGAACATAAAGGCTGGTTAAATGCAATTTGTCTTGTTAATGGGTTCTGCTCTAGGCATGTCGTGGATTTTTCAAAATGAAAATCCTGAGTGACCGTTTACTTCTATTCAAGTCCAGAGATTGACAAATTTATGGATAACATATTCAATAAAACTGAAAATATACCGAACGATTAGGAGAAAATCGTGCAACCGCCACGATGTGAAATCTTCTTACATCTTCACCCAATAAGCATTATGGATTCTCGTACAAGAAAAAAGGAAACGAAGAAGAAACGGAGAGGAAGAACAAAGGCTTTTACTGGACTTCACCTGATCGCCACTGTCCTAATTTAATTTCGAAGTGGAGATCGACCGCCTCTTTGCACAACTGATGACCTTCACTCAACAAGAGCCAGTCACGGCTTCTTCCAGAGACGAAAAGCAAAGTCTTTTGCCTTCAGTCGCACGACTGCACCAAGTTCCTGCAAATTTCTACCTCGTCTCTCCACCTTGTGTTCTGGTCTCCCTCTTCCCACGTCTAAGTAACCAGCAACGAGGACGGCAGAGGAAGCAAGCGTCACCGACTGGACGCCGCATGACTAAAGATCCACAAACAAGATATTAACCGCCGGTTTTGAGCGGCGCCATCTTGTACGTCTATTTTTGCTGCTGTCTGGTTATTCTACCTAGCAGAGGGAAACCCCCTTCATTACCTGTGGAAGACTCCTCAGCGATATGCCTTGTTACACCACGCGCTACTCCGTAAAGACTTAAATTGTTTAGTAATCCGTGCATAGTGGTGGCGATGGTGATAGTGATGGTGGGGGAATATCTGGGGTGGAGGAGGTTGAGATGGATAGTGATTGGGGATTGGTGGAGGTGGTGGTGAACGTAGCGATAACGGAAATGGTTTTGGTGGGGATGTACGAGACCGAACATGCAAAGACGAAGAAGAGCGAGATGAAAAGAAGGAGGAGGAGTTTGAGAACGGAAGGTTGGCAGGCGTGGCGCCAAGACGCGTAAGGCCGTGTTTGGCGCCGCAGTCAACAGCCTGTCGCCCTTAAGCTCTCAGCTTTCACAACGGGGCCGCGGTTGCGGGCGATGCAAGATAAAAGAGTGCAGTATTGCTGCTGTACACGCAGGCAAGCGCGAATGTAGGTGACTGCGTGCTTGAATCCATGAGTTATGAAGTGGTGTGGTGTAGTGTGGTGTTCGAGATGTGTGTTTGCATGTGTGGTGTGTGCATGTGTTGTGACTGGGCGTGTATGTTTATGCGTGTGTACAATGTGTGTGTGTATTCACCTCGAATCTGCTGCAGTCTCTGTCGAGACAGCCAGACACCACCCTACGGCAGTGAGCTCAGAGCTCATTATTTGCCGATCTCTGGGTAGGTCTGAGACCACTCACACACCACACACCGGGACAGCAAGGTCACAACACACAAGGTGTGTGTGTGTGTGTGTGTGTGTGTGTGTGTGTGTGTGTGTGTGTGTGTGTGTGTGTGTGTGTGTGTGTGTGTGTGTGTGTGTGTGTGTGTGTGTGTGTGTGTGTTTATGCGTGTGTACAATGTGTGCGTGTGTATGTGTGTGTGTACACAATGTGCGTGTGTATATGTGTATGCATGGTGCTGTGTAGGTGTGTGTGTGTGTATTACTTGCCTGTGTTCTGCAGGACTGGAAGGAACAAGTAAAATGGTCGCACCTACCCACCTAATCAAACATATCCACATAAAGCTGAACGGTCAGACAGGAGAAGGACAAATGAATGGACAAGTACAATACGACTGAACAAACGCCTCCTTTATGTTCAGACAACCAGGGCAATTTCTTCTCTTCACTCTACCTGCGTGTGTGTCTGATAGCAATCTCCTCCTCCCCTCCGTCCTCCTCACCCAGGTCATCCAGTTCACTATTACTATAAGTCTGCGCGCTACAAGATGTCTGTTTTGGGTGTGGCATGTCGTGTCAAATCAACCTTAATACTTTTCTCTCTCTCTCTCTCTCTCTCTCTCTCTCTCTCTCTGTCTGTCTCTCTCTCGCTTCCCATCTATGTGTTATTTGATTTTTTTTATTTTGTATATAGTAAAGGAAGCTTTATAGTATTTTTTTCGGATGGGGGTTTATAACAACGATTTGAGTAAATTCTAAGACAGAGGTCAGCGTTTTTTCCAATGTTGTCACTTCAAGGTGTCACTAGGTGACAGGTGACAGAGACGATCCGATGATTAATTGGTCAAATTGGCAACGTCGCGCTCAGGGAAATTCTGTTTCTAACATGCATGTAAATAACCATAAACTTAAATAAATCGAATTGTATTTTTCATATTCTCACTCGATTCCTGAAATATTAATTGAGTAATTGCAAACTGAACTAATTATTAGTTCATACTAATAATGTTTAATGAGAACATGGCAGGAGCCAAACACTATTACAAATACAACCAATTAACTCTCCGCTTTTTTCATTCGTATGACGGGGAGGGGGGGGTGGGGATGGAGTTTGGGGGGAGGGGAGAGGAGGGAGAATGGGGTGGGGGGGAGGAAGTCCCCTCCCCAGCGAAGCATTATATAGTACGATGCACGATCCGCGGTGCACTAAGATCGCAAGTAACACTGACCCTCAGTACGATGCGAATAATGTCGACACAATCTAACGGAAATTTGAAAATGTCCTTTGAATTTCGGTCACAGTCAAATCTGGTCCAAGACTTCGAAGGACTTGTAGACAGATTCTGCGTCATTCTACCGTAACGCGTGTAATTCGAAGCTCAAGGAAGACCCATGAAGCTGGTACATGCACACACGCAAGCCAAACCCCACCTTTCCACTTAGTGTGCCGTGGAGTCCATTTCAACCAGTTTTTGGGTCAAGATTCTTAATTTCCTTTGTGGGTCTGGAAGAGTGGTTCTTAAACTTTTTCGTGATCGATCCTTTTTGGAATATTTAAATCCTTTTCGACCCAGAATAAAGTAAAGAGGAACAAAATATATACCCTTTACTTTGGAGAAAAAATAATGTGCACAGCTTTTCTTTAACAAAACTAAATTAACAGAATCCATTAACAGACATTACATAAGCAATGTGCGTTTAAAAGAAATTTTTAATTAGTAAAGTATTTGAAATACTCTGAAAACGTGAGAATTTTCCGTGTCCCTGAGACGCATCAAAATTGATCTCGCGACCCATAGTTTGAGAACCACTGCTCTGGAATGACACATACGCTAATTTAGTGCAGATTAGACACTAAAAAAGGTTTTGCAGTAGCGGGACAAAGAGAGTGATGATAATTTGATCGAAATTATTATGTTTGGTCGTCCCTTTTCTCACCAGACTGATAAACTCGTAAGCCTTTCAGTTATACTGTCTGGATAAAGTTTCACCCTTTTCCCACCAAACTGATAAACTCGTAAGCCTGTCAGTTATATTATCTGGATAAAGTTTCACCATTTTCTCATCAGACTGATAAACTCGTAAGCCTGTCAGTTTTATTGTCTGGATAATGTTTCACCATTTTCTCATCAGACTGATAAACTCGTAAGCCTTTCAGTTATATTATCTGGATGAAGTTTCACAATTTTCCCACCAGACTGATAAACTCGTAAGCCTGTCAGTTTTATTGTCTGGATTATGTTTCACCATTTTCTCATCAGACTGATAAACTCGTAAGCCTGTCAGTTATATTATCTGGATAAAGTTTCACCATTTCCCCACCAGACTGATAAACTCGTAAGCCTTTCAGTTATATTATCTGGATAAAGTTTCACCATTTTCTCATCAGACTGATAAACTCAAGCCTGTCAGTTATATTGTCTGGATAAAGTTTCACAATTTTCCCACCAGACTGATAAACTCGTAAGCCTTTCAGTTATATTATCTGGATAAAGTTTCACCATTTTCCCACCAGACTGATAAACTCGTAAGCCTTTCAGTTATATTGTCTGGATAAAGTTTCACCATTTCCCCACCAGACTGATAAACTCGTAAGCCTTTCAGTTATACTGTCTGGATAAAGTTTCACCCTTTTCCCACCAAACTGATAAACTCGTAAGCCTGTCAGTTATACTGTCTGGATAAAGTTTCACCATTTTCTCACCAAACTGATAAACTCGTAAGCCTGTCAGTTATATTGTCTGGATAAAGTTTCACCATTTTCTCATCAGACTGATAAACTTGTAAGCCTGTCAGTTTTATTGTCTGGATAATGTTTCACCATTTTCTCATCAGACTGATAAACTCGTAAGCCTGTTAGTTATATTGTCTGGATAAGGAGATTTTAGTCAGCTGGGGGAAATCCTTTATCGACGTCACTAGTCGTGACCAAATAAATAAATAAATAAATTTAATAATAAAAAAAAATGAAAAGAAAAAAAATGAAAAAAATCGATGTAACGTTTCGGTAATGGCTTCGATAATGGTATTAGGTAATAGCTTTAGGTAATGGTAATTTGTTCGACTTTTTCCATTTCCAACAAAATTTATCTTAAAAAAAGATTAATTTAGATGGGCAATGCTTCCTTCTTCTTCTTCTTCTTCACACAACGGAGGGGGGGGGGGGGCACGCTACCCCCACCGGGCCCTTGACTCACTAAAGGGGGCAGATTTTCGCTGATGCATGTTGTATTAAAACGACAGCATTCTTGTAGTTATTCAGCTTCTTTTTCGCATTCTCAATGTCTTATTAAAGACGAAACGACTAAATGGAATGTGCGTGCGTGCGTGCGTGTGTGTGTGTGTGTGTGTGTGTGTGTGTGTGTGTGTGTGTGTGTGTGTGTGTATAGGTGTGCGCGCGCACGTGATCTGGCTGATTCGTGTTTGCGTCATACATCAGTATGTTACGCTGACGTCCTGAGCAACCCAGAGTGGGCATGATCTTGCATGCGCAAGCAAATCAGATGCACAATATTCACATCTCGACACGTCATTCACATAAACGCACATCCATGCACACACACACACACACACACACACACACACACACACACACACACACACACACACACACACACACACACACACACACACACACACACACATGTATATCCTATCCGAGAGTTGACACCTTGACGTGGTGGACAGTCTTGAGAATCTTAATGATTACAAAAGCTATGTCGATAGAGAGGAAATCTCTGCAGGGTCACCCATATCGAACAGGTTTTGTAAGAAAGATCAGAAAAAGAGCAGCTCTCTCACACATACAGTCGATTTGATTGATACATACATCAGCAAATACCCGCATTCTGTGTACACACATACACACACAAGCGCGGCGTACACACAAACGCACACGCACGTACGTACGCACACACACACACACAAACTTGCAAGGCTAATCTTGTGACTCAAGCACGATTCCGCCTTTGTTGCCAAAGCTCTACTGGTTCTGCTCGAATGAGAAATGGACACTGGAGTGACAGCGCATTATGGTGTGATTTGGTGGTGACTGTGTTGTGATATGGTGTGGTGTGGTGTGGTGTGGTGTGGTGTGGTGTAATTACATGGTGTGGATCTGACTTATTGTGAGGACGTTGAATATCATAGAGCGTTCATGCATTAGCCCCATCCCTGCTTTCTCAATGATCACAACTCTTCTTGTGAAGACTGCATACCTCATCCTATTAAATCTGGCTGTTCGTATTTGACATAGAATAGTTTGCAGGAGTGGTGTGGCAATGTGTGGCTTTCGTTTAGTTACAGACTTTCCTCTGTTGACGGCAGAGACTCAAAGTTAGGATTTCCCTTTTTGCAACTGTCTATACTTGCGTAGCTTTACTTTCCTCTCTTGGTACTGTCCCAAACGTTGTGAAACACCTCCTTCTAGCAGTGAACTTGGAGAAGTTTGCAGGAGTGACGTGGCGCAGTCGTGAGGCTCATAGGAGAGGCTGGAAGAGTTTTTTGCCCAGCAGTGAACTCCGAATGGCTGCTTAACCTGAACACGTCATATCATGTGACAAGCTTAGCCGTTGCGTGTTATTGCGTGACGTAATATGGTTTTTTTATTACTGTGCTTGAGTGGGGTGCCTCGTGAGCACGCGATGAGGTGCCAACAATAATATATACACATATATATATATTTTTTTATATATATATATATATATATATATATATATATTATATCTTGATGGCGCAATCGGTTAAGACACTGTCACTTGTCACGTGCTGGCAGAGGTTCGAGTCCTTGGCTGTACCACCTTTCAATTACTGCATGTACGCCTTCCCGTGTTTGTCGATGTTGATGGCTTAGAATTAAAGTGAATTATAGTTGATATATATATATATATATATATATATATATATATATATATATATACATATATATATATATATATGCTAATAAGAACACGGTTACGCGTGTTCACTTATGCAAAGTAGACCACTTGGGAAAAATAAACTAACGAGAGCGTTTTAGTATACTACATCCAGTGCAAAAAGTACTGGATGCAATATACGAAAGCGCTCTGCTTCGTTAGTTTCTTTTTTCCAAGTGGTCAATAGAGTGACGCACTCATCAGATGGCTAGACTGAACAACGCCATAGCCAGGCGATCTTTTTTAGCTGAGGGACGGAACCAGAACGAAACGTAGTCTTGGTTCGTCGAGATCCCGAATCTGCCAGGGTGAGGGTGGGGGCGGGGGGCGCCTCAGTCAACTAATTAAATTAATAAATAAATTCATCAGGACAATGGCCTTCTAAGGACGACTCCATGTTGAGGAAGTCGAGGTTAAACCTCCTTTCCCAGTCACCCAAACCTATCTTTCCTATTCAGTTCCTTTTCAAGTCCTTTCTTTAATACACATATCACCTCTTCCCTTTCATTACACTTTCATTGTATATTCTTCTACAGTGGTCTATCACCCATCCCCTTTCTTATCCTAAATATTGGTGTTTATTTTCCATATAGACTCGTATTTTCAAATTCTTTCCTTGAGGGCCTACCACTATACTTATCAATTTTGCAGCTTATATACACACCATCTACAACATCCACATTCTTGATCACATCACATCCATTTCTTCAGCGCTTTCTTTTTCTATTAATGTTGAATATTAATTTGCTAACTCCCCCGAGATGGAAGGAAGGAGAGTGCAGCGATGACCCACAAGTTCTGGGTGTCTCCCAGCTGAGCTGTATTGATGTCGCTATAGCAGCGTTGACATGCGCCCTGAGTTCCTTCACCGCGTTCGCCAGAGTGTCCGGCTCGGCTCGGCTCGGCCCGGCTCGGCCCGAGCCTGGCGACCGAGCCTGGCGATCAGTAGCCCGCAGTCTCTCTGGCGCCAGTCACCAACACGAAATCTCCGGCGCCAGTCACCAACATGAAATCATACTCAAACTCGCATGACATTTCTGTGAAACGGGGATGCTTGGGGTGTGGCACTGGGGACGGGGTCAACCGGGGTCATTAAGCAAACTTGTTGGTTTTTAGGTTCACCAGAGTTAAGGTTTCAGTCTGCCAACTTCTTCCGTGACTGCTACGACGGCACTGCCACCCTCGGTCACGTCACTCTTGCAAACTTCTCTCTACAGCCCCTATACCTCGGAGAGGTATAGGGGCTGTGAGTTTTCTTGTGTGTGTGTGTGTGTGTGTGTGTGTGTGTGTGTGTGTGTGTGTGTGTGTGTGTGTGTGTGTGTGTGTTTTCTTGTGTGTGTGTGTGTTTTGTTGTGTGTGTGTTTACTTGTGTGTGTGTGTTTTCTTGTGTGTGTGTGTGTTTACTTGTGTGTGTGTGTGTGTGTGTGTGTGTGCTTTTTTGTGTGTGTGCGTGTTCTTGTGTGTGTGTGTGTGTGTGTGTGTGTGTGTGTGTGTGTGTGTGTGTGTGTGTGTGTGTGTGTGTGTGTGTGTGTGTGTGTGTGTGTGTGTGTGCGTGTCCGTGTGTGTGTGAGTGTGTGTGGCTGTGCGTGTGTGTGTGTGCACAGTATGTAAGTGTATGCGTGTGTGTGATTCACTATGGTCTTGGATCACGTGTTGGATTCGTGATCGACAGCTATTTCCCTCCTGAAGAGAGCTCAGAGCTCATATATGACCGATCTATGGCTACCTTACACATACACACACACACAACTCCCCGCCCACGAGAGTTGGAGTAACGACTCGCAGATCAGCGATACTGAAATTATTTCAGCCCTGGATGGGATTCGAACCCGCACCGCCGTAGTGGCAGCCGGGAACTCTACCACTGCCCCACGAGTAGCGCGCGCGCGCGTGTGTATAGACCGCACACCACGTGTCCATGTACAATCGTGTGCGAGTTTTTCCTAATGGCTACAAAGTACGGTAAAGACAAACTTAAAACCCGACGCAGCCAACCTGCAGGCTCCCCGAGATTAATATCACAACCCGGGCCAAAACACTTACCCTTCCTCCTCCTCCTCTCCCCCACTCCTCCACCAACCACATCCACTGCGGTGCTGCACTTACCAGATTTTATTTTGGCCAACAACAGACTATTATATTCGGCTGGGAAGACCTTATTATTTTCTTCTTGTTCTTGTTATTTGTTCTTCTTCCACTTCTTTGCTTTGTCTTCCACAGTGCCCAAACCCTTCCACTCGTTACTCTCGGCACAACACTGGTCTCTTTGTTTTCTTCAAGTGGTGCCTCCCACTGCCCCGCCAAGTGTTCGGCCCACTGCCGCATCACCGACCTGTGGTGTATATGTACCCCCACAAGCATGCTTGTAGGCGCAAGTTCATGCATGAGTTGTGTGGTAGTTGTTCTGACACAACCATCGGAAAGGCTAGGAAGGGTCACCGCAATTAGGTCGCCTCTGGTCAGGTGTGAGGTCGGTACCTTGTATATATACTACCTGCAGGACATTCAGATTCAGAATTCAGTCAGTCAGTCTGACCTCTGTACTTGTAGCGCATCGCTAGGCCTTTGCGGTCGGTCTTCCCCCACTTGGAGACCACGCCACGTCCGTCCTTAGGCCGACGCACACATATCTTAACTAAAATAAACTACATAAGCCAAACCGCATATCACTCTCCCAATGTCACCAATAGCCACAAGTAACATATACCCGTATGTTACAGGAGACCTATCGTCACAGGAACGACGCAAACCTTTGCACTTCACTACAGCGACTGTGCGGTGTGTCCGCATTTGGCGTGCTCAAAAATTTCCCATATTTAAGAAAAAAAAATCCGAAATTTGGAAAAATTCTTCCTAATATCCGGCTCTATATTATCAAAAGGAGTCGTCGTTCCGAATATTTGAGATTTCAGTTTTCTAGAAAATTCTATCAGATAGAGGGAAAGCTATTTTTTCTCACCTCAATTCCCTTTCCTCTTCCATGTTATTCTTTTCTTTCTTCTTCCCTCTCCGTTCTCCTGTTCCATCTACTGTCCTCACTTCTTCCCATACATATAATATATATAACAAAGGCTTTTTCCCCTTATTAGGGAGGTAGCAAAAAAAAAAAAAAAATACTCCCACCAATTCCATCCCTAAATAGACTCCACTCCCCTCCACCCTCCTCCCTCCCTCTTATCTTGGCACCTCCTGGATGACAGGTCATCCGTGCATCTCGCCCACTGCCCTGGGTCCTTCTCATATTCCCCCTTAACACCTCTCCCGTTCATCAACGGTAAAAAATTATTTATAAGACAAAATCTTGGTTCAAAAGATTCACAGCCACCCCATTATTATTTTTTATTCCTTAAATCTACATTTTGTTTTGTATGACCTCCTTCGCTCCTCCCCCTCCTCCACAACCACCTCTTCATCCATCCCAATCTCTTCCACATCCTTTACTCCACATCCAACCAATCCTTTTCTTCCTCCTGCTCCCCACCACCACCACCACCACCAGCTGGAGAGCTCCAACAAGGGCTCGTTGACCAGACCTTATCGGTAACGGCTCCACAGAATAACGAGCATCCATCAAGGCAATTAGCCGCTTCAGATAGGCCTAAACGTATCCATAAATAATGTAAGTATATGATTACGGGAAGACGGGCGTGACCGAGCGCGTGTATGTGTGTGCATGTGCATGTATGTGTGTGCATGTGCATGTATGTATGTGTACGAGTCTGTGTATGTTTGTCTGCATGTGTGTGTACGAGGTGTGTGCATGTGTGTGTGTACGAGGTGTGTGCATGTGTGTGTGTGTCTGTATGAGTTGTGTGTGTGTGTGTGTGTGTGT
>NC_134785.1:56241907-56256907 GCF_046742065.1 Oratosquilla oratoria | reverse complement strand
GACCGCCAACCCCTACCACGTCACTCCTGCAAACTTTACTGACCCGAACATTTTTCTCAGTAGTCACCCAGTCAACAACACGTTTGCTCCAATTACCATCCGCTACCAAAGTGCCCTATGTCAAACACACACGCGCGCTGGTACACGCCCATGCACTACCGCCACATTCCGTCCGTTAATTTGCCAAGACGCACAGCCTCGACAGTCGAGACTTCGAGGTCAAGCACGTACACTGCACTTGGCTACACACGACGAAGCACGCGGACGCGCGCACACATTAAGGGCGACCAATCACAAACACATACAAGCGGAAACCGTGCATGAATTCAAATCGAAATGTGGTAATTAATTGGGGAATATTGAGACATACGTCAAGATATACGGGCTTAAATCTCGAGATTAATAATTAATTGTAGATTTAGAGACAAGAATTTAGAGGATTGTTGCTTTCCTGCATACTACGATTAGGTAGACACACGCGCGCGCGCGCACACGTTCACCAAGTGAGAGAGAGAGAGAAAACAGAAAGAGAGAGAGAGGTCAAGAGAGATCAAAAGAGAGAGAGTGGGGTGAAGGAAGGAGAGAGTGGGGTGAGGGAGGGAGAGTGGAGGAGAGGGAGGAAGAAAAAGGAGAGAGAGAGAGAGCGAGAGAGAGAGAGAGAGAGAGAGAGAGAGAGAGAGAGAGAGAGAGAGAGAGAGAGAGAGAGAGAGAGAGAGAGAGAGAGAGAGTGGGGTGAGAGAAGGAGAGAGTGGGGTGAGGGAGGGAGAGATGGGGAGAAGGAGGAAGAAAAAGGAGAGAGAGAGAGAGAGAGAGAGAGAGAGAGAGAGAGAGAGAGAGAGAGAGAGAGAGAGAGAGAGAGAGAGTGGAGTGAGGGAAGGAGAGAGTGGGGTTGAGGGAGGGAGAGAGGGGGAGAGGGAGGAAGAAGAAAAAGGAGAGAGAGAGAGAGAGAGAGAGAGAGAGAGAGAGAGAGAGAGAGAGAGAGAGAGAGAGAGAGAGAGAGAGAGAGAGAGAGAGAGAGAGAGAGAGAGAGAGAGAGAGAGAGAGAGAGAGAGAGAGAGAGAGAGAGAGAGAGAGAGAGAGAGAGAGAGAGAGAGAGAGAGAGGTGGGGGTACCCAGTCTTCTTTTGAGGGGACTTAAACGCCACACAGCGCGTGATCCCGGGAGTCAACCCAGTTGTCCAGCAAAACACAACACAACACAACACAACACAATACAGTGGTTCACCTACAAACAACAATCTTGTCCACTTGGAGAAGGTTTCCGGGAGATACCAGCCATTGGGCGTCACAAGAACAAGAAATGTTTATCACTAAATTTTGTGGTACGGTGGTGTGAGTACAGTATTACTGCCACGACTTCCCGATCATTTATGAGGAGTGGGAGAGGCCTCTTTCCAGCAGTTGACTTGGAACGGCTGACCACCAACTGGTTGAGTACTGACGTAACATTTCTTTTTTACTAGATTGCAAAAAAAAAAAAAAAATATTGAAAAACAAGTGTCCTTTTACTTGGGATAAATTCTTTGTTGACCAGGGTTATAGGGAAGAGCATTGAAGATGCAAGAACAAATGTACTGTATTTATTGAAGAAATAATGTGTGTGTGTGTGTGTGTGTGTGTGTGTGTGTGTGTGTGTGTGTGTGTGTGTGTGTGTGTGTGTGTGTGTGTGTGTGTGTGTGTGTGTACACAAAACACGGCATTTCCGTGCGTCGTATATTCTCATGATGGCCACACAATGGTATCAAAAACACGTCAACAAGGAGCCAAAGTATGCTTTTGATGCGAAAAGCTACATGGAAACTAAACTTCTTGTTCAAAAATGACTCACATCTGACTCAGGATACTGAGCGAGTATTTGTGGCGGCTGTGTACACACAACCATTTTCCACATAAGCATTGAGGCTCTTACAATCTCCAAAACACCAGCAAGTGCCGCTTAATCACATGCCATGCACATAATCACCTCACCACGACGTGGGAAGTGAGAAACCCAATGACAGGACAAGCCTCAGTTGCGGTAAACCACAGGATTCTTTAGCTCGACGTCTGGGTCGCCTCCCTGCCTGGCCAGACTAATACAAGAACCAACGCAAGAAACACACGGCGGATTCCGGGAGTCAAACTCACGACCACCTGATTACAAGTTCGACACGGTATCCACGGACCTTCTGCGCATAATGTTTCATAAGTAAACCACTTGTATATCCAGTAAAACAGGATATACTGAGTCAAGGTCAAAGTTACCACAGGATTCACACCCTGGTGCCGACGAGAACAATGCATTTGTATATATGAGACGGACTTGCAAAACGTGCAATCTCATTCAACATATTCTGTGGGTCAAGTGCAAAGCACATAGACGAGCTATAAAGAACTGCACAATTTAAGTACGAGACGGACACAATATGGTATGCAATCTTATGTATTGTGTTCTTGCCCTCCTCTTGAATTGTATATTTTCATGCAAGATTCGTTAATTAATCAATTAATGGCTGACTGACTCGATGAATGCAGTTCACCCCAAATGCATGCATGCGTGATATCTTGGTTGAGTTCTGGAAGACCCACGGATGCAGGATTTGGTGCACACAAAAGTCCCAGAAAACACACACACACACACACACACACACACGCACACACACACACGGCCATCGACTATTCTTTGTCTCCAGCAAGAGACGGCGAGGCGATTCCATTCACACGGTCGGTGGATCTGAAACATCTACAGGAATCTGAACAGCCACCAGCTCGGTATCGGTCCTCTAGCTACTACTACAAGTCATAAATCAGAAGACCTACAGCTCTTACAAGCCACGAACTAAAATATCCGAATGAATCGTCTGAAACATAAACCTTACAATCAGTGCCTTCTGCCAGCAATAATCTAAGGGTGTGAGACTTGGAAACTGACAAAGGCGATGGAAACAAAGATAAGGACTGCACAGAGAAGAATAAAGAGATCAATGATGGGAATAACGCTGAGAGACCGAAAGAGAGCAAGTTGGGTGAGAGAGCAGACTAGAGTGAAAGATATGGTGGAGGCGGTGAAAGAAAATGGAATTGGGCAGGTTAGTGTGAACGACTGATGAGCTATGGAGCAAGTGTGTTACTGAGTGGACGCCGCGAGATGGGAAGCGTGGAAGAGGGAGACCAGACACGAGGTGGAGAGACGAGATTGAGAAGTTTGCAGGAGTGAAGTGGCAGAGGTTGGCGCGGTCGTGTGAATCATGGAATGCTATGAAGGAGGCCTTTGTTCAGCAGTGGACTCGGGATGGCTGATTTGATTGATTGATTGATTATATCACCGATCAAATTTTAGTTTTCAAAATTTTCAAGGAGCCCTGCCATCTTTGGTGATATTACTCTCCTGCTCTCTCTCTCTCTCTTTCTCATGATGTGTAGAATTCTGAACAGCAGCTTACCTGTCTAGTCTCCGTGGCAAACCCGACAATAGTTTTTTCTCACGATTAAAAGAGGCTATACCATCCCTCTACTCAGCCCTCTCCCTCTCTTCTTCCCCCTCCTTCCCATTTTATGACCTCCGACCACTCTTACCTGCCTTGTTGTCTTACATCGTTCTTTGCTTGTTGGTACCTTCCTCCTTACCAAGAGCTACCAAGGAACCCACCTGGAACAAGAAAGTATATAACATCATCATGAAGATCTACATAACATTTTAAGAAGCTCTGCCAAGGGGTTCGAACCCTGACCTATGCATACATAATCACGAAGTCAAGACGCTAGCGACTTTGTGATTATGTACGCACAGGTCAGGGTTCGAGTCCCTTGGCAGAGCTTCTGAAAATATTCAATCTGTCTTAAACATACACAGATATACATAAACTGACGGGTACGTATATACATACTCGTACGCGTGTGCACATAGTTACATAGATATATTCCCACACATTCATTACAGACAATTAAGGCGAGACCGCTTGGATTTGGGGTCTCCTCGGCCGAGACCAAAGTTCAGGAGTTTGGAGGCTTACAGAATGACAAAGGAGCTCAGTCTGTCCATGTATGTGGAGAGGACATTGAGGTCTTGCAAAAGCTTTACATATCTTGGTAGTGTAGTACACAATATTGTTGGGTCATGTCAGAAGCTATGGAATGGGTGGGAATGATTTTATGCCTTTTTCTTTTTGGCTACCCCCCTTGTAAGGGGGAAAAAGCCTTGGTATATGTATGTATGTCAGAGCTACTTCGAGGGATTGATACTGCCCATGGTGTTATGGGCTCTCATCCAGAGCATATGACATTGTCGTTATCTATAAAGAAGGACTAAGATTCGAATCTTCAAGTCTCTTGTTCTCCTTGTCCTTATCCACCTCCTTCGTCCCCCTCCCCCCCCCCTATAACTATCCTTTGGGGTATTCACAATTACTCCGAGTCTCCCCTCCCCACCGAAGACATCGAATGTGAACCCACACTAAGAACCAACCCCCCCACTCCCCAAGGGCCCTCTTCCCTTCCCTTCCCTTCACTCTTCCTCCCTCGAGCGGGATTATGCGGTCAATTTCCTCCCATCTCACGCTTGCAACCCAGACACAATGACCCTCCCGTTCCTCCCAAGAACTCCCTACCTCTCCCGCCTCCTCCCTTTCCCTCCCCTTCCACTCCCTTTCGTAACTTCCTTTCGACTTTTAACCCTAAACGGTGTGGGTTCTCTGGTGGAATAAAATCGCCTGACGACAGAAAAAAAGTGCAATAACGATCATTTATCTCATGGTTATGCAGACCTCTCATGAACTGTCCTTAGACACAATCCCATTCTTTCCTTCATCCCTAGCCACGCAACCAACCCGATTCCAAAACACCCCATAACTAGCACATTCTGTACCTTCCTTTACCAGGGTTATCACACTGCGCTCTTTTTCCTTCAACCTCCAATTAATTGGCAGTACCACCCACCTCCAACACATTATCCGTCGTAAAATCACTATAGCAAACTATTTTGTTTTCGACAAAAAATACGCAGAATGTCGTTTGAAATACCGGAGTCAAATTATTTTCCTTCAGCATATTAAATTACTTTTCGGAAGCTGCGGGCTGCAAATTTCATCCAACAATCGGAGGAAAAATAGCTTAGTGTGATGACGCTTTTACTCTCTTAAAGCCCAATGATCACTTTGTCCTTGTCACTTGTGTGTGCTAACCCCGATTCACTATGTCCCTGGACCACGTGTTAGACTTGTGATCGACAGTTATTACCCTCACGGCTGAAAGCTCAGAGCACACACATGAACTGATCTGTGGGTAATGTTGTGGCCTTTACACACACTCCCAACTCTTTGCCCACCAGAGTTGGGATATCAAACTGCGGTGCAGTGGTGCTTTTCATCCCTAGGCGGGGACTCGAATCCAGGTCACTGAATTTGCGGTCGATCGCGGTCCCACTACACCATCAAGCCGTGTGAGGATGTAACTGCAGTTTCATGTAACTAAGTAATTACAAGAGAATTCTCGGAGAGACAAGATAGAGATTTACTGGTGTGATGCTGCAGAAGTTGGCCAATCGTACGACTCATGGAAGAATTTGGGAGAGGCCTTTGTTCAGCAGTGAACTCAGAATTGTTGGTGGATGATTGACTGATTGACTGACAACGGCAGCTTTTGGAGATGTAGTCAATGATCCGAAGTTCGTTTTGTTCCCAAAACCATCAAGTTAATACGACTTTTATTACTATGAATGTGCTTTTGTTTGAAAATTACATATGCATATACCAACAGCTTCTTTCCCTCTTATAAGGGGGGTATCCAAAAAACAAAGGCATAAAAACCACTCACACCCATTCCAACCCAATTACACCCCACTCCCCTCCACCCTCTTCCCTCCCTCTTATCTTGGCACCTCCTGGATGACGGGCCATTCCTGCATCTCGCCCACTGCCCTGGGTCAAAAGCAATGTCGCAAAACACAGCACATCCACAGCAAGGCCGCTTCATTAAATCGGCGATCCCCACTCTCCGTCCCCTCATGCAGAAAATTAATATAACAAAGATGTATGTGGTTGCAGCATGGGATCTAATCTCTCCCCCTGTTACTTCCTAATCTTTGTGAAATATCTTGAGAGCATCTTGTTACCAAAGATAAAACCAGCTTACCATCTCGCGGCGTCCAGTCAGTAATACACTTGCTCCTTCGCTCATCAGTCGTTCGCACTAACTTACCTGCCCAATTCCACTTCCTCTCTTTCACCGCCTCCACAGTATCTTTCACTCTAGTCTGCTCTCTCACCCAACTTGCTCTCTTTCGGTCAGAATTCAACCGATTCCAATAAAGAGCCCACGAGCTTAAAAATAATGATCTCCCCTCACTTAACATCAATTGCTTTGGATACCTTCCTTATTGCTCTTAGAACAGCGTCTCCCAACCTGGGGGTGCTGAAATCAATTATACAGGGTGCTGGGAAGTGATGCACACAAAAATCACATTGATATATGTATCATTGATTACCCAGTTGTGCATATTTGACTTTTTCCATGCTATTTTATTTTTCTAGGGTGTTCTTATTTCTTCTACAAACAGTATTGTCAATTTGTTTCAGTTCTAAGGAATCAAGAAAATAAATCATCAAGCAGTACACTTCACTTTCTTTTATATCCTTCTAATAACAAGATAGGGATGCTGGACCGCTTGGACATGACAACAGGGGGTGCTATGGTCGGAAACGCTGACTTGGAGTGACGTCATGTCTTACCGACATTCTAACGCTATGGCTGTCCATATAGTCTAAGCGCAATGATATATAATTTTTGTACAAGGGAGGCAAGTCACGCTCCCATCCCTCACCCATATAATTCCCCTTTTTCATCTTAGCTCCTAGTGGATGAACGGTCACCCGTCACCACTGCCCGGGTCGGAAGCAATGCATTAAGACACAGCACTTCGACTGCCGAAGCTGATTTGACCCCGTATGAAGCTGTGACAATCACCATTCATCTAAGGGTTAAAAATAAATAAATAAATAAATAAATAATAAAAAAAATACTCATGAAGGAATGATGATACCTTTTGTATTATTGCTCTCTCTCTCTTTTATGTTCCCTTGAACCTGTACTTTACCACTTCTCTGACAATCTCTTCCTGATCGGAGAAAAGGAACCACAGATTACTCTGCATTTTCTTCCTACGAAAGGACATTTTTTTTAACATGCCAAAGGTATGCATGAGAGTTAGATCTGGTTGAAGCAGCGGTTCCGAAATCGGCAGAGATCCACAATGTACTGCTAGAAAAGAATATTTTTTTTTCTTTTTTTTACCAAGTGACCAGAAAGACCGCTGCACTCTCATCGTCGCGTCGTTGCCCGCAGGCCGTCGTCGCCTTCGTCGTCTCAGTTCTCTCCATTATGTCAAGTCATACTTGTGCGACTTCCAACTTCAAGCATCTCTTTCCTTTTCTTCAACGCAGACTCGTGATGGACCTTCAGCCTTTCCGGTCGGCAGCATTTCCAACTGTCACAAAGTAATTCATTCCTTTGAATTTTTGCTTCGTCAAGCTACTAGAGCAAGTAGCGACAGCATGGTCCCGAAGTCTTCTCTTCCCAAACTGTCATACGGAGCGTTCAAACTGTTCTTATTTGCAATTAATCAAATACCATAAACTTAATCGTTCAAAGTCGAAAAAATATTGTTTCTTATTGCAACGCATATATTGGATGAGAGAAACAAAAATCGAAACTTGCTACATTATTCTAAAATAATGATAATAAAAATAATATCCCCAGACACTATCGTACGTCTGGCAGCGCCGTTTGCGCCAGGTGGACCCGATTCACCTGCGGGCTGTACAAGATAATTCACGGTTCGTCTCAAACCGATCTACATCACATGTTTGCGGAGACCAATGCAGCAGTCGTTGGCGGCTTGGATTCTGTTACAGAGACGGCGACAATCTAACAAGACCAGAGCTGTTTCTAAAACCTCAAGAGCGTCGTACACCTGCGAGAAGAGAATATTGAAACCTGCTTTGGGGTCGAGGGGCCAATGCACCCATCTCCGAGGAGCTCGCGTAACGAACGATGCCCATATAAGGGCATGTTGTAATCGTCGTTCCCCCATCTCCGCCCCTCAAACACCTACTACCCCGCCCCGTTCTCCAATCCCTTTTCCCGTCACCTCGACGATTCCCACTAAAATCAACTTTATTTCAAACCTCCGAGTACTTCACTTGGAAACCAAACTATTTATCTTTAGCAATGGGATTGGGATTCTCAGATACATATTTCCTATTTGATTTATTTTATATTTATTCTTTTTGCTTTAATGTCAACCTGTGCCAGCAGACAAGAATGCCAACATTTTCCCAACTGGTAACAGACGACGACAAGGGCTGGGCCGAGAGGACCCCCCCCCCAGCCCCACCACCCGCTCCGTGATTTTTCTCACAAAGTCAAGGTAAAAATATGCTTTGATTCGGCTACTGCGATTATAAGGAGGAACGAGACTTTCCTAAAACTATGTAAGCGTATGTTTTCATTTCGCCAAGACTGGTGCACCATCAATTCGTAAATTAATTTCAAATGATTACAAAGAAGGAGCATGTCGACTGGAGACCTTTTGGTCCATAACTAGGTCGGATGCGAAACAAAAACATAATGATAAATATATAAATAAAAATATAATATAAATAATAATAAAACAAATAAACAAACTGGTAAATAGTAAATAATAAATTGACAAATAATGATAAATGAAAATCAAGTAAATAATAACAAACAGACAAATAATAACAAACAAATAAATAAATAACATTAAATAAATAGCAGCCATTTCTTTTATAAACCCCTTTTCCACTCCCCTCCTCTTCTTCCACCCCAGCCTTAGTCCACACTAAGAATGTAGGACGTTCGAGTTCACGACAGAGATGGAAAGTGCCCTGCTCGCCACACGAAGTGTACAGAAAACGCGCCATGTTGTTACGAGTATGTCGACCGTGCTTGGCGGACTAAACAAACACTTGTTACGGACACAATGTGGATGGCATGTACCTCTCGGTGTACTGGAACCTTGTAGTGATTAACAATAATTATATTAACATAAGTAAAATAAAATTATTGATGATTATTGATGATGCAATAACAATAACAGCGACAATATTAATTAAATAACAATAAGTTAATAAAAATAATAATAATAACAGTTAATAATAATAATAATAATACATATACCAAAGGCTTTTTTCACCCTCACAAGGGAGGTAGCCAAAAAGGCATAGAAACCCACTCCCACCCATTCCATCCCCTACATACTCCACTCCCCTCTACCCTCTTCACCTCCCTCTTATCTTGGCACCTCCTGGATGACGGGTCATTCTTGCATCTCGCCCACTGCCATGGGTCAAAAGCAGTGTCACAAGACACAGCACATCCACAGCAAAGCCGCTTCATTAAATCGGCTGACCCCACTCTCTATCCCCTCATGGTCCTTTCCTCTTTATATCAGGGGTGGCCTATTCAAAGCATACACGCACCTATCCAACACCTATTCGTTGTCCCGTTTATCTCAGCTCCTTAAGTATAAAGGGTCATCCGTGGACCCCGCCCACCCCTCGCGTGAGAAACAATGCAGTAAGGCACAGCATCTTCACAGCAGGACCCGCCAGCTGAAGTCGGTCTACCTCTAATGCTTAATTTACATACCGACTCTTCCTTAACTTCATGGACTCGAATAATCACAGAACATACAAGAAAAAACCCCACCACACCTTTCTCTTGCCACCTGGAGCAGGGCTTCCCAACCTGAGGTGCTGAAATCAATTATAGGAGGTGCTGGGAGGTGATGCACACAAAAATCACATTGATATACGAGTATGTATCAATGATTACCCAGTTGTGCATATTTGACTTTTTCCGTGCTATTTCATTTTTCTTGGGTGTTGTTATTTCATCTACAAATAATATTGTTCAATTTGTTTCAGTTCTAAGGAATCAAGAAAATAAATAATCAAGCAGTGCACTTCTAATAACAAGATAGGGGTGTTGGACTACTTAGACATGACAACAGGGGGTGGTATGGTCGGAAAAGGTTGGGAAACTGTCCTAGATTGACATTCTTATTGTATCCAAGGCCCCTTCCATCCATCCATCCATCCATCCCACTCACAGACTTCCCCTAAATATCACTACATCCACGTCAGCCTTCCACACTTTCTGCTAGTCTTCTTCACTCGTTCTTTCAATATGTCCAAACCATCCCATCATTCTTTGATCAATCTTATTTCCTTGTTCTCTTCCCATTCCCAAATTAGCTCTTAACCAATACATCTCTAACACATCATTTTTCTACTTTCTTCCTCCCGCGAAGCGTCACCGTGTTGAAGGAGATTATCATGATTTACCACAACTACATTAGTAGGGCCACCTCCTTCTTAAATACGGTGACACCCCAGCAACTCACGCCCGTTGATGCAGTGTACCCCTGGGAACATCTTAATATCCTTAAAATGTTTAATGGAACAGAGTAGAAAAAATAATAGAATAGAACAGGAATAGATTAGACATAGAATAAAAAAAAAAATGAAAAAAAAAATATATATACATACATACATACATATACCAAAGGCTCTTTTCCCCCATACAAGGGAGGTAGCCAAAAGACAAAGGCATAGAAACCACTCCCACCCATTCCATCCCCTACATACTCCACTCCCCTCTACCCTCTTCACCTCCCTCTTATCTTGGCACCTCCTGGATGACGGGTCATCCTTGCATCTTGTCCACTGCCCTGGGTCAGAAGCAGTGTCGCAAGACACAGCACATCCACAGCAAGGCCGCTTCATTAATTCGGCGACCCACCCCCCTCTCCGTCCCCTCATGCAGAAAAGGAGAAGACGGGGAGAAATTGATGTGTAATTCAAGCCAACATCACACAAAGCATGTTTTTTTTCATCACTTTGTCTACCCCCAGGACATTTTATTCATTACCGTAGTAACCTTTAAGTCACAATCTTCCTCACAATTCACCCGAAATGGGAAATTCGCACTGTGTAATAGTGGCCAAACACGGTTTCCATTTCACTCTCCTTTTGCATCAATGTTCCACCGAGAGGAGGGGTCGAGGTAAGGGAAGGGGGATGTGGGGGAGAGGAGGGGTTGAATGAAAGCGAGTGTGAGAGGAGGTGGGGGCGAGTAGGGACCAAATGGTCCCTTCCCCAGCTTCTCTCCTCGCCCAGCTCCTCACCCACGCCATTCACCCTCGTCCTCCACCGACCGTCCACCCGACCGCGCCCCTGGGCCGCGTCGTCTCCTGCTGCTGGAGTCTCAGGCTGTCGGGCCCGGAGCAGTGTCTGGAACTTCTTGTACTCCTCCTTATACTCCTCCTCCTCAAGGCCAGTACTCCCCGTCTTCTAGCCTCTGCCAAACCAGTTTTTTAGCTGGAAAGAAATGTGTACGGATTTCTAGTTCCCTCTCCACTCGCTTCCCTGTCGTTCCACTAGATCCATGTCCTTCTGTGAGATCCTCCACCAACTTGCGTCCATCTAGGAACCTTTTTGAGAGTCCTATGACATCCATTCAAATACTTTGTACTCGTTAAGGTCAGGCAGCTACAGTTACCATAGGGTCGAGGGCGACCTTCGGGAGTTTAACTCTTGTAGGACCTTTAAAGGTTTTCTTATGGCTAAGTTCTGACGACTTTCAGTTCAAAGAAAGATTTCGTCACTTTTAACGGGATGTTGCGCCTACCTACTTCTCAATTTCCCTTTTCTTTGGGGATATGTTAATTTTCTGAAATCATGAAGTGTATTATGTTTACCGAGTATAAATCCTGTATATAAACTTAGTTTATACAAATAATTCACAAAAATATCTGTATCATTACCTAAGGTATTTAGGAGTTAATTACTCGATTTCGAGATAATTATTAAAGATTAAGGCACAGCAACGGGCCTCCACCTAATTCCTAGATTGCTAAAGGTAGAGGAAAATGTAAAAGTTGCAGATGCACAGATGTTAGTGGAAGTGAAGGCGGTAAGGGGAAGATGGGTAGAGTATTTTAGAGAGTTGCTGAATGTGGAGGAGAGATCAAAGGCTCTAACAAGGGTGATGCAAACAAGGTCATCATATTAAGACAACAGGGCAGGATTCGCAGTAATGGACTTAAACTTGACAAATTTAGATTTAAGAAGGAAATAAGCAAGAATTGTAGTGAGCGCTGACAACTTTATGAATAAGGGAACCAAAACCGAGACCTGGGGAACTCCGCTAGTAACAATCCCCTTTTGAATTTTACACCGTTAATGGTGACCCATTGTTTTCTGTTACGAATCAATGTTCTAATCTATTCAAATATGTTTCTTCCTATGTCATAGGCTTTGACTTTATTTAGTAGTCTCTGGTGGGGCAGGCTGTGGAATCTTTTGCTAAAGCCAATGTAAATAACATCGTATTATCATTGTTATCTGCCGCCTTGTATACATTAGTGTAAAAAGATCAAAGATTATTTACATATAACCTATCCTTTTCCACTCTAGGAAGAAAAAGGAGACAAATGTGAATGTAGTAGTTTTTGAGGGATCAGTTTGTTCAGTGTAGTTGGGTTTAAGAGAGGGTTCTAATTAAGAAACAGAGAGAACAGAGAGAAGAACTGGTTAGGAACAATGTGGGTTTAGGAAAAGTAGGGATGCGTAGATAAAAATATTTGTAGTAAGGCAGCTTTGTTTTTACTTAACGCTTTTTCTAACTCTTTCTCTAGTGCAGTGTTTCCCAACCTTTTTTGGCTGCGACCCTAAATCCACTCTTAGCCTGGAGTCTCGACCCTAATTGTAATAATAAATTCAACCATTTCATGTTATATTTCTACGTACTTGCATAATGTTTATAAACTTTCGCTTTTATAGTTTTTATATTTTTGTAAGACCCTCTGGCGACCCTCAAAAACACCCTCGCGACCCTAGTTTGGGTCGCGACCCTGGGGTTGGGAACCACTGCTCTAGTGCCTTTGTACTCCCTATCTTCGCTCCTAATTACTTTATGGGAGTGGATACCGGGCGGAAGAAGATAATGAGGAAGACCGAGAAGGAGATGGAAAGAAACTGCTGAAGAAGCCTTCAGTAGACATGATTTGCCCAACATCGAAACTCTGAGGGAGAAGGGGGTCTTCCATGATAAGAGCCCGATGGAGGAACATGCTGAGACTACTGACACGCGTAACGCCTACTACTGGGAGCGGAAGTAAGAAATTACTTTATGATATTAACTAAATCAAAATCCATACATTTCATATTCGTTATTTTCATTAGCAAGCTGATCTTAGTATCATCTTTCGTACAAGATCTGTTCGATATGGATGACCTTATAGAGATGTTCACCTCCATCGACATAGCTCTTGTAGTCACTAAGAGACTCAAGCCTATTCGCAACGTCCAGATGTCCTCAGTTTCAATGCGTCGCAGTTCATTACCAAATCTCCGAAGAGCAGATCTGGGCCAAACCTAATCTAAATATCTTATCCACGAGTGTGATTAGGCAACTGGGCACTAACCTCTGTTCGAAACCAGTCAGGCATAACCTCGGACCAAGAACCGTGTCTTTTTATCCACCTCCCTGAGCTTGTCATATTGTCTCAACATACATATGTATGTATGTAAGCATATTGCATACTCTTCACATGAACGAATGCGATGATAACGTTAGAGATATAGAGAGATAGATGGAGAGAGAGATAGAGATAGGAGAGAGAGAGGAGAGAGAGAGAGGGGGAGAGATTGAGAGAGAGAGAGAGAGAGAGAGAGAGAGAGAGAGAGAGAGAGAGAGAGAGAGAGAGAGAGAGAGAGAGAGAGAGATAGAGAGAGAAGGGGGCAGAGGTAAGGAGGAAGGGAGGTAGGGAGGGAGGCAGTCTCGTCAGTCGGATGACCTCGGTGAAGAAGGCGTCATACTACTAGTATTACGGGTCATGAACTGTCGCAATGTGACAATCTTACCTGGCACCACTCACGTTCATTTCCAACTCTTCATGATGGGAATAACGCTGAGAGACCGAAAGAGAGCAAGTTGGGTGAGAGAGCAGACTAGAGTGAAAGATATTGTGGAGGCGGTGAGAGAGAGGAAGTGGAATTGGGCAGGTAAGTTAGTGCGAACGACTGATGAGCGATGGAACAAGTGTGTTACTGAGTGGACGCCGCGAGATGGGAAGCGTGGAAGAGGGAGACCAGACAGAAGGTGGAGAGACGAGATTGAGAAGTTTGTAGGAGTGACGTGGCAGAGGTTGGCGCGGTCGTGTGAGTCGTGTAATGCAATGAAAGAGGCCTTTGTTCAGCAATGGACTCAGAATGGCTGATTTGGTTGATTTGATTGATGATTTACATTAATCGGTAATAATAACATTCCAAACCGACACTCTCACACCTAGTTAAACTCCCCCTTATAAAAAAAATAATAAATACATCAAGAAACAGACGAATAAGAAAATATTAACCATCAGCCGTATGAAGTTCAATGTTGAACAAAGACTTCTGCCAGCCCAAGAGTCCTACCAAGCAAACGAATAAATACAAATTGATAAAAAAAAAACAATAATAATAATAAATGTTCCCTTCGTGTTCCTTCATCCCCCCGGCATCTTGTGATTTATCGCTTCTGGTGGTCCAGCTGCCCGAGTTCTAATCTGGTTAGTGATGTGGGATCGGTCCCCCGAGGACATGAGGAAGTGCTCATCGAGGAGAGCGGCTGCGCCTGCGGCGGGGGCTCGTGCATCGCCTATTTGTTAAAACCCGTGCAATAAACAAGTACAGTCTTGTAAGTCAGAGTGTAAGAATCAATCAGAGGTCACAAGTCAGAGAGAGAGAGAGAGAGAGAGAGAGAGAGAGAGAGAGAGACAGACAGAGAGAGAATCAAATCAGCCATCCTGAGTCCACTACTGAACAAAGGCCTCCTTCATAGCATTCCATGATTCAAACGACCGCGCCAACCTCTGCCACGTCACTCCTGCAAACTTCTCTATCTCGTCTCTCCACCTTCTGTCTGGTCTCCCTCTTCCACTCTTCCCATCTCGCGGCGT
>NC_134785.1:56234407-56239407 GCF_046742065.1 Oratosquilla oratoria | reverse complement strand
AAGGTGGAGAGACGAGATTGAGAAATTTGCAGGAGTGACGTGGCAGAGGTTGGCGCGGTCGTGTGAATCATGGAATGCTATGAAGGAGGCCTTTGTTCAGCAGTGGACTCAGGATGGCTGATTTGATTGAAGGTTGGATGTATGGTGAGTATGGTAAGAAATTAACCTGTTTCAATATAATCATCTGCAAGTGTTGTCGAAAACGGAACGCCATCCAGGAAATAAATCTACGGTGCAGTACATACACATTCACAAGTAAGGTTCGGTTGCTTCCGCAGCTGAAGAATGACAAGAATATACACTAGTCTAGTGGTTCCTAAACTAGGGGGCGTGAAGTCATCTACTAAAAAATATTTGTTTAATTAGAATAATAAAATCATTCAAAGAACAAATATCTGCCATTACATACATGCAAAGTATAATTATAGCAATCACTCCAACCCGTTTTCTATTAAGCTAGTTCTCCTTACACGTTTTGGACACGTCACCTGAACAATGCTAAGAAATAAATGCAAGAATCATTGCACATGAACAAAAGAGGGAGTGTGGGCGTGCGGGTCTACTGGAAGCAAAAAGGGGGCGTCAGGTAAGATAGTTTGGGAACCATTGCACTAACCTAACCTAACCTAACAGTGCCATGAGATGACAAAAGCGCATGCGTGCCTCATAAGCTACGCTAACAAGCACAATCCATTACCTGCCTCTCAACCCTACACGGAATTCATTGACCGTGTCTAGCCTCAGTCAGTCACCAAGTCGTCAGCCGTTTGGAGTCTAATGCTCCTGAACAAAGGTTTCTCTAAACCTCTTCCGTGACTTCAACAACCCATATCGTGTCACTCCTGCAAACTTATCCGTCCGTCTCCTTCCCCCCTCGGCTGTACGCATTCCAAGCTCCTCCTCTGATTCCTCTGCATCGTAGCATTCGGTGTTTTTTATGTCCTCGTGGTCTCACTGTTGCCATTTCCGGATGGGAACGTGATGCATAATGGGTTTATGGGGAGAGAGGGGGAGAGAGGGGGAGAGAGGGGGGTAATGTTGGGGGAGACAGGTAACGGGGTGAGGGAAAGGGAAGGGAAGGGGGGGAGGGGGAGAGAGAGGTGGAAGAGAGAGTGGGAGGGAGAGAGGGAACGGGAAAAGGAAAGGGAGAAGGAGGGAGGGAGAGAGGGCGAGGGAGAGAGAAGAGGGAGGGAGAGAGAGAAAGGGAAAAGGAAAGGGAGAAGGAGGGAGGGAGAGAGGGTGAGGAAGAGAGAAGAGGGAGGGAGGGGGAGAGGGGAAGGGAGAAGAGGGATGGAGGGAGGGGGAGAGAGGGGAAGGGAGAAGAGAGAGGGAGGGAGGGGGAGAGAGAGGAGGGGAGAAGAGAGAGGGAGGGAGGGAGGGAGGGAGAGAGATAAACACCTTTGTAAGTAGCGCAGTGCGGGCACCCGGCACCTTGGATGCATTAGTTACAACCCACAGGAGAACTCATCAATAAAGAGTCGATGACTCGGTGTGAACACGAAGCAGACTTTAGTGAAAAATTGTGATGATATTAAACAGAATTGGAATTAGGGAGGGAATTTGCCAGCCAATATGACGGGGGATGGAACAAGTGTGTTACCAATTAATTACTGGACGCCGCGAAACATATTACGGAAGACTAGACAGAATGTGTAAAGATGTGAGAAAAGTTTGCATGAGTGGCGTGGCAGATGTTGGTGCGGTCGTGCAACTCGTGGAAGTCTTTGGGGGAGGCCTATGATCTGATCTGGACTAGGAACGGCTGACTGATCGAGTAGATAGACAGAAAGTCAACCCACTCGGAACCTAAAATTGAAGTCACTATTTCTGTCGTGTTTCTTGGAAGCTCCAGGGGGATTATCCCCGACCCTAACACACACACTAACGTTTGTCGCGACGGGGTTAAGCTACAATGACCCAAGGGGATTAAGGCCATGAGTAAAAGTCTAGCTTGTTCCCCGAGAGGACGGCACTCGCGTGCAGAGGCTGTAAAAGGGGAAAAGGATGGACGAGCCTCGAGGGAGCTCAAGTGTCCCAAATACGCGGACTCCAAAGCGCGTAGTCTGGGGGGTTTAATCTGAAGATATATGGCCTCCTTCGGGAGAGGAACAGACGGAGAGAAGACGTGTAAAGTTCGTTCACATTTCATCTATGATACAGATCGTGTTCTCTCTCTCTCTCTCTCTCTCTCTCTCTCTCTCTCTCTCTCTCTCTCTCTCTCTCTCTCTCTCATACACACTCCTGTCTGTCACATACACACAGGCAGACACACGCGCGCGCATTCTTTATTGCGATCCAAAGTCTCACAGCACCATTGCAGGGGGAGTATTTAGTTCACAATTACTTGTTTCCAGTATTATATTCCTCAACCGGTTTCCTACCCACGTTCATAGGAAAGAGGGCTGCCATTTTATCTGAAGATTTGACATAGGGATATGATACATATATATATATATATATATATATACATGTATATATATTATATATACATACACTCAAGTGACTTGATTAGAGTTTCGCTTTGTGCACTTGATTTGACAGAAAATCACCAGAGGTGATATTTGTTAATCGAAGAAGCAAGAACCCTATCCGAGGGTTGACACCTTGACGTTATTACCAAAGAACCTACTCCTCTAGTAATTGTCCAATATCTCAACTATTTCATCTTACGGTCGAAAGTTGCTAGCTGGACGCCTGGAATAATAACGAGGGTAGCTTAGTCACCAACTACCGACCCTTAAAGGCATCACACTGGGCCATTTTACCTTCGATTTTTGGAGCAGATCTGCAGACTGCGGCTTTCGGTAAGGGTTGTGAAACCCTAGAGGACAGTCACTCCCCTCCAGCCTATCAAATGTTTGTAAAAAAAAAAAAAAAAAAAAAAAAAAAAAATGCAATAGTGATTTTAAAGCGGATTTTTTTTTTTTTTTTTTTTTTACCGCCAATTAATCGGAGGTTGTGGAAAGAATAAAACAATGTGATAACCCTTTAAGGGAGGAACATGGTCCTTGGTCATCCAAGTGAAAATGTGTTGGCACGAAGAGATGCCAACGGGGATGAGGAAAGTGGAACCGGAAGGCGGGCGACGCAGAAGGCTACGCGCGACATCAACTGTTGAAGCGACGCATGGGGAGGGAGGGAGGGAGGGAGGGAGGGAGGGAGGGAGGGAGGGATGGAGGGTTGGGAAAACCAATTTCTTGTGGAGAGGTGGAGGAAGATGAGGAGATGAACCAAAAAGGAACACAAAGGAAGAACAAACAACAGTAGGCCTACTGGCCCTGACGAGGTTGTTTTTGTTTACTATACTAAGCTACAGTTAAGAAAACAGGGCAACTTGGCGATAGAAGATGAACTAGCACTACTGCTACCACTATCCTATCCACTTACAAGAGAGAGAGAGAGAGAGAGAGAGAGAGAGAGAGAGAGAGAGAGAGAGAGAGAGAGAGAGAGAGAGAGAGAGTGAGGGAGGAGGAGGAGGAGGGTGGTAAAAGGTGTCCAGAGAAAATATGTTAATACTGGAGAAGACAAAATGGATCTAGCGTCAGTGACCTCAGTAATTGGGTTTGTGTTGTCGAGGGCATAAAGCCAATGAGATTCCAGTCAGAGCCTTCGGTCTCTTGGCTTGTGCGTGCAGGGGGACTGGCGTGTGCACACGACTCCCGCCACAAGATTTTATTCAATTAGAGGAGATCTCTGGTCTCAACGAGCACTTAAAGGGCGTCAAGCCAGTCTCGTATCTTATTGTAGGTGTTGTCAGGCGGGTTCGTGCATCGTCTGGAACCAGAAAGTAAGCGTATGCAACCTATAAAGTGGAGACACAGAGAGGGAGGGAGGGAGAGAGAGGGGGAGAGAGAGGAGGGGCAGGAGGAAGAGATATAGAGAGTGGGGGAGGGTGTGCGTGTGTGTGTGTTAACGTGTGTGTGTGTGTGTGTGTGTGTGTGTGTGTGTGTGTGTGTGTGTGTGTGTGTGTGTGTGTGTGTGTGTGTGTGTGTGTGTGTGTGTGTGTGTGTGTGTGTGTGTGTGTGTGTGTACAGAATGTAACGAGGCAGCAACAATTACATAACACTTGTCATGTCTTTGTGTTCCTTAGCTCAACTGTGAAAGAAATACATGACACAAGTGACCAAAAGTGTGGATGTGGGGCTGTGTGGAACAGGTCGTTATACCAAGAGGACAACAAATGTAATACTTTTACCACCGGATGACAAGGGAGGGTGAGCGTAGCTGTACGAAGTCAGAAAGACGATAGAGAAGTCTTGGGGGAGGTCAGAAGAGGTCTTCGTTCAATTGTGGACTGGTGGATGTCCCTTTCGAATTGGACACAATGTAGAGAACGCAGCTTCTGTCCTAAACCACCACAACGAGAACATCGTAACTGCAAAGGCGTTACGAGAATGTCGATCTCACCGGAATTGAAATTAAAAATTATTAATTCCGGTTACGACAACACTGACAGTAACTACTGTCACTCGAATATTAGTCTGGCAGGTGACTTGGTCACGGGCAGAGGACTGGCGAGGAACTGCCGGGGCTTCGTGTCAGTTCTCAACCTTCTTCCCGTTACGTACCACAAGTCACGCCAGACCATCGACCCGTACCTCCATTAACCTGACACAGATGTCAATATAAATCAATCAATTAATCAAATCAGCCATTCTGAGTCCACTGCTCAACAAAGGCCTCTTTCATAGCATTCCATGATTCAAACGACGCGCCAACCTCTGCCACGTCACTCCTGCAAACTTCTCAATCGTCTCTCCACCTTCTGTCTGGTCTCCCTCTTCCACGCTTCCCATGTCGCGGCGTCCATTCAGTAACACACTTGCTCCATCGCGCATCAGTCGTTCGTACTAACTTACTTGCCCAATTCCACTTCCTCTCTTTTACCGCCTCCACAATATCTTTCACTCTAATCTGCTCTCTCACCCAACTTGCTCTCTTTCGGTCTCTCAGCGTTATTCCTATCATTGATCTTTCCATTTTCCTCTGTGCTGTCCTTT
>NC_134785.1:56191907-56231907 GCF_046742065.1 Oratosquilla oratoria | reverse complement strand
TGTGTGTGTGTGTGTGTGTGTGTGTGTGTGTGTATTATTTATATTATCATAATTTTTTTAACATTATATATTTTTTCGCATCCGACCTAGTTATTGACCAAAAGGTCACCTGTCGGCATACTCCTCCTTTATAACCCTTTGTGTGTGTGTGTGTGTGTGTGTGTGTGTGTGTGTGTGTGTGTGTGTGTGTGTGTGTGTGTGTGTGTGTGTGTGTGTGTGTGTGTGTGTGTGCAGTATACGCACATGTATGTGCGTACGCTGTGTAATCATGGGAACGGACACTAAACGCCCTCGGGGGGATATTTGACCGACTGTGGACCGGAAAGACGAAGGCAGCAGCAGCAGCAGCAGCAGCGTCCGTCGCCTCACGCTGCCTAACCAGGAAATAACAAGAAAAGAGATGAAAGCGTGAGTATCCGACATAACCACGGGAGTATTGGGAGGGAGTGGGGGGGGGGCAGGTGAAGGAGACCCTAGAGCATACAGTGAGGAGTTTACGCATGGAGGCGTTTAACTGCGACTAAAGACGGAGTCAACTTTGCATTGTAAATTCAAATTAGATCGTACTCTGGACTCTTCGACTAAAAATAGAATGTTCTGCTCTGAGCTAGATTCCATCCAATTCAGAGATGATTCTGAGTGAGTGAAGTATGGATCCGACAAACCCATCATTATCTGTCGTTAACTTAAGAACAAAACATAAAGATTCTCCCAACGAGACGTATAACACTGCCAAGTAATGTCGTAACACATTTGTACAAATACACTGAAGACCCACTGTTGATTAGATTAAGAAAAGAAAGGAAATAACGATTTCCGTATATTTCGATCACTGGATGTGATCCTCTTCAGCACAATACAAAGTCAAGAGAAAACACATGTCTTTTATACAGAGAGGGGTGTCATGTCCACGTTCCCTCACTCCACCCGTATCCTCTATGTAAAAGACATGTGTTTTCTCTTGACTTTGTATTCTGCTGAAGAGGATCACAATCAGTGATCGAAATATACGGAAATCGTTATTTCCTTTCTTTTCTTAATCCAATCAACAGTTGGTCTTTAGAGACGTATAACCATGCCAACCTCTGCCACATCACTCCTGCAAACTTCTCCATCTCGCCTCTCCACCTTCCGTCTAGTCTCATGATGCAAGCCACTCCAACCACCGGGAGGATTCCTTCTCACCTTTTATTATTTTTCATTTTACTTTTTTTTTTCTTTTTTTTTCAAGTTAAGGACCTTCGCCCTTTACCTGTTCTGGAACGACAAAGCCGTCCTCTTTCTGGGTGTGACCAGGAGACTTTATTCAGTAGCCGGGTAACGAGTTCTGTCACTTCTGGAGGATCAGGCCAATAAGACCCACCGCTCGCACCATCCATTCCTGGACCCCGCCCCCAACTCACCGTGGGCACGCAAGGGAAGCCGTGCGAGAGGAAGATGAGAAAGGAAGGAGGTAGGAGGTGGTAGGTGGAAGGTGGGAGGTGGGAGGTGGGAGGTGGGAGGGGGAGGAGAACTGGGGTAGGGAGAGAAAGAAGAGGAAGTTGTGGTCGTACGTTGGAGAGGGTTAAACTGCTGGTGGCTATTATAGTGCTGCTGTGTTTGTAGCAAATTCGCTTTTTCAGTGACGTCGGGGTCGATATCGTTGCAATTTGTTGATGATGATGATGTAGTCAATGTTGTTGATATGTTAACGGTATCTATGACCCCGGTGGTGTTGATCGTGTTCGTTGTTGTTGTGGTCGAGTTAGAGACAATAAAGACGAATACGGTGGCGGTGGTAAAGGTAGCAACGTCACTAGTAACAGTAACAGTATCATTAATGGTAACAGTGACAAAGTAAGGACGGTAATGACAGGGAGACTGGCAGTACCGGTATCGGTAATGGTCGCGGTGCACTGGTGAATGAGGGTTTCGCTAAAACCGTAAATATGATTGCAGTAAATCGTTGCATGTGGGTTTGGGTCAATTGGCAAATATGGTTACGGTAAACTGGTATCAAAAATTAATGTACCGTGGAGAATGAGTTTTAGACCACGTCTTTGTATTTTATCAACATATTTCAGAAGCATTTCCAAAAAATACTAAATAAAAATATAAATAAATTGTCCCCCAGAAAGCCGCTCCCGAAAGATTAGGGAGAGGACATGTCTCGGGAGCCGAAAAAGACAGAGACAGAGACAGAGACAGAGAGAGAGAGAGAGAGAGAGAGAGAGAGAGAGAGAGAGAGAGAGAGAGAGAGACGGGCGAGGAACTTTTTCAACACACCGCTGAAGTTTCCTGGATGCATCCGTGAGACCCACATCACGCGAGCGACGGTTGGGTCCAGACGGAGACGGTACCGGGTCGTTCTGCGAGTCTACACGGACAGGTGTTGCTCTCACTAGGCCACACCCCCGCCAGACCCCGACTGGGGGGGACTATGATCCCCCCACTCCCACCCCCAACCCCAGCCTCCCACTCCTTCCCATCCGTCCCTAAGATCATCCCTTCCAAAGGATTACAAAGGCGGAGCATGCCGACGGGAGACCTTTTGGTCCATATCTAGGTCGGATGCGAAAAAAATCATTATGATAAATAAATGAATAAAAAACTATAAATGTAAATAACAAATAAAATACTTAAATAAATGCATAGACTATAGTTGAATAAACAGGTAAATAGTAAATAATGATAAATTGACATATAACTAATAATAAACGAGAATCAAGCAAATAATAATAAACAAAGGCAAATGATAACAAAACAAATAAACAAATAACACAAAATAAATGATAATCATTACGGCATCTTGCTTAGGCGTTTATCTAAATGATCCCTCCCATTCCTCCGTAAATCTACAGTATTCCCTCACCTCTTTAAACGACTCCACTTCTTGTCACGATATTGCCCCACGAGGATAGAAACGCTGGTTACATTCGACGGAATACTAACATTCGCACACTTGCAAATTAACCCACAGCCCCCGACCAGCCGCCCTCTTGTACCGGATGCCGTGCAACAGCTGCCCCCCCTTGAGCAACAGCTGCCCCCCTTGGGCAACATCTGCCCTGCAGGCGAAAGAGGAGGTAAGGGAGGAAGGAAGAAAACGTGGGGACGTCTCGTGTGTCTTGTGGTATATCTTGTGTGACCCCTAAGGATCAGATGCACGTGGTGGTGGAGAGACACACAGAGGCCTTTGTAAAGCAATGGACTTCGAATGGTTGACATCTTTAGATTATGACCATTTTTGTGTAGTTCAAGTCGTGTATAGTTAATTCAAGTTCAGTCTTGTATTTCCGGTGCAGGGCCACCGGTCTATCCTCCTGCGTGACGATACAGCCTTTGTGCCTCACCACGGTTCAAAGGATTACAATAGAGGTGCATGCCGACAGGAGACCTTTTGGTCCATAACTATCTCGGATAAAAAAATATATATAATGATAAATAAAAATTATAATATAGTAATGAATGAAATAAGTACGTAAATAAATAGGTAAAGTTAATAATAAACAAACAGGCAAATAGTAAATAATAACAAACTTACAGATAAATATTAATAAATGATAATCGCCCTGTTCTTTTCTAGTTTTGGCAAACGGCAGGAAATTAAAAGCCAATAGCATTTCTACGCGAGTCTCATTTGCCACCAAAGTCCAACTTGTCCAAATGTGTTTGTGTGTGTGTGTGTGTGTGTGTGTGTGTGTGTGTATGTGTATGTGTGTGTGCGTGTGTGTGTATTATTCACCACGGTCTTGGATCAAGTGTTAGACTCGTGATCGACAGCTATTTCCCTCTCGTAAGAGAGCTCAAGAGTTCGTATATGACCGATGCATGGGTATAGCTGTGACCTTACACACGCACATAAACGCCCAACTTCCCGCCCACGAGAGTTGGAGTAACACCCCGCAGCGAAGCGATACTAAAAACTATTCCAGCCCTGGGCAAGATTCGAACCCGGACCGCCGTAGTGGCAGCCGGGAACTCTACCAACCGCACCACGAATTTTGTGTGTGTGTGTGTGTGTGTGAACGAGTAATTTGACCCAATCAATCTCCTTTTAAGGTGGAATATATACACATACAAGCATACAAACCCACATTGACACATACAGGCGGAAGAGGAGGATGAGGATGAGGATGAAGAGGAGGAGGAGGAGGTGGGAGAGGAAGAGGAGGTTTAGAGAGACGAAAAGAGGGAGGGAGGCAAGGTACAGCCTAACAAGAGGGCGTGAAACACCCGAACCCTTGGCCAACAAAACAAAGTGTGACAATAATTACATAATGACTGGGCTGCCACCCTGGTAATGTAAACAACCCTCCTTTGTGGACCTGCCCTACCCCAACTGAGTTAAAGATCCTATCTACAATAACCTGTCCACACCAAAACCCGACAGAACAATTAGTTTGCAATTCTCATAATTTGCAAGACGATCCTTGTCTCACAGTTCCCATCTTCATTCCATAGAATCGTCGTACCACTGTCTAATTTCAATGTACAGTTGCCTCCAATTGTAAGTATTATGATATACGTCTTCTAGAAAGGGGTGGGAGTGCTATATGACCTAAAAGACTTGGCCCTGTTACTACAGTGTTCAGAAGTGACGCCGATGGTAGAGACAGCTACAAAAGTACGTTTTCCTTCCTCGAGCTGAAGAAACCCACTTGGCAGCAGAGAACTGATTACAATAAGTCTGTTGTTCCAGCGAAGATGTTCTGCCTTCACTACAGTACTGTCTAGATTATGTCGTCCCTAGATTTTTTTTTTTGGGGGGGGAGGGGAGGCAGATGCGAATGCAACAAAGGGTCCAACAGGTGTCCACAGAGTTCTCGTCAGACAAGTGTCACTACGACAGGAAGCAGTAGCATGAAGAGATGCATCCAAGGATATAATGTGGAGTGAGGCACAGCTACAAAATAAGAAAGCGATTCGACGTAATGCATAACATGACATGACGTAGAGAAGGAAAAGGAGAGGGAGAGGAAGGAGAAGAAGGATAAGGAGGAGGAGGGGGAGGGGGGAGGAGGAGGAGGAGGAGGGAGGAGGAGGAGGAGGAGGAGGGGGAGGAGGAGAAGGAGGAGGGAGGAGGGAAAGGAGAGGGAGAGGGGGAGGAGGAGAAGGAGGAGGGAAGAGGAGGAAGATAAGTATGAGAGGAGAGGAGGAGAAGAGAAAGAAGAGGAGTGTAATCGTTTTCAGTGGACAAAAGGTTGATAAGGAGCAACTGATAAGAATTAATTTTTGAGCAAAAATGTATTTTCTCCCACTTGTATATTATGGTACAATCCTCACATACACAGATGAATTTACTAACTGAACTGTGACAGTTGAAAAGTTGGGAGTTGTTAAAAATCTCTCTTTTCTACTCCAGCTGCATGCGTGGTTTCTATTGCTCAATTATGTCTGTATCAAAGCTAAGGACTGCACGGAGGAATGGAGAGATCAATGATGGGAATAATGCAGAGAGAACGAAAGAGAGCAAGTTGGGTGAGAGCAGACTAGAGTTAATTGTGGAGGCGGTGAAAGAGAAGAAGCGGAACTGGGCAAGTAAGTTAGTGTGAACGACTGATGAGCGATGGAGCAAGTGCGTTACTAAGTGGACGCCGTGAGATGGTAAGCGTGGGGGAGGGAGACCAGACAGAAGGTGGAGAGATGTAATTGAGAAATTTGCAGGAGTGACGTGACAGAGGATGGCGCGGTCGTGTGAATCATGGAATGCTATGAAGGAGGCCTTCGTTCAGCAGTGGACTCAGGATGGCTGATTTGATTGATGGATTACGTCTGTATACCACAGTTTTCTCCTTTATTTCTCTTACTGTTCACTACTCCCACTTTCACCAATCCATCGACCCGTTCTCTTGCTGCCACTTTTACTCTTCTCCCCCGATGAGGCGAGGGCAACTTCAACAACAGGGCCATCACCCCCCCCCGCCTCCGAACTTTCACTCAACCTACACCCCACTAAAGCTGCCGGTAGTTTCTGTTGAAGCGTGATGATGATGATGATGATGATGATGATGATGATGATGATGATGATGATGATGATGATGATGATGATGATGATGATGATGATGATGATGATGATGATGCTGACGATGATGATGATGACGACGATGATGATGATGACAACGACGATGACGACGATGACAATGGTGACGATGGTGATAATGATGATGGTGATGATGACGACGAAGACGACGACGACGATGATGATGATGGTGACGATAGTGACGATAGTGACGATGATGAAGGTGATGACGACGACGACAACGATAAGAAAGAGTGTATATAAGAGGTGGAGGATGAGAAAGTCAGAAAAAGGCGGAGGAGGGGAGGAAGTAGCGGTGATCTTCAGGAACAAACCGATCCTTTCGTGCGGGTTCCTGTTCCTGTTCCTGTCGTGACGAGAGAGAAAGAGGTCGGGAAACGCCTTTGTTTAGCAATGGACTCCGAATGGTCGATAACCATCACTGATGACCATAATCCCAGACCTGTTGCTCGCGAGCACTTTCTATTTATTATTAATTATTGTTATTATTAAATATTATTATTATTATTATTATTATTACTATTATTATGATTATTATTATTATTATTACTATTATTATTATTATTATTATCATTTACTATGGGATGTATATTGGACAATCCACGTCCATCTAGTAGCACAAACAACCAAGCGTTCTGCAGGCTGTTACATATTTGTGTTAATGCTTATACCATCAAGTGTGCTTACGCGCGATATTGCGTTACAAACTACCACTACACCTTCCTGTATTTTCAGCTTCCCATGTAACTGTAACCTTATCTGTAACCTACTTCACATTATCATTACAATAAATAATCCTCATTTCCTTGTATTGCGCGAAACTTTAGTAGTGAAACAAAACGAGGGATAACATTCCTTTTATTACTCTCAAACTTAAAGGGCCATTGACACGATCAAACGGTTTGTCAAACCCGGTTTGTCAAACAATGATGTTTGTCCGTGTGATTGGGGTATTTGGTTGTCAAACACGTTTGACAAATGTACTTTGACATCCAAATACCCTATTCAAACGGTCAAATATTACTTCAAACAAGTGTTTGACAAACCGTTTGGCCGTATGAAATGCCCTAAAGATAGACACAATCACAATCAGATTCGTGGGTTTTTGGACGAAGTCTTGCTGACTGGACTCCATCAGTTGGAAGCTTGTCAGCTGATCTTTGTAATGCGGAAAGTGACTTGTCTGTATTATCCCACCAGCCATTTGACACAAACGGTACCACACAATTCGTGGCGCAGTGGTCAGACTTTCAGACTTCCCGGTTGCCACTACGGAGGTCCGGGATCGAATCCCGCCCAGGGCTGAAATAATTTCAGTACCGCTGCGATGCGGGTTGTTACTCCAACTCTCGTGGGCGGGGAGGTGTGTGTGTGTGTGTGTGTGTGTGTGTGTGTGTGTGTGTGTGTGTGTGTGTGTGTGTGTGTGTGTGTGTGTGTGTGTGTGTGTGTGTAATGTCACAGCATTACCCATAGATCGGTCATATATGAGCTCTGAGCTCTCTTCCGGGAGGGAAATAGCTGTCGATCACGAGTCCAACACGTGATCCAAAGGCCATGGTGAGTCACATAAGACGTGTTCTGTTTTGGTTTATACGAATTTGTCATGTCAAAGCCTATTAATAATAATAATAATAATACTTTGTTCAACCTAGTAATAGCTTCTACGGAAAGCCAGGCACGAGACTGTTGGTGTTTCTATAGATTTACTCTATTTCATTACACACACTTCTGTATGCAGACGAATGTGTGTGTGTCTTCGTGCGTGTGTGTGCGTGTGTGTGTGTGTGTGTGTGTGTGTGTGTGTGTGTGTGTGTGTGTACATGAATGTGTATGTGTGTGTGTGCGCGCGCGATCATTTGTGTGTGTGAGAGTGCGCGTGTATATGCATGTATATGTAAGCAGGTGCATTTGTGTACCTTCGTGTGTGTTTCTGCGTGTGTGTGTATGTGTGCGTGTGTATGCTGAATAAACTATGCCCACGCCTTTATGTATTTTATTTATCATGTGCCACTTTACTCCTGCAAACTTCTGATTAGAATCTTTCTTCCACGCAATATCGCTGGAATTTTTTTCGCATCCGACCTAGATATGGACCAAAAGGTCTCCTGAGAAGATGCTACTTTGTTTACAAATCCTTTGTAATCCTTCTGTGTCTCCTGGTATGCACGAGCTCGTGCAAGAAATGACATGTGTGTCTGCGTGACAGGTGGTGATGGACTGGGCATGACAGGTGGTGATGGATACGGAGCTGCCTAGTGTAGGCCTTATGGTCTCTTGCAGTCTCCTTCATTCTTATGTTCTTAAGAAACAGAAATGACGTGGGAGAACTTCGGAGCAAAAGATCTCATACATACATGAGCTTACCAAGGCTTTTTCCTGCTGCCGTGAGCCAACTTGAAAGAAAAAGGCACATCAATGGCACCCATTCCACCCCTGTACTCCACACCCCTCCATTAAACTCCTGAATGACAAGATTCTTGTCCACTGCCCTGGGTCAGAAGCAGTGTCGCAAGACAACACATCCAAAATCATTAAATCGGCGAGCAAAAGACAACAACAAGAAACCAAGTATTCGCTCGCAGCGAGGACTGACGTCATATTTTTCGGAGAGGTCTCCGTCAAACATTTTGAGCTTACAATGGCTCCTGCTGCCCCTGAGAACTTGAAAGAAATACTGAGTCATCTGGCCCAAGACCATTGGCATAAGGTCAAATACAAGACAATTGGTCTTTCCAAACAACGTGAGAATGGACGTGGAGTTGGGGAGGAGGAGTTGTAACAACTGAACATAAGAATGAAGGAGACTGCAAGAGACCATAAGGCCTACACTAGGCAGTTCCATATCCATCACCACCTGTCAATCCTATCCATAAAAATGTCTAACCGTTTCTTAAAACAACTGATAGTTTCAGCGCTCACTACATGGTTACTAAGTCTATTCCATTCGTTGACCACCCTATTAGTAAACCAATTCTTTCCTATTTCCTTCTTGAATCTAAATTTCTCCAGTTTAAATCCATTACTACGAGTCCTGACCTGTTGTTTTAATATGATGACCTTGTTTGCATCACCCGTTAAAACCTTTGATCCACTTCAACACCTCTATTAGATCACCCCCGCACTCTGCGTCTTGCCTTGCCAAGAAAGACTTGAGACTATGACATCCCTCCCCCTCTTTAAGACTTCGAAGGAAAGACCCAAATGCACGGAGCAGCCCTACAGGTGACCTCGTTTGACCCCGAGACGCATTAGAAGCTTATGGACATGCGTGAGTGAAATAACGCGATTATGAACGTGGTCTGTCGAGTCTGAACGGCTGACAGACAGAGGCTGGTTGGTTGGCTGAGAAGTCTGTTCAGTCCTTGGAACAGGCGACTCCGCTCCCAGTTGGAAGGAGATCCCCTTCGTCAGACTGCCTCCTTCAGAGACCAAAAGCCCTCCCTGGCCACAAAAAAAAAAAAAAAAAAAAAAAAAAAAAATCGTCACCCCAGACTTTGACAAGGTGACAATTCTTTATATGGGCCATCCTGGGTTCGGTTGTATAAGTTGATGACAATAAACATAACCTTTATTCAACCTAACCTAACCTAATCTAACCTAATCTTTATTCCACTGTTGATATTCGACGTATTGGGTGACATTTCTTCAGGTGAGATCTCATGGGGTGACGATTCTTCATGTGGGCGTTCTGGGGTGACAATTCTTCATGTGACCCCAAAAAAATTCTATTGTTGACTTTCTACATTCTGTAATTACAACAATTGTCCCGGAAGCTGAGATTTAACTTATAAAGACACTGAAATAATAACATCAGCAATATTATAACTTAATAAGACTTTCAGCGTCATTTACATACATTTCTTCTAACGTTCAGTACTAGATGGTTTCGTCTTATATATATATATATATATATAGATATATATATATATCTATATATATATATATATATATATTTTTTTTTTTTTTTTTTTTTTTTTTTTACCTCGTGGAACTGTGTGGTGGAAGCACCAGGGTCTGTCTCCCACAGACACAGTTCATTGGCCCCTCTCCCGCCAGACAATTTTATTAATCTTCGTATCAACCTTTCCTCGCTTAACCCTCTCACAGACTTCCCATGAATAGCACAACTACGCCCAACTCTGCCACACCCCTCTTGCAAACTTCTCAATCTTGTTTTTCCACCTACCTGGTCGAGTATACACTGAAAAAATCTCTTTGAAATAATCAAATATTCTAAGTCCACCATCGAACAACGAGCTGGTTAAAGCATAACATTTGGAATGTGTACTCCCACAAAGACCACGACCTAGTAGGAGCGTAGGAGTTCGAAAAGATGTTGCAAATGCATAACAGCTGGACTGTGTACTCTCAAAATTTGGGAGTCCAAAATATCATCTTTCGGACTCCCATGAAGTCCATAACCTACTGTAGGAGTTGGATGCAAATGGATTTGAAAGTGGCCAAAGGCCTTTTAGAATCGAGTGTTTGGTTTGTTGCTGAAATATCCTATCCTTCCATTGTTCTATATATAAGCTAACTACTATGTTTTTTTATCATCATACAAAATTCTAATCTCTTCTCCAGAGCAAGAAGAAAGTAAAATGGGTAAATGAGCATCATATAACCGAGGCTTTTTATTAACTTCACCTATGTAACTATTATGGAACAAATCACTCGTGACAAAGAAGTCTTTCAAATAATCAATCCCGGCCTTCGAGAAGCTTCGATCGGGTGTTCTTCAGAATGCAAATTTACAATCACAAAGCAGCCTCGTAAGCATGCAGCAGTTACAAAGGATTACAAAGGCGGAGCATGCCGACAGGAGACCTTTTGGTCCACATCTAGGTCGGATGCGAAAAAATCATCATAATAATAAAATAATAAATAAAAACTGTTGACATATAAGAGATAATATACAAGATTGCTGTTAACGAACTGTGGGATCTCTCTGAATAGAGGTTGGATTGTGTCCTCTATGACACCTGTTGCAACACACCACTACTGCAGTGTCCCCTTAACGCATGTAGCATTGTTTTAAATTAAATTGCTAATCTTGGTCAAATAATTATATGTGTCAATTATAATCAAAATTATATATTGTAAATATTGTTGTCACATACAAGGATAACCCTTATATTGTAAAAAAGTATTTATATGTACCATTATTTGCATAACTTGTACAAAGCATCAAAATATTCATTGTGTATAATTTATGTCATGGCGGACGGGAAGTCCAATTAGCCCAGAGGAGTTATGAGCTTTCATTTAAATCCTTCTCTTTAGGACGATACCCATTTGTCATGATATGGTCACGAACCACATCACACCTTCCTTCCTCTTCAGTTGGTACCTGCTTGGCACCCCCAGTCCGCCTTACGTCTGACACTCGACACCAGGCACTTGACAGCCCCGGCTGTCTTATCCACTCACTCCGCCATTTACCGCCGACAGAGACAACCTAACACCTTCCACACCTTTTCTGACATGTATGCACCAACAACGTAACTAATGTATATTTGTTCGGAGACCTGGTTAAATGGCTCATTGATCCATCTAGTGTGATATTTCAAACTTCTTTCTGTGTACATACATGAAAACTTATATATGCGCGCGCGTGTAGTAATTCATGCAACGTCGTCTACCTATATAAGCGTAGACTTCCTTATCTATGCAAGTACGTAAACGGTTACTGACCTGCATACATTCATGCATACATGCACACACACACGCATACAAATATACATACACACATTCACTCGTTATCTACGTACCTACGTACCAGCTTACCTACCTTATTACCTACCTACCTACCTAATTATCGACCTACGAGTATCTACCGATACACATCTGACCCGAAATCTAATTCTATCGACTTTCTTGTGGATAATGCTCCTGGCCCATCTACTAAACAAAAGGCCTTTCCCATTGTTGTATACCCAAAGTTGGGTCGTGAGATGAATTTTAATGGGTCGCTAGGACAAAGGAAAATCCTCACGTTTTCAGAGTATTTCAAATACTTGACTAATCAAATTTTTCCTTTAACCGCACATTACTTATGTAATGTGTGTTCATCCTCTGTTAATTTAGTTTTGTTAAAGAAAAGCTGTAGACATTATTTTTTTTCTCCAAAGTAAAGGGTATATATCACTGTCCATTTTGTTTCTCTTTGCTAAATTCTGGGTCGCGAAGGATTGAAGTGTCCCAAATAGGGTCGCCCACCAAAAAGTTTGAGAACAACTGTTGTATACCAATTAACTGTCTTCATTTCCTTCCTGCACATTTACCCGTAAAACGACCTCTCCCGACGACATTCTTGCATATTCGTTTATGGGGAACATCTCTTTGTCGTATAGCCACCACACCCCGACCTCATTTCCTGGCCAATCACATCCTCCAAACAACTGGCGACCTTCCTTCATCCAGTACAAGGATTCGCAAGTGATCGTAATCGATTGGGGAAGAAAGGGGGCGTGGCTTAAATTAAAAAAATCCCCTAGAGTTGTGCAATGATAAGATATAGAGAATTTTGTAGGACTGACATAACAAAGGCCTTTGTTCAGCAGTGGAATTCCATTGGCCGATGACTATGAAGGTCGGTTCTCGAAGTTGTATATTGACACCCCGGATTAGTGGAACCATGTATTTCTCAGAACCGGTCGTATGTATAGACATAAAATATGTGTATAATAACGAGTTATACCATGATGGTCCCCTCCAGGACCGGTATATCACACTGAGAGACGATACTTCACCACGGCGGCTTCATTCGGCTTCGAAAGGTTATATAATTATGTTGAGAAGTAAATACATATACCAAAGGCTTTTTCCCACTTACAAGGGAGGTAGCAAAAAAGCCTCTTCCCTCCCTCTTATCTTGACACCTCCTGGATGACGGGTTATCCCTGCATCTTGTCCACTGCCCTGGGTCAGAAGCAGTGCCCCAAGACACAGCACATCCACAGCAAGGCCGCTTCATTAAATCGGCTACCTCCCCTCTCCGTTCTCTCATTAATCTATATGCACTATTCATTTGTTTATTAGTTAATTATACGTATATATCTAAGTACTTTATCTATTATTTACATTATCAGTTTTTAATCACTTATCTATTTGTTTATTTGTTTATCAGTTGTTGGACGTGGATTTGTAAATAAAAGCGAACAAGTTTTTGGTCCAATGGACACACAGTTCCTATCTACAGGGACACAAGACCTAGGATGCATGCATTGGGGTATAATTGATCAAGTTAGCCCACGTCTAGGCCTAGAGTGCGACCGACCGCTTTGAGAGGATCTCCAAGGAACTAGGGTCACGTGAAAGAGGCCACGTGATTGTCCATAACACAGGACCAGTGAGTACACCTTTCCCTGCCTTATTTGATTTCGGTTTTTATTTTCACTTATTCTTATTTCAATTCTTTTATCTATTTTGGATATTTTTCACACTGGAGTATGCCAGCAAATGCCATGTTCCGTGCTCTGCGGAAGCGAGATCGCAAGGCCTCAGACTCGTCGTCATTCAGTGTGTCTTACTCAAATTACGACCGGTGCAATGGGAACTGCGGTAGAGGCGGCGACAGACCAGAAGCTGCCTGGCGGCATTCCTTCCCTGAGCTTCATTCCATGATCCAGACCGCTCGTGGAACTCTCTTTGTCCTCGGCAGTACCCCTGTTTCGAGTACGACTCTCTGCGAACCTACGAATCTAAAGGCGAGAGAGTCCAGACAGAAAGTGAAGCAACGAAAAAGAAGTAACAATAACCTTTCGATATAACGGACGATGTGGAGACAGGTCTGTCGCTATTACCGGACAGATCCATTATAACCGAAGATTCATTATATCCGATGGAAATACCGGACAGGTCCGTTATATCCCGAAGTTTCTCCTGTATTAGAAATTAGTAGGATTAGAAATTAAAGTAAACCCTCGATATAACGGACGATATGGGGGACAGGGGTTTGTTGTTATATCAGAAGATCCGTTATAACCGAGGATCCATCGCTATAACAGATAAAAATCCGTTACAGCGAGGGTTTGTCCCGTCAGATTTTTTTTATCTGTTATATCCGGTATCCGGTATATAGAGATCCGTTATATCGAGGGTTTACTATGCAGAAGTAACATGACAAAGGTTAGTACGGTCACGTGACAAGTTACGGAAGGATTTTGTGCGGCAGTGGATTTCAACTGGCTCATGATCGGTTGATTAATCAAGGTAAGTCTGCAGCACGAACCAGCTGCAAGTTAGCAAGTCTGGTGGTGACTTGGAGAATTCGTCAGCTGTCTGGGGCTCGTCGTCTATTGGTGGATAAAGGAACTCGTCAAATGTCTGGGGTTTTGTAAGAAATACACGCTTACAAATAATTCAGGATTATGCATCAACTGCACGTAGTTCAGATGATGAAAATTGTGTCCTACGATGATTTAAGTCAGCTAAAGTATCAAGAAGGAGGAAGAGGGGGAGATGGAAAGGGGAGGAAAAGGGTGGGAATAGGAGGGGGAAGGAAGAGGAGGGGGAGGGAAGGGGAGGGAGGGGGAGGGGGGAAGAAGAGGTGGAGGAAGAGGAGGGGGAGGAAGAGGAGGGAAAGGGGGATGGGAAGGAGGAGGGAGAGGGGTAGGAGGATGGGGAGGAGGAGGTAGAGGGAGAGGGGTAGGAGGATGAGGAGGAGAAAGAGAAAACAGGGTGGGAAGAGGAGGGGGAGAAGGAAGAGGAGGGGGAGGAAGAGGAGGGGGAAGAAGAGGAAGGGGAGGAAGAGGAGGAGGAGGAGGAGGAAGATGAGATGGGGGGGGCGCACGTACCCCTACCTTCCCAGCTCTTCCTATCCACCCCACCCCCCTCGCCCACCACACCGTACTCCCCCCCCCCCCACCTCATAATCCTCCGTAGGGCTTGCTGGCGGAAGGATAGAGATAGAGAGTAGGTCGAGGGTCAAGAGGAGAAAGTGGATGGGCGAGTGTTCTCGGCAACGACCGGGCACAAGAGAGAGTCTCAGCCTTTTCACTTTCTCCGTCTGCTCTCGTTGTTGAGGAGGATGCTGATGACGCTGAAGTTGTTGGTTTGATCGAATCATAACACTTTGTTCTTGAGGAGCGTAGACGTGTTTCAACAGGGGCGTATTACAGCTTTATTATTACAAAGGATTACAAAGGCGGAGCATACCGACAGGAGACCTTTTGGTCCATATCAAGGTCGGATGCGGAAAAAAATTATAATAATGATAAATAAATAAAATTATAATAAAGTAAATAATAAAACAAAATTAATACATAGGTATAGTTAAATAATAAACAACCAGGTAAATAGTAAATAATATTAAATTCGCATATAACTAATAATAAACGAGAAGCAAATAATAATAAACAAACAGACAAATGATAACAAAACAAATAAACAAAAATACTATATAGAAATTAAAAGAAGGGATACAAGCTTGCACGGGGCGAGGTGGTAGACTTAGGGCAGGACTGGGCAACAATCGGCACGCGTGCCAGATGTACCATGCCAACGACTGTCCAACTAATTGAGAAAACGACAGAATACAATATACATCTCTGTTTAGCTTTCGTAGATTACTAGGCCTTTGACTCGGTACAACAAATAGCAATACTAAATTCGCTAAGCAATCAGGGTACAAACGAACAGATCGTAAGTTTTAGAAGAGATTTATGCGAAAGGTACCGCTATAATTCGACTGTATAAAGATACAGAAAAGATCAAGATCGAGAAAGGAGTACGGCAAGGCGATACCACTTCACCCAAATTATTTACAGCTTGCTTGGAAGAGATTTTCAGAAGGTTGAGTTCGGAACAGAAAGGTATGAAGATGAATGGCGAATATTCCAACCACCTACATTTTGCGGATGACATTATTCTTATTTCAGAAAGAGCAGAAAGAGCAGAAAGCACTGGATGTGCAACTGAGCCAACCTAATATGTCTGGGGATTCCCATTCCCATTCCCGTACCAGGTACATGCTTCCCAATTTGCTTGCTACCTTCGATATACAAACGAAACCTTCTCTGTCATTGGTACTTTCAAAGGTGGTAATATAGGCAGTTTCAACTGTTTTCTTCTCAAGTCTCTTTATAATCCCGTTTGCAGAACCTCGATCCCATCCCATTGGGGCAAATCTCCAGATCTATCAGCGTGCTGAACGAGTGAGTTGGATATTCTGTGTGAGCTCAAGGCTAAACACTCTAACGGCGGCCACTAAAACGCATAAGAACAATCCAGAACGACAGATCGTCAAAGCTTTCTGATATAGATCACCATTCCCATAAATAGGATTCAGCTCCATTTCCCATTACCCATCGCCTTTGTGTGTGTGTGTGTGTGTGTGTGTGTGTGTGTGTGTGTGTGTGTGTGTGTGTGTGTGTGTGTGTGTGTGTGTGTGTGTGTGTGTGTGTGTGTGTGTGTGTGTGTGTGCGCACGCGAGCAATCAAATTAGTGTACAGTGGCTTCTTCAGGATAACATTTCTTTCCATGCATTCCTGAGAACCATTCCCCCATAAAATGAACTACAAGCACGCACGTACACACACACACGCACACACACACACACACATATACAATCGGCTTGCTGATGTAATACTACCGTACTCAACGCTAATTCAGCAATTTGATTTCCACTCCCTCCCCAAGACTGCAAGCCAGCATTTCAATTCTGGTGGGCAATGAGTTGCTTGTTTGTTTGTGTGTGTGTTTGTTTGTTTGTTTGTTTGTTTGTTTGCTTGTTTGTTTGTTTGTGTGAAGATCAGAGCATTACCCAGACATCGGGCGATATACGAGTTCTGAATTCTCTTCCGGAAGAGTATAATCGTCAATCACGAGTTCAACACGTGATCCAAGACCATGGTGAATCTCTCTCTCTCTCTCTCTCTCTCTCTCTCTCTCTCTCTCTCTCTCGCACACACACACACACACACACACACACACACACACACACCCGACTCGAGGCGCAGTTGGCAGAGTTCCCTGCTGCCACTATGACGGTCCGGGTTCGAATCCCGCCCAGGGTTGAAATAACTTCAGTATCGCTACGCTGCGGACTGTTACTCCAATTCTCGTGGGCGGGTAGTTGGGTGTGTGTGTGCGTGCAAGGTCACAACATTACCCATAGATCGGTCATATATGAGCTCTGAGCTCTCTTCCGGGAGGGAACATATCTGTCGATCACGAGTCCAACACGTGATCCAGGACCATGGTGAATCACACACACAATTTCATCTAGTAGAGGACGAGACTTATATTTTTTTCCAATTATAACCAGGCGATTTCATTCAAACAAATTCAAAATATCTACATGTAACTATAGGCAATGTTTGACGCCAAGTGATTCTATTTAGATCAATAACACATCTCCACTTTTTCTTTTGTCACTAACTCTTCTGTAAATGTAACAAAACCCTAATTTGGACAATTCTGTCCCCAAGTCCACATTCCACAAAAAAAAAAAAAAAAAAAAAAGCATCCCCTCCTCCTCCACCTCTCCCTCCCTCCTACATGCCCCATGAACGTGCACACACTGTCAATCTATCAAGAATTCACCTACTTATGTGCCAATAATGAATCTTTTATCAGCTCCTGTTTCTTTATACATGTATTCGTACAACTTTGAACGACTCACTGCTATTACCATCACTAATGTGGTGGTGGTGGTGATGAAGAGGGTGGTGATGGTGATGATGATGATGATGATGATGATGGTGATGATGATGGTGATGTTGGTGATGATGACGATTATGATGATGTCATGATGGTGAGGGTGAAGATGATGATGGTGATGGTTATGATGATGGTCATGATACTAAAGATAATGACAGTGATGATGATAATGATACCATCGTTGTCGTTATGATGATGATGATGATGATGATGATGATGATGATGATGATGATGAAGATGATGATGATGATCATCATCATGACGATAATGATGATGATGATCATCATCATGACGATAATGATGATATTATCATTGTCGCTATCATAATGATGATCATGACTATTACGATCATCATCGAGAGCTGTAGTTTGTTAAAGACCCAAAAACCTCGACCCACAAATTCCCGCCCAGTCGACTCCATTACCCGGCCTCGCCACGTAACGGTTACGCACAAAGCCCGCGTCACCTCTCCGTATCACTTACCACCACGGTCGTGACTGCATCATTGACACCGTTACTGATGCGACGTGTGAGCCAACAGTTAATCCATTCAGGCGGCTCACGACGCCGACACGTGACAGGTCAGTGGCGAGCGCTACGATAGCTTCCGTACGCCGCGCATCACGTCAGGACACGGACTCTAGACGCTTGCGCACCGTGGAAAAAAAAAAAAAAAAAATATGGCCCGCTGCCCTGTCGGTCGAGACTTGTGGTGTTTACCCTTTAAAGGTCGCGGAAGGGAGAAGCGGAGGGGGGGGGGAGGGAGAAGTAGAGCAGGAAATGGAAGGGGGGGGCATGCAAAATGGAGGTGAAGGAGGAAATGCTGGAGGAGATGGAGGAGAGATTGCAAAGACTGAATCCCCATTTAGGCCCTAGAGATGGATAGAAAAATCAGAAGTACATAAAAGGGGTCATAACTAATCAATTATATCTATATATATATATATAGATATAGATATATATATATATATATATTATATATATATATATATTATATATATATATATTATATATATATATATATATATATATATATATATATATATATATATATATATCCAATAAACCCTTGTATTATCTCTATAGAAATCACTCATATCAACCTGAAAATACAATTTTTTAGGCGTAAGATAGTGTCTTTAATGAGAAAAAAAAAATTCAAAGCCGGACTAGTCCTTTGGCGACGGAGAGCAAGCAATTCGGTGTGTGTGTGGGAGGTAGTGGTAATGTTGTTGTTGTTGTTGCTGTTGTTGTCGTCGTCGTCGTCGGTGGTGGATATGGTGGTGGGTAGGCTTCCCCGTGGGAATGATATGTAACTCCGACCAAACCGGGGTTTCTGCTTCTGACGTGACTAAAGAGCAAATCACCTTGAGTTTAACCAATAACAGTACAAAAAAACGACCCCTTCACAGTGACATAACCAACCATGCAACCAAATATAAGTTAAAAACTAAAACAAAAAACTATAAACAACACACAAAATTAAACATTGCAAACATATAATAACAGCTTGTTCCCTCGGATTTCAACGAAAGAAACTTTGGATCGATGTTTGCGCTGCATTCGAGTGGATCTGCTTCTATTCCATCGGTTCGTAAGAGAAACTGAAGGAGTAAATATGATAAAACATAAGAAATTAATTTTAAAAAAAATCCATAAAAAAGGGTACAAGACCTTCATAAAAAATTGCAATACTGCCGAAATTTTGACCAGCAATTAGTTTTCGTATCCTGAATGGGTACTGTGCTCCATTGTTCATAGAGATCCATTAATCCGTTCTCGCTCCGCACAATTCCCTACATATCTGGTCGGCTGTTCGTATATCGAAGCCATCGCGGTCCAGCACTCTGTTCTTGGGTTCCTTAACTGTTACTCATGATTTGTTCACTCCTAGTTACCTCCAACCCATTTCATTTGGTCAAGGTAGCCCTGCACAGGGGAAGGGTTTAAAAAAAAAAAAAAAAAAAAAAAAAAAAAAAAAACGAATTTATGATTCGCCACGGTGCCCATTAGAAACGTACACACACAATCTTCACCATACATTATATCTGATCCAGACACAACCCGTGGTGCAAAGAGCCAAATTGAAGAAGAAGAAAAAGAAAGAAGAAATAATTATAATAATAATAATAATAATAATAATAATAATAATAATAATAATACATAATAATAAATAAATAATAATAAAAATAAACGAATAATAATAATAATAATAATAATAATAATAAACACGAATAAACAAGCAAATGCATAAACAACAATATGTTGCATTGGTTGCCGGGAATATATTCTCATCCCGTAAGAGGCCCTGTTAGGCACAGCAACAAAACTCTCTCTCTTTTCGAAGCTTTGGTTCATATTTCGGTAAAAGTGTTTCCGTGCATTTCGATTTTTTTTTCTTTTTTTTTTCTTTTCTTTTCTTTTTCTGGTCGATCTTTGAGCAGAAGCATCGCTGGTTGGTAAAACTGGAAGAAATGGAAATTCACTCCAGTTGCGAGAAGTGGCACACACACACACACACACACACACACACACACACGCACGCACGCACACACACCACAAAGCGCACACACGCACGCACACACAAACAGATGCATAAAGCCTCTTAGTGCAAATACATTGTTAAAAAGCTTATGGATCCTGCAAGCTTTCATTTCTTTTTATTCTAACTATTGCTGTATGGCTGCTGGTGGTAACTGTGATGATGGACGTGGTTTGTTATTATTTGTCTGTTTGTTTATAATTATTTGCCTGATTTCCATTTATTATTATTTACCTGCAAAATTATTATTATTTACTATTTACCTGTTTGTTTATTATTTAACTATACCTATGCATTAATTTGATTTATTATTATCTATATTATTATAATTTTTATTTATTCATTTATTTTTATTTATCGTTATTATATTTTTTTGGCATCCGACCTAGTTATGGACCAAAAGGTCTCCTGTCGGCATGCTCCGCCTTTGTAATCCTTTGTGATGATCAGGTAGTGATCAAGTCATCCTGATAACTGATAGTTATGGCTACTGCATTCTCACATCAACACACTTCTTCCACTTGCTCTCTTTCTCTCCCTCTCTCTCCCCCCCTCTCTCTCTCTCTCTCTCTCTCTCTCTCTCTCTCTCACACACACACACACACACGCACACACACATGCGCGCGCACACTCTTCCACGCATAAATCCTCACTGAATACATACATAACCAATTAATCAATCAAATCAGCCATCCTGAGTCCACTGCTGAACAAAGGCCTCCTTCATAGCATTCTATGATTCACACGACCGCTCTAACCTCTGCCACAGCACTCCTGCAAACTTCTCAATCTCGTCTCTCCACCTCCTGTCTGGTCTCCCTCTTCCACGCTTTCCATTTCGCGGCGTCCACTCAGTAACACACTTGCTCCATCGTCCATCAGTCGTTCGCACTAACTTACCTGCCCAATTCCACTTCCTCTCTTTCACCGCCTCCACAATATCTCTCACTCTAGTCTGCTCTCTCACCCAACTTGCTCTCTTTCGGTCTCTCAGCGTTATTCCCATCATTGATCTCTCCATTCTCGTCTGTGCAGTTCATAAAACAGGGATAATTGGTGCTCTCATTCTTACCACTACCGGGTACGAATCAGTGTTTTTTCGTCGTTAGGGTAAGCGCGCAAATGCGTGCGAATATATACCATCATACAATACAATTAAACGACTACACGATCCATACATAAAGTATGGAACGAAATTAATCTACGGTGAAACAAATTAAGGGCTAGTCAGTAAGTGGAGAAGTTTGCAGGAGTGACGTGGTATAGGTTGGCGCGGCAAGGGACTTCGAAAGGGGTTTCCACCAATAATAAGCATTACATTAATCCCTTTATAATGAAAAAATCTTCTAACGATAACCAGAACAAAATATAAAAGGCACAGAAACAGCTGAAACGTTTTTTTTATGTCACAGGCAATACTTCCAAAGACTATTATATATTTGTATTAATCATATCAGTACATTTCCTTGGTACCCTGGTTAAAGCATAAAACAATAAAATAAACAATTAATAAACAAATAATAATGATAATAATAATAATCATAAATCTCATTTTATTGATAAAACACAAGGAACGAATATCAACTCGAACAAAAACATGAAAACCTAGAATGAAAATACAAACTCGTATACAGAAATACAAAATTAGCTGACGCACAGCTGACGCCTCAAAAATGGGGCCCAACAGGTGGAATCAGGGGGCCGAATTTATAAAACATCCTAACACCAAAGTCTAGACATAAATCTTCAAAATGGCTGATATTTTACCTAAATCCCTATGTCTAGACATTCTAGACATAAGCATTTAGGTCGCCGACATAGGGATTTAGGTAAAAATATCCGCAATTTTGAAGATTTATGGGATCATATGAAGAATCGTCACCACAGACTTCGACAGGGTGACAATATTTCATGTGGGTCATTCTGGATTTACGATTCTTCGGTAGTATAAGTTTATGACAATAAGCATAACCCCCATTTAACCTAACCTAACCTAGCCTAATCTAGCCTAACTTAACCTAATCTTTACTCCACTGTTGATATTCGGCGTACTGGTGTGACAATTCTTCAGCTGGAAGCTCATGGGGTAACGATTCTTCATGTGGGCGTTCTGGGGTGACAATTCTTCATGTGACCCGATTTATGTCTAGACTTAGGATCTTTCATAAATTCGGTCCCCAGAACCCTGGACCGTCTTTACCTTAAAGTGGAGAGAGGTTTATCTTTTTTCTTCTTCTTTTTGTATGTGCATGCATGTGTGTGTGTGTGCACGTACGTGTGTGTGTGAGAGAGAGACATTAACACACGTTTGGCCAACATGCGACCCGACCAAATCCGCGGATACCTTTACATACACAACCGCACGATCCACCGGTTAACAGTAGCACCATAACGCATAGAAAAACTTGTACATAAGGAAGTGTACATTACACACAAACACGTACATCCATGCCTGTGCATGAAAACGAAGCACACAGGAACGTACCAACCAACAGGAGAAAATAATATGAAATAATCCGTTCACTTCTTGCCCGCCGTCTTCGACTGCTGACCTTTGATTTGTTGTGTTCTTATTGGCACATTGGGCATTGCCGACCACGGAAAGGTACGATGCCGTTTCAAGTGCATGGGAGGTCGCGGGAGTGATATTACGATACACACATACACATACACACACACACACACACACACACACACACACACACACACACACACACATTCACTCTCTCTCTCTCTCGGTGGCGCGGTTGGTAGAGTACTAGACTGCCAGTACGGTGGTACCTGGTTCGAATCCTGCCCAGGGCTGAAATTATTTCAGTATCGCTGCGCTTCGATTCGTTACTCCGACTCTCGTGGGCGGGGAGTTGGGTGTGTGTGTGTGCGTGTAAGGTCATAACATTAACCATAGATCGGTCATACGAGCTCTGAGCTCTCTTCCGGGAGGGAAATAGCTGTCGATCACGAGTCCAACACGTGATTCAAAGACCAAGGTGAATCACACACACACACACACACACACACACACACACACACACACGAGATCCAAGGAAAAAATGAAAATAAGTTAACAGTATTGATATTTAAATATTTGAAAAAGTATACAATTTATTAAGTAATGAAAGATGTATTCAATAGCATAGAATATCTTGAAATATAAAAGAAACCTTATTATATGTATTTAGTGGCAATAATCAAACAGTCGTTTGACTTCGTTTTTTTTTTTTTTTTTTTTTTTTTTTACTGTCCCTATTGTATGTAAATGGCTACACATGGACCAAAAGGCCCCGGACTCTGCTTTTCCGATTAAGTTCTGCGGCAGGCGGTGATCCATTGTACGTATGGGTGACATGACCGCCAGCATTCCGATATGCGCGTTCGATTGTATGTTGATTCCCCACCGAAGAATATTGCAGGCAATGGCTGCTAAAGCACGTATTCCCGTGATCGGCCATGTTCCGTGCACTACTTGACTTTAAAACATGCAATCCAAAGGATTACAAAGGCGAAGCATGTCGACAGACCTTTTGGTCCATAACTAGGTCGGATCCTAAAAAAAATTACAATGACAAAAAAAAAAATATATATATATATATATATATATATATATATAATAAATAATAAATATATTCATAGGTCTAGTTAAATACTAAACAAACAGGTAAATAGTAAATAATAACTTGACAGACAACTAATAATAAACAAAAATAAAGCAAATAATAAAAAGACAAATAATATAAAATAAATGGCAGGCATCACAGCATCTTGCTTAGGTGTTTATCTAAACGAATCTTAAAGCTTCGAGCTGAACTACATTGCACTACCTCTGCAGGAAGTTTATTCCATTCATTAACTACGAACGTACCGGCTGAACAGTGCAGGCAACAAGCGATTTTGGTGTATAAATACATTAATACAATATCATCAACACTTATCCAAGACAAATTTTAAGCCTACAACCCAAGAAAATAAAATAACTGAAAATATACGAAAATCAAAACATAGATGACAACACCCCCACCTCTTCAGTGGCAGCCGGGAACTCTAACCACTGCGCCATGAGGTGTGTGTAAGTGTGTGTAAGTGTGCTTGCACATGGACCACCGTAATCATGTTCTTATACGTACACAAATGCACACAAAAGTAAATGCATAAATACAGTGCACAATCACCTTCAAAAGTCTAGTCCCCGGTCCTGAATCTGCAGACAAAAATTTTTCCTATACGGGATGGGTATTCTATACACGCTCAATCAATCAATCAAATCAGCCATCCTGAGTCCACTGCTCAACAAAGGCCTCCTTCATAGTATTCCACGATTCACACGACCGCGCCAACCTCTGCCACGTCACTCCTGCAAACTTCTCAATCTCGTCTCTCCACCTTCTGTCTGGTCTCCCTCTTCCACGCTTCCCATCTCCCGGCGTCCACTCAGTAACACACTTGCTCCATCGCTCATCAGTCGTTCGCACTAACTTACCTGCTCAATTCCACTTCCTCTCTTTCACTGCCTCCACAATATATTTCACTCTAGTCCGCTCTCTCACCCAATTTGCTCTCTTTCGGTCTCTCATCGTTACTCCTACCTTATGTTTGAAACGTAAAGCCAAGGACTGCACAGAGGAGAATAGAGAGATCAATGATGGTAATTATATTCACGTTAGCTCCTCTCTCCTAACACCATCCCTACCATGCAGTTGACCACAACACTGTATATTAAAACGTAGTCCATGCTAACCAGATGTTCACATCACATACATGCGTGTCGACGCCTGGAGTCATACAGGAGACCTACATCCGGAATGAGGCGTGGTCGTGCATCTTTTAAGACTTGCCCCGGCTCCAACGGACTGCCCGGGCCCCCCGGTTACAACGGACCCCCGGCTCCAACGGACCACCGGCTCCAACGGACTGCCCGGGCCCCCCGGTTAAAACGGACCCCCGGCTCCAACGGACCCCCGGCTCCAACGGACTTGCCCCGGTTACAACGGACCCCCGGCTCCAACGGACTGGCTCCGGTTACAACGGACCCCCGGCTCCAACGGACTGCCCGGACCCCCCGGTTACAACGGACCCCCGGTTACAACGGACTGGCCCCGGTTACAACGGACCCCCGGCTCCAACGAACCACTCCCGGGACGCTAAGCTATGCCGGAGCACTGAGTACAGTCCTTGATGAACTACATACCGATACGTACACACTCATACATGGGCAGCTAGCTAGCTATTCACACACAGATGTTCAGTGGGAGCGGTTTTGCACGATGCTTTACGTCCACTTTTGAAAAAAAGGCAATTGCGCCAACTTCTATAAGTAACCCCCCTCTTCTCTCTCTCTCTCTTTCATCACCGTCTGACTGCCTGACACGCACACACGTACACACACACACACACACAAGCTCGATAGCTTAATAGTAATAATGACAGAATCTACTACATTGAGACTGGATGTTTACAGACAAGAACGCACTTAATTGAACGAAATAAAAATGCATTAAATAAAAAAAATTAAACAATACATAAACACAAATCAAAATAAACAATTATTCATTTCAGTAAAATAAGACCTAAAATGGGCACATATGTAAATAACCTGATACTGAAATCTTGCCTCCATCAACGATTGAGGAGGAGAAGAAGAAGGAGGAGAAGGAGGAGAAGGAGGAGAAGGAGAAGAAGGAGAAGGAGTAGAAGAAGGAGAAGGAAAAGAAGAAGAGGAAGAAGAGGAAGAAGAAGAAGAAGAGGAAGAAGAAGAGGAAGAAGAAGAGGAAGAAGAGGAAGAAGAGGAAGAAGAGGAAGAAGAGGAAGAAGAAGAAGTGATAGTAGTAGTAGTACCGGACCCACACCCCAGTTCTTCGTAAGGGAACAGGATTTCATTTGTGTGGGCCATTTTCCTTATCAAGGGAGGTGGGAGGTGGATGTGGTGGTTATGGGCTCCACCTCCACCTCCACCCCTCCACTCACACAAATACACAACACGCACACACAGAGAGAACGGGGTGCCCCACGAGGTCAATCTCAAGAGTTTGGTCGAGGAGTTAGTGGGTCCTACTCATACAAGTAAACAAAGCCTGACTGTTTAGTCTCCTTGAATTCCCAACCAACCAACCAACCCACCCCGAACCCCCCATTTTATGTACTTCTGTTCCAAGACACGAGGATCAATATCACTAAATCGTTTTTTGGTATGAGGATCATCTCGTTAATTTGCGAGGGGAACATAACAGGAACTGCGGGTCCCCTTGTCAATTTACGGAAGTGTGGAGTAACGAGATTGAGAAGTTTGCAGGAGTGACGTGGCAGAGGTTAGCGCGGTCGCGTGAATCATGGAATGCTATGAAGGAGGCCTATGTTCAGCAGTGGACTCAGAATGGCTGATTTGATTGATTGGTTGATTGATTGATTGACAGGAGATCTGGGGCCCCCCGATGATAATTGTTGGTCGTTCTGTTTGTCATGATCATGGACGACGTGATGGAGTTGAGAGAGAGAGAGAGAAAGAGAGAGAGAGAGAGAGAGAGAGAGAGAGAGAGAGAGAGAGAGAGAGTACGAGGGAGAAACGGGAATGAGATAAGAGAGACCGAGAAAATAGGAACAAAATCTAGTATAGAATTTAACATTGTTCATATAGGATTGTTAACATTCATTTGAGGCTATAGAAAATATCAACCTGGGAGTTTAAAGGTTGCTTTGATGTCACGCTTGTAATTTTGTTCATGTAGTGTAGTTCATAGTATAGTCTCTGGTTTGATACGAAATCATTCCAACAATACCCCATGATTCTCCGAAAGCAATCAATCAATCAAATCAGCCATCTTGAGTCCACTGCTCAACAAAGGCCTCCTTCATAGCATTCCATGATTCACACGACTGCGCCAATCTCTGCCACTTCACTCCTGCAAACTTCTCAATCTCGTCTCTCCACCTCCTGTCTGGTCTGCCTCTTCCACGCTTCCCATCTCGCGGCATCCACTCAGCAAGACACTTGCTCCATAGCTCATCAGTCGTTCGCACTAACATACCTACCCAATTCCACTTCCTCTCTTCCACCGCCTCCACAATATCTTTCATTCTAATTTGCTCTCTCATCCAACTTGCTCTCTTTCGGTCTCTCAGCGTTATTCCCATCATTGATCTCTCCATTCTCCTCTGTGCAGTTCATAAAACAGGGATAATTGATACCAAAGACATCGAGACGTCTCTGACTCAACATTCAGTGTCAATGTCGCAAAGCCATGAATTTAAACTGGACAAATTTAGATTTAAGAAGGTAATAGGCAAGAATTGGTTTACTAATAGGGTGATCGACGAATGGAAAAGACTTAGTAACCATGTAGTAAGCGCTGAAACTATCAGTTGTTTTAAGAAACGATTTGACATCTTTATGGATGGGGATGACAGGTGGTGATGGATACGGAGATGCCTGGTGTAGGCTTTATGGTCTCTTGCAGTCTCCTTCATTCTTATGTTCTTATGTTCATGCACCAAAACAAGGTGACTTGAAGATACTTATCTTAACCTTTTTGCTTAAATATCGACAACGCCATACACTTATGGTCTCTTGCAGTCTCCTTCATTCTTATGTTCTTATGTTCATGCACCAAAACAAGGTGACTTGAAGATACTTATCTTAACCTTTTTGCTTAAATATCGACAACGCCATACACTTATGGTCTCTTGCAGTCTCCTTCATTCTTATGTTCATGCACCAAAACAAGGTGACTTGAGGATACTTATCTTAACTTTTTTGCTTAAATATCGACAACGCCGTACACTCTGGCTGAGAGTCCAGAACACCATAAGCGATGCCCATCCCTCGACGTACTACCTGACACGACCCACCACCACTACACTACACGACCAAAGCATGTGACGCTTTCCAAGACCTCGATGACCTCGCCACAAACATGGATAGATCGAACTATGCCATCCAGTAATCCCCAAACTCTTGGACCATCGTCTTGGTCTAGGAGACTTGGAGTCCCAAGTGGTTTTACCTCCCTGTGCAGCGACTCGTCGACTGCAACAAGAACCTCCAACGATTCCGCAAGATGGACATCATCATCCGCATACACAATGATGACAGTTCTCTCCAATACCCAGTCCATGTAGGATGTTGAAAAGTGTTTGGGGGGGGGCAAGGACGCACCTTTGCCTCGTTCCTGAATCACAAGAAAACCATCTGGACATGCCTCCTCTATACATTATAGTGTTCTCTGTCCCAGAGTATAAGCCAGACAACAAGTCAATAAATCACGCAGGAATACCAGGGATTAACAGAAGATCGCAGAGCACAATAGAATGCACCAAGCCACACGGCACAAATCAGTGAAACAAAGAAACAATTCTTGACGAGACGACGCAGGGACGACTAAGTGTCTGTCGCAATTCCAGTTGTAATGCAGAAGACGCCACCGAGAGGTTGGGAAACAAAACAAACCAATAGAACAATTCCTTGCACGTACAGTGACGACGACGACGACGACGACGACGGCGACGACGAAAATGATAAATAACCCACCAATCCAAGTCGGTTTCCATGCACAAGTACTTGTTGATGTATTTTTGTTCCCGCTTGTCTATTTATTCATCAACCTACTAATTCATTCCTACGTTTGGGATACTTATTCATTTGCTGTCGTGCATTTTTTGTTCAATGTTTGCGTCCTGAGCGTCTTCTACCATGGATACAACCAGATCCCAAATAAGGACCATAGTGACAACAGATACAACATGGATACAACATGGACCCGTTCCGCAACATGGCTCTCTTCTAGGTATGTTCGTACAAACCAATTTCTCTAGTATCCTTCTCAGCGTCCGTGCTGGACCAAGCCTCTTTTTTTTTTTCAACTGACCACGTTATGAACCGAAAAGGTCACTTGTCGACAGGTTTAATCACTCAATCTCATTGTACTGTTGCCTAAATATCAACGGTCCTTCGAGGAGGAGGAGGAGGAGGAGGAGGAGGAGGAGGAGGAGGAGGAGCAGAAGAAGAAGAAGAAGAAGAAGTTAGACCGATGCCCGTGTTGTATGCATATTTGTTTCGGGATTCGAACCCTAGTCCGTGAGATACAAGGCAAGGGCGCTGCCAACTACGCCACTATGGATGTGCAACATAAGCTACTTGGAACACGTCCTGTAGCCTCCCGACATCAACTCCCGTGGTGTAAGCAATCGGCCTTCTATATTTCATCTATTTTCTTTCAAGTGAGCCACCTGAAAACTATGCTCTAACTTCGAGACTAATTCTAGGATGCGAGACACGAGGTTAGTATGCTGCCCACTCCACCACTATCCACTGTCAACAGGTGGATGGTTCCACAGGAAGGTATAATGTAGTAGCACATTTGTAAAACGAAACTTAATGACCCACTGTCGGAGAATGATACGAGATGGACAGAAAATCTGTATATTTCGACCACTATCTGTGGTCCTTTTCAGCAGAATGATACAAAGTGTGGAGTATGAGAGTATATATAGCTAAGAGGGGTACATTTGGGGACATGGAAAAGGGGGGACTCTGGTTATATGTCCTTGATGAGATGGGGGCTAAGGTTGACTGATGTTGAGGTCATTCTGACCCAGGGGAGTGGACAAGATGCAGGGATGACCAGTCATCCAGGAGGTGCCAAGATAAGAGGGAGGGAGGAAAGTGGAGTATGTAGGGGATGGAATGGGTGGGAGTGGTTTTTATGCCTCTGTTTTTTTACTATATCGCGTGTAAGGGGGAAAAAGCCTTTGGTATATGTATGTATGTATGTATGTATGTATGTGTATGTATGTATGTAAGCGATACAAGTCATCAAGCCCGACCCCACACACTCGTGTAAATACCTTTCCCTTTTTCTACTGGCGAAGAAAATTTGGACTGAAAATAAGACATTTTGTCTTTGACTACAACAAAAGGAACCAATTCGTGAACAGAAACATAAAAAATGGATATTCCCAGACTACTGATACTGAAAATCATGATCGGACATATTAATGAAAATTAATTATCGAGTAAATACAAGTGATGAGACTTTTTACACTTTTGGGGTGTTCACACGTGACGCAGGCGGTAGCGGTAGCTGTATTCTACTTGAGGGTATTCCTTACGGCAGCGTTTCTCAACCAGGGTTCCCCGGAACCCTAAGGTTCCGCAAAAGGTCCCTAAGGGTTCCGCGAGAACAAGTGAGATAAGGTAATGCACTTTTGATTTTTTACTTAATTTCATATACGTAACATAATTAATTACGCACGACATATTCTTGATTATTGTAATAATGTAATATAGACATCATCCTATCTAACCTATTATTCCAATGAAAATAAAGTGTGAAAGATATGTTTTTTTTTTTTTTTTTTTTTTTTTTTTACAGGGGTTCCTTGAGACATGCAACTTATCTTAAAGGTTATGCAAGGGTAAAAAGGTTGAGAAACGCTGCTCCAACCCCAAGTCTCCTGCCCACTCCTCCAAAGCCACAACCCCACGAAATAAATATCCCTAAAAATCGCCCGGTGGCGGAAGCCCTCTTCTATACACAACCATCTCTCCATTTTCATACAGACGTCTCTTCCCCTCCTACAACTACCTATTCCGCGAAAGAGGGTGGTCTATCCTACCTAGCCCATAGTCCATAGTCTCCAACATGTGACAAACTAAGGATCTAGTGCAGTAATCCTCCCGTCCCCTTTCCTTCCTTCCCTCAGCAACAGCAGCATCAGGATTATCATATTCATGTGGTCTGACAGTCTGACCTCGAACTACTATGCCTTCCCGTCTACATAACCGTATATCCATCGCTTGTATACATTAACTATTATCATAAGTTACAACAAACAGACACAAAAACCTACTCGAGAGAGAGATGGCCGAGATGTCGCCCGAAAATGCCGAAATGCACAACACCACAATGTCTCAGTTGCCAGATGTCTTCACAAGACAAACTTCGGAGCATAACTATGCTCCCCGATTTACCTACACGCCCCTATAACCACGTATACATTCACGCATACCTTAACACTTTCGTTCAAGAAGGATTGAAACAAATTAGATACTGATTATTGTATGATAAATCGTGCCTCTCGTCTGATGCAAGCCATGACAACTCAGGTCAGGAATTCGCTGACCCAAGTTGACCTCGCTTCACACCGAGGGGCTGACCTATAATTGGTGACTCTCCCGATTGGAGGTCACGCTGATATCAAATCAAATCAAATCAAATCAGTCATCCTGAGTCCACTGCTGAACAAAGGCCTTTTTCATAGCATTCCATGATTCACACGACCGCGCCAACCTCTGCCACGTCACTCCTACAAACTTCTCTCCACCTTCTGTCTGGTCTCCCTCTTCCGCGCTTCCCACCTCGCGGCGTCCACTCAGTAACACACTTACTCCATCACTCATAAGTCGTTCGCACTAACTTACCTGCCCAATTCCAATTCCTTTCTTTCACCGCCTCCACAAATAGTTGGCAGGGAGGTGAGATTATTGCCAAAAGCCCCTCATAACGACCCACTGATAAAGCGGTTTTAATCAGATTTAAGCTAAATATAATCACAGGCTTTATTTAACCCTTCATTAATCCGACAAGTATAAACTCGATGGTGCAAAGGTACCGCTCTCGACCGCTAATTCAATCACCCGAGTTCGAGTCCCACCTAGGGCTGTAAATTTCAGCATCGCTGCATTGTGAGCCGGTACTCCAACTCTGGTGGTCAAAGAGTTGTGTGTGTGTGTGTGTGTGTGTGTGTGTGTGTGTGTGTGTGTGTGTGTGTGTGTGTGTGTGTGTGTGTGTGTGTGTGTGTGTGTACGGTCGCAGCAATAACCATTGATCGATCGGGCGCTCTCATCAAGGAGGGTAGTACCTGTCGATCACGGGTCCAACACGTGATTCAAGTCCATGGTGAATCACCCACGAATACGTAATGCTAAAAACAGAGGAGCGGATGCAGAGGCAAGGAAAACAGGCATGGAAGAAGATCAGAGAGTAGGTGGAGAAATGAGAGAAGTTTGCAGGAGTGATGTGGCAAAAGTTGGCACAGTCGTGAACGAGGGTGGGAGAGTCCTTTGTTCAGCAGTGGATTTCAAATGAATCATGGTAAACTGTAATGTTATGACACATTTGTGAATGTACACTTAACCCACTATCGGAGAAATAATATCAGTACATGAGATCTGTATATTTCGACTACTATCTGCTGAAGAGGACTACAGATAGTAGCCGAAATATACGGATCTCCTGTACTTCTGATATTATTTCTCCGATAGTGGGTTTTAAGTGTACATGACTGGTGACTTGAGAATTGAGGAAGGAAAATGATGAAACGATGGATGGATGGATGGATGGATGGATGGATAGATGGATGGAGGGAATCTTTGAGAGTGGGAGAGGAGAAGTTGGGGCATGGGGAGAGGGAGAGAAAAGAGAAGAAAAGAGAGAGAGAGAGAGAGAGAGAGAGAGAGAGAGAGAGAGAGAGAGAGAGAGAGAGAGAGAGAGAGAGAGAGAGAGAGAGAGAGAGAGAGAGAGAGAGAGGAGCATCTCCAGCCTGAGGGTATTCCTCCTCCTCCTCCTCCTCCTTAACCCGTGATGACCTCTGGCGTGAGGCTGTCAAGGTTCTTCCTTCGTTGTTCAGCAACCATTTCCTTATCCTCCTCCTCTCCTCCTCCTCCTCCCCCTCGTCCTCCCCCTTCCTCCTCCCCCTCCCTTCTTCTGTGACTCCTTGTTTTCCTCTTCCTTCTCCTTCTCATCCTCCCATTTCTTCTCCTACTCCTCCTACACTTCCCCTTTCTCCTCCTCCTCCTCCATCTCCTCCTTCTGTGACTCCTTCTTTTCCTCTTCCTTCTCCTTCTCATCCTCCCATTTCTTCTCCTATCCCTCCTACACTCCCCCTTTCTCCTCCTCATCCTCCCACTCCCACTCCTACTCCCCTATCCCTGCTCCTACTCCCTCCCATTCCCTCCCTTTGGCTTCGTCCTTGGCACTTCTCTTTAACTCCCACTCTCTTTACACATACTCCCACCACCTCATCCCCCCTCCCCCGCGTGTTGTCGCAAATGTCCATCTAAGTCTTTTTTCTTTGCCGCTTGTTTGTCGTCGACGCTGATCTCACTGCATAATATCTCCTGTTTAAGTGTAATGTGTGTACTGATTGGTATTACTCGTGACTGTTTCTGGTCCCTTTAACCCCTACGTATGTTGTCTGTGTAACTTAAGTGTAGAATAACAGTCTAATGAGGACCATAATTGAAATAAGCTTACATGTTTTTTTTTTTGTTTTTTTTTTTGGTGTTGTCCTCGGCAACTGTAATTGTAATTTCGAATTATGCGTTCTTTTCATTTTCTGTATTTCATATATTTGATTCGTTGCCAAATAAACTTTATTATCATTATTTTTATTATTATTATTATTGATATTACTTTGTTGTTATTACTCCTGTTATTGCAAACATCATTATGACTAGTAATACTACAAGTAGTACACTACCGCAGCTACAACCACCACTCTCCACTTCCTGCCACAGTTACATCCACAGCAACGTCCACATCCACCTCCACAGCCACAGCCAGACAGGGAAGGGAATTAGCAACACGAAAACCCGAAGGAACCTCTCTCCGATTATCATAAACAATGTTTCTCCTCACTTCTCGTTATATAAACGTCTTCACGTTTCATCATGCATTTTTCCTCACCGTTTCCCAAACTCCATGTTAGTACTTCGGAGTGTCCAGCCTGGTGTATAAATCAAAATATTCTTCTGTCATATTCTTCTCGTTCCTGGAATAATCTTGCTAATATCAAAGTCAGTTTTTACAAGTAATTCTAAGTCACTGGCGGTGTAATAACCGTGACGTTTATGTGACAAGTTTTACGACAGAACCTGACACCACAAAGACGGAGTGTAAAGGAACAAGTGATGCACCGTACCCCCTGGGATAGGCCGGTCCTGCAGTGGACCATTGAGGACACGCGAAACCCCCTCCTCCACCCGCACCTCAATCTCCATCACGACCAATAGAGATAGAAAGGTTCTTCTGAATGGATTTTAACCAACAGCAGATCTGAAGTCTTCACTGCTAGATACAGACCTCTCTAATTTTTCTCACAACTCTCAAAGTTATAACAATCTCTGACATGTTAATCGGGCAAACTTGTATGCGACAATCGCTTTACTCCTTTAGACATCCATAGATGCCAACGTCTGACATGTTACTCTTGCAAACTTTTCTCTGTACATCTCTACTGATTCTTTATGTTTAACATCGCCTTGGCAGTATCACCTTCAACCTAAAACAAAACACTCGTCACCGTGTTTCTACATGATTTTGTGAACACCATCACAATGGGCCTCAGCTGATATAAACACTAAGAATACAATTGCCACTACCACTAGGAGAACATAAAACGAGAACTTATCTATATCTATCTCTGTGGAAGGTAAAATAACTGGACAGCCCCCCCCCTTTTTTGGGGGGGGGGTTGTGAAATGTCAAAGCCCGTGGGAGTGACATTTCACTCCCCCTTTATAAAAAAAAAAAAAAAAAAAAAAAAAAAAAAAAATCTGCCCCACCTCCACTCCCCCCCCTCTCCCTTCACCGGCCCGCCTGGCAACGGCGCACAGCGAGCGAAAGACGTGCATTGTGGTATTGAAGAAACCTTCAGTACAATTTCTCTACCAGCTGTCAGCGACACGATTCCTCTCATTTCGGCAATGAAACAGGATTAAAAACATTTTCCTAATATATGAGATAGCCATTAACCCGGAATTTAACCCTCGGTTAAACGAAACGGCTAGACTAAATACTGGAAAGTAGCTCATTTTGACTGACTGTCCCCACCAATACAAGTTCCAAAACCGAGGTCACTGGCTACCCAAGGTCTGGTATTAGTCGGTCAGTCGTCAGTCAGTCAGTAAGCCATCAATCTGAAGCATATTAGCCTTTTCTAAACTATTCCTAAAATCGCACAACTGTGCCGACATCTGACACACCACTACTGCAAACTTTTCTTTCTCGTTTCTCTTCTGTGGCATCCAATCTTGCCATCGCGTGGCGGTGTTTTCGTAAACCTTTGCAAACCATGGTAGAGTCAGTGTTATGAAACTATATGTAGGCTACTAGGTCAATCTTCACTATGCACACATCTCCAAACATTTAACCAATGCTCTCGTTCCTTTTATCAGCGTTATGAATCTATATATGTAGACAGAGAAGTTCGCAGGAGTGACGTGTCAGAGGTTGGCGCGGTCGTGTAAATCATGGAATGCTATGAAGGAGGCCTTTGTTGAGCAGTGGACTCAGGATAGTTGATTTGATTGACTGAAGAGTATCTACTTGTGGTGATCCGACGAGATGGACAGCATAGCCGCACCTTTTCAAATCCCCTTCATCAGGTGCAACCAAAGGCGACTTCGTTTTACCCCGTTTGAGTGCCGAGGCAGGGAGAATTCATGTTCTTCCTTTCATCATTTCTTTTAGCTGCTTCTTGTCTCCCTGTGTCTACTTTTCCTACTTCTCTTTCTAACAATATTCTACAACCACAACCTCCTGCATCCACTCCTACCCGTCTATACACAGTCCACTCCTTCCTAAACCCTCTCTTCCTTTATCCATTCCTTTTCCTCCTCTTCCTCCTCCGTCTACATCTCCTGCCACTCCTTCATCCCTCCCGTTTATGTGTTCCACCTCATCCACCTCCACTTCTTCCTCCTTCCCCTCCTCTTTACTTTTCTCTTTATTTAAACATTCCCAACCTCCTGCCTCCTCCGGTTCCTTCTCCCTTCCTCCCTTACGTATTCCTCTCCTCCCCCTCTTCCTCCTCCTCCTCCTCCTCCTCCCCCCCGCTACACGGGCTTGGCTTTGCTGGGGGTCGGCTGGCCTCCCACTCTTTATGTGCACGGAGGAATGTGGCCTTCCGAACCCTCCACTCGCGACTTCGTCTTCGTCGTTTCTTTGTCTCTTTTTTTTCATTCGTTCAACTTTCCTTTGCCACACTGTAATGTGTCTCACACACACACACACACACACACACACACACACACACACACACACACACACACACACACACACACACACACACACACACACACACACACACACTGTGTGTGTGTGTGTGTGTGTGTGTGTGTGTGTGTGTGTGTGTGTGTGTGTGTGTGTGTGTGTGTGTGTGTGTGACACATGACAGTCGGGCAAAGGAAAGTTGAACCAATAAAAAAAAGAGACAAAGAAACCACGAAGACGAACCACACACACACACACATATATATATATGTGTGTGTGTGTGTGTGTGTGTGTGTGTGTGTGTGTGAACCTGAAGAAGATGGTATATCAGTAGATCTTTTGAAAGACGCAGGGAAAGAAGTTCATATCAAGTCAGCTCAGTTGCACACCCAATGCATACTTGAAGCGTTTCTGAATCCTGGTGTAATGCTACGGTGATTTTGTTTAATAAAAAATGAGACCAGAAGGGCCTTGGTAACTATCGACCTATTAACTTGATATGAAATGTATAAAGTATTCTCCAAGATCCTCTAATTAATTTATTTTAGTTAAAGTCAATCCGCTTTGTTGCACTGACCGGAATTTTGAAGAATTTTAGGCCCTTAACCAATCCGAGTAGACTGCCGGATCACAATATATTATTTTTTTTATCTGATTGTAATTGAAGTTTTGGGTTAAGGTGTGAGACCCATCAGTTACGTAATGAGCTATGGATATATCTAAGATTAGTAAAGGTGACGTATGCCTGATTCTTAACTGGAGCCATTAGGTTGTCAGTCCCATGGCATAGCAGTTCTAGGCAAACTTCGTGTTCTGTGAAGGCAAGTCAGAGACTTTTCGAGGATTTTTTCCCTTCTACATTGATGGTGCTGCCACTTACGTAAATTAAGGTATAATTTTCCCATGGTTGAAGTGCTGCCCGTGTCACCTTTTGTACTTGTTAAATATGCTGTAGTTTGTTTTGGATTTAACAACAAGCACGTTCATTAATTTTAATCCACTTTACAACATACATGTATTATGTATATTGACGTTAACATTGTAATAGTAGTAAATAAGAAGAGCCTAAATAAATAAAATTATACTTTTCTCACGTTCTCATGCGATCCCTGGAATATTAATGAGTATTGCAAACTGAACTAATTAACAATTTCATAACTAAATTTTTTAGAGAGAACATGACAGCGCGCGCGTGCGCGCGCGTGTGTGTGTGTCCGTGTGTGAATAGAGGGAGAAAAGAGGGAGGGAGGAAGAGGAGGACTGAAAGTGATGGAGAGAACAAGAGAAAAAGGAGAAAAGGAAAAGACAGGAAAGGGGAGATAGGGAAAGAAAGGGGAAATGAAGACAGGAGCTGGGAGAGGGTGGAAGAGTAGGAGAGGAGAAAGAAGAAGAGAGGGGAGAGAATCAGAAGGGAGAAAGAAGAAGAGAGGGAGAAGGAGAGGGGAAAAAAGGAGAGAGGGAGATGGAGAGAGAGGGAGAAGAAAGAGAAAATGAGAAAGAGGGAGAAGGTCAGAGAGGGAGAAAGACAGATAGAGAGGACTGAGGAGAAAAAGGGGAAGGAAAAGAAGGAGAGAGAGAGAGAGAGAGAGAGAGAGAGAGAGAGAGAGAGAGAGAGAGAGAGAGAGAGAGAGAGATGGAGATGGAAAGAGCTCAGGGAGGAGCAAGAGGTGGACATTATAGGAGTAAATAGATGGAGGTGTATACGAGTATATAAGCTGGTTCAGAGGTACCTAACTGGCTTCCCAAGCCATCACAATGGTGTTTGGATACCAGGAACTAGCGACGGGTTGCAACAACCGAGACAGAACTGAACACGTGTCTTCTCCTTCACTCATCACTCCTCGAGAGACCTCATTCTGGCTGATTCCTAACATTTCATTCAGCCGAGTTAGGGCAATCCCCGTGGATTCACGGGCCTCTTAGAGCCCCACAAGAGGTTCAAGACCCTTTCGATCTCAGCGCCTCCCGAAGTATACTTCATCCCGAACTCCACGGGGACTCCTGTCAAAGACGAGGCCAAGAACTTATAACTTCGACTTCTTCTTGTCTCCAGTCTGGCCGGTTTCGTTCAGTCGAGGGAAGTCACTGTCGACGTCGAAGTGTTAACGTGTGAGACAAACCTGACGACAGATGGTCGATGCCAAAGAAGCTTCACACAAGATGAGGAGGATCCACTCACCTGTAATGTAAAAAGAGAAAAAATATATTAATAACGCTGGCACTTAGTGCAGTCAAACTGATTACGCTGGCTTCAGACTACACCCACGACCAACAGCCAATCAGTGTCCGCCGACGAGCCAATCAGGACGCAAATTTTAGACGAACTCCTCCCGAAGTCGCGTACAGTCCCCTGTAATGCTGACCGTGGACTGACAAGATTTCATGCAGTCGACAGGTCAGTCACCAACCACAGAAAGCACAGTGCCTAACAACGGCCTCTCCCAACCTCGTCAATGCGTCGCACGTCAATATCTGCCACGCCACTCCTGCAAACTTCTCTTATAGGTTTGAAATATTCGCTCCACCCCCATGAATATGGAAAAGATCTACGTATGAAATGAATAAAATAAACCAAAAGTCTGGATATTAAGGAACAAAGACTGGAAGTAAATAATAAACATATTAATATATATTTGAAAATCTAAACTAATAAAATTAGAATAAATCGAAATAGTAAGAGAGAATGATAGAACAGACATGAACAGCAAGAAAAGGGAGCGAGGATACGAGGGAATGAGGGAACGAGGGAGGGATGAGGAAATCGAGGAGGAGGAGGAGGAGGACGAGGAGGAAAGGAGAGGAGAGGAGGAGGAGGAGGAGGAGGAGGAGGAGGAGGAGGAGGAGGAGGAGGAAAGGAGGAGGAGGAGGAGGAAAGGAGGAGGAGGAAAGGAGGAGGAGGAGGAGGAGGGAGGAAAGGAGGAGGAGGAGGAAAGGAGGAGGAGGAGGAAAGGAGGAGGAGGAGGAAAGGAGGAGGAGGAGGAAAGGAGGAGGAAGAGGAAAGGAGGAGAAAGGAGGAGAAGGGGAGGAAAAAGGGAGGAGGAGGAGGAGGAGGAGCAGGACGAGGAGGAGGACGAGGAGGAGGAGGACGAGAAGGAGGAGAAGGTGGAGAAAGGGGGGAGGAGGGGGGAGAGGAGGAGGAGGAAGGACTGGGTTCGGCCGACGGCAAACCCATTCATGGAAGAACCAAATATGGCGGAGCGGTGATAATGACGCAGCTCTTGACTTCGGTGATGGCGATGGTGGCGTGGACGAGAGTGCTGGTGCAAAAGGTGGTCGTGATGATGATGGAGAAACAGGTGGTGGAGCAAGAGGAGTAGAAAGAAGCGCTGGAGTGGTTACAACACTCGCCAAAAGGTCCTTAGTTCAGTGCCCATTATGTCTTCCTTGTCCTTAAAATACACTTCATTTCTTCATTTCTTTCTTTCTTTTTTTTCCTATTCCTTATCTTCATTTGCATTAAGTTTTTCTCTCTTTTCTTTCGTTCCCTTCACACACACACACACACACACACACACACACACACACACACACACACACACACACACACACACGTATACATACACATATGCACACGAAAATGGGATCTGAAAAAAACCTTGGGGTGATCATCACAAAAGATATGTCCCCTGACAAACATACAAACAAAACTGTCGGCGAAACCTATAACTTGCTAAGACCAATAAAAACGGCTTTTATTAAGAACTCTCTCGGAAGACCACAGACTGGAGACTGGAAGAACTAGACAACATCAAGTGGGACATCATAGGACTGAGCTAAGTCTGAAGAGCT
>NC_134785.1:56176907-56189407 GCF_046742065.1 Oratosquilla oratoria | reverse complement strand
AAGATATATCAAAGCAGAAGAAAACCTTTAATGCACTTAAAATGGCTTTTACGAAAACTGGTCAAAATGTCTTTAGAGCAAAGGTAAATTCTCGTGTGTGGGCACAATGATAAATGACAACGAGAGAGAGAGAGAGAGAGAGAGAGAGAGAGAGAGAGAGAGAGAGAGAGAGAGAGAGAGAGAGAGAGAGAGAGAGAGAGAGAGGGGGGGGGAGGGAGAGCGGGAGGGAGTGATAGAGGGAGGGGAGGGACGGTAGGGATAGAGAGGGAGAGGATGAGAGTGAGAGAGAGAGAGAGAGAGAGAGAAGAGAGAGAAGAGAGAGTGGGGAGAAGGAGAGGAAGAGAACAGGTAGACATCGTAGGTCAAGAGGTCACCTCAAGTTCACAGTTGAACAAAGGCTTCTTCCAGTCTTCTCCACGCGCTTGTGTAGCGCACCAACTTCTGTCGCGTTACTCCAACAGTCTTCCTTCTATTCCATCCCTCTAAGTATGTGAAAATATACCAGAAGGCAGTTCCGGTCTTACACGAAAACGGACATAATATATATTTGAGTTTTGAATATTACAACACTTTTTTTTCTCTCTAACAAAAGTGTCTCCCTACAGGCGGGACTCGAACCGTCACGTGGTAAAGGAAAAATGTCTGTGAGAACGACAATCAAATATTAATTGAACTTTATCTTTCAATTAAGGTCAGGGAATGAGGTGACCTTATAATGAACAGACAGTTTCTTAAGTTTGGTGACAACCCTAGTGGGCGTTGGAAAAGTTCAATCAAAAACAAATGGAACACACCAGACATCCGCTAATTGTACTTTAGGCGGGCAATTCAATTAGTACTTATTTACAGTTCGTTGTCGGTTATGTAATCAAAGAATTCTAATAAACCTCTTTCATGAGTCACACGACTATGAAAATATATGCCACGTCACTCCTGCAAACTTCTCTATCTCACCTACCCACTCGTCACCTTTCTCCACGCTTCCCTTCTGCCGGCGTCCACTCAGTAATACATTGAATAACTGCTGTCTATTGTTCTGGCTACTTGCCCCGCTCAATCCTACTACTACTACAACTACTACTACTATTAAAAAATGAAAATAAATAAATAAATAAATAAATAAATAAATAAATAAATAGACAGGGCCCATGGCACAGGAGGAAAAGTAAACGTCTAAATGACAAAACAGTGAGTCACTATTAACGATGTAAAATCCAAATAGGGTAATGTCGTTAGTGAAGTTCCACAGGGTTCAGTTTTGGGTCCCTTATTGTTAATTATATATAAAAACGAGTTGAACAATACGATTAATAGTGATGTTAGCAAATTTACGTATGACACTAATATAGGACACCATATTAGGTCGGAGGAAGATATTGGGATACTGCAGCAGGATCTTAATAAATGATCTGTTTGGTCTATGAAATGTCAAATGTACTTCAATATCTCAAAGTACAATGTGTTAAACGAAAGATTTCACAACCCAGCTAACAGGTATAGCTTAGACAACGCCATATTAGAGAAAATAGAATGTGAAAAAGGACTTGGAAGTGCTAGTGAGTCCTGACCATCAAGGAAACAGTGCGTTAGTGCTAGGGATAGGGCTAATAGGGCAGTGGACATGATACAGGGGTGAACCGTTATCCAGGAGGCGCCAAGATAAGAGGGAGGAAAGAGGGTAGAGGGGTGTGGAGTATGTAGGGGGATGGAATGGGTGAGAGTGGTTTCTATGCCTTTGTTTTTTGGCTACCTCCCGTATACGGGGGAAGAAAGCCTTTGGTATATGTATATGTATATGTAACATATGTATGTATTAGGGCCTGGTAACTGCACAAATGTGCCATAGCTAAACCCATCTTTGACTACACGGTACAGCTTTGGTCTTCATCCTATAGAATGGGTATTAATTCTCTATAATCAGTACAGAGGGGAATGACTAAAATTATACAAAGGTTTGGAAATTTACTATATGGAGACAGATTTTAGGCATCTTAAGTTACAATAAGGAAAGACCGAATGTGCGATCTAACAGATATATTCAAATCGGTCAAGGGCGATAGACAAGGTCACCATATTAAGACAACAGGGCAGGATTCGTAGTAATGGGTTTGAATGGGACCAATTTGGGTCTAAGAGGAAAAAATAGGCAAAAACTGGTTTACCAACAGTGGTTAAGAAATGGAACATACTTAGTAACTATGTAGAAAGCCTTGCAACAATTGGCTGCTTTAAGAGAACATTAGATAACTTTATAGATGGGAATGATGGGTGGTAGTGGACATGGAACTGCCTAGTGTAAGCCTTATGGTCTCTCCCATCCTTCCTTCATTTTTATATCATTACATGAAAAACAATCGACCAGGATTCTGATAGAAGACCATTTGGTCCATCATGAAGCCAGATAACATAAGAACATAAGAATGAAGGAGACTGCAAGAGACCATAAGGCCTACACTAGGCAGCTCCGTATCCATCACCACTTGTCATCCCCATCCATAAAGTTGTCTAATCGTTTCTTAAAACAACTGATAGTTTCAGCGCTCGCTACCTGGTTACTAAGTCTATTCCATTCGTCGACCACCCTATTAGTAAACCAATTCTTGCCTATTTCCTTCTTAAATCTAAATTTGTCCAGCTTAAATCCATTACTGCGAGTCCTGCCCTGTTGTTTTAATACGATGACATTGTTTGCGTCACCCTTGTTAAAGCCTTTGATCCACTTGAACACCTCTATTAGATCACCCCGCACTCTGCGTCTTTCCAGAGAGTGTAAGGGTGCCTAAGCCTCTCGCCAAGTGATACTTCGTTAGCGAGGATGACCTCGAGAGGGAAGATGGGGAAATGTGACTGGTGAAGTAAAAGACAGGAGGAGCAGCGAGCGCCTTGCAGACTGCGGTGACGTCATCGCGTGTGGGACGAGGCACCGTTGGCCCGTAAGGTGAGGTCACAAATATGGATGACTGTCTACACGGATATGCTCACAAAACACACAATATACAAGCTCACAGGCTGGAAAACAGACACACAAGGAGAAACAAACACAGACACACAAGGAGAAACAAAGAAACACAGACACACAAGGAGAAACAAAGAAACACAAGGAGAAACAAAGAAACACAGACACACAAGGAGAAACAAAGAAACACAGACACACAAGGAGAAACAAATACAGACACACAAGGAGAAACAAAGAAACACAGACACACAAGGAGAAACACATACAGACACACAAGGAGAAACAAAGAAACACAGACACACAAGGAGAAACAAATACAGACACACAAGGAAAAACAAAGAAACACAGACACACAAGGAGAAACAAAGAAACACAGACACACAAGGAGAAACAAATACAGACACACAAGGAGAAACAAAGAAACACAGACACACAAGGAGAAACAAAGAAACACAGACACACAAGGAGAAACAAAGAAACACAGACACACAAGGAGAAACAAAGAAACACAGACACACAAGGAGAAACAAATACAGACACACAAGGAGAAACAAAGAAACACAGACACACAAGGAGAAACAAAGAAACACAGACACACAAGGAGAAACAAAGAAACACAGACACACAAGGAGAAACAAAGAAACACAGACACACAAGGAGAAACAAATACAGACACACAAGGAGAAACAAAGAAACACAGACACACAAGGAGAAACAAAGAAACACAGACACACAAGGAGAAACAAATACAGACACACAAGGAGAAACAAACACAGACACACAAGGAGAAACAAAGAAACACAGACACACAAGGAGAAACAAACACAGACACACAAGGAGAAACAAAGAAACACAGACACACAAGGAGAAACAAAGAAACACAGACACACAAGGAGAAACAAAGAAACACAGACACACAAGGAGAAACAAAGAAACACAGACACACAAGGAGAAACAAAGAAACACAGACACACAAGGAGAAACAAACACAGACACACAAGGAGAAACAAAGAAACAGACACACAAGGAGAAACAAAGAAACACAGACACACAAGGAGAAACAAACACAGACACACAAGGAGAAACAAAGAAACACAGACACACAAGGAGAAACAAACACAGACACACAAGGAGAAACAAAGAAACACAGACACACAAGGAGAAACAAAGAAACACAGACACACAAGGAGAAACAAATACAGACACACAAGGAGAAACAAAGAAACACAGACACACAAGGAGAAACAAAGAAACACAGACACACAAGGAGAAACAAAGAAACACAGACACACAAGGAGAAACAAAGAAACACAGACACACAAGGAGAAACAAAGAAACACAGACACACAAGGAGAAACAAACACAGACACACAAGGAGAAACAAAGAAACAGACACACAAGGAGAAAAAGAAACACAGACACACAAGGAGAAACAAACACAGACACACAAGGAGAAACAAAGAAACACAGACACACAAGGAGAAACAAAGAAACACAGACACACAAGGAGAAACAAACACAGACACACAAGGAGAAACAAAAAAACACAGACACACAAGGAGAAACAAAGAAACACAGACACACAAGGAGAAACAAAGAAACACAGACACACAAGGAGAAACAAATACAGACACACAAGGAGAAACAAATACAGACACACAAGGAGAAACAAACACAGACACACAAGGAGAAACAAACACAGACACACAAGGAGAAACAAAGAAACAGATATACAGAAGACAAAAGACAAGATGTTCGTCTGAGCACACAACCCAGAAATACGCACTTACGATACACATGGTTCAATTGTGAGCAAACTTTTTGTATAAAAAAAAAAAAAAAATCATAAGATTTTATACAAATATGACTTTTACCCATCTATATCTTTTCTAAGTTTACATAATTGAAAACAATTTTTCTTGTACGAAAAATCCACAAAATTCTCAGGAAACTACTGGGTGGGTATAGACTTTTGACCACGATTTCTACAAAAAAAAAGCAATTTCTAACGCCTAACCGAAAGCCCATTTCAGTAAACTTAGGTTTTTGTTTATAACCTCTGCTTTACGAACAAACGAGTAGCCTTTGATTATGTTTCTATGTTTGCCTATTCCATTCTATTCGTTTCGTCTCCATCACTATCGTCTCGTATCCGTAGATCACTGACAGTGATTGCAAAGTTTGAATTTCAGAGGCACAAAATGTGATGCTTCTTTTTTATCCGGTCGTGGACATGATGCAGGGATGACCCGTCATCCGGGAGGTGCCAAGATAAGAGGGTGGGAAGAGACTGGAGGGCAGGGGAGTGTGTAGATGGATGGAATGGATGGGGAGTGGTTGCTATACCTTTGATTTTTTTTTTTGGCTACCTCCCTTATAAGGAGGAAAAAGCCTTTGGTATATGTATGTATGTATGTATGTATGTATGTGTGTGCGAATAAATCACAAAAACACGTGATTCACAAAATGTGTAATAAAACCACTTGGAAAATAAAATGAAAGGTGACCGAACGTTTTCGTCTATTTAAGACATTTTCACCTTTCAAAAATGTCTTAAATAGACGAAAACGTTCGGTCACCTTTCATTTTATTTTCCAAGTGGTTTTGTCACACACGTATGTATGTATGTATGTATGTATGTATGTATGTATGTATGTATGCCACTCACTGGGGAGGCTGGTAAAGCCTTTGTCCTGCAGTGGACGCCCGGCGTCTTGACGTAAGAGTCTTGTGACGTTACTGTGCCTGACCAGATCCCAGCCGATGAACTACCGGAGTCTATCCGGTTTCCTCCACTCCTCTCGCATTCCCACTCTGTGAATCAGACCTTGTTGCCTTGCGCGACAGAACTCGACCAATTCCGCTCCCTGTAGTGGGCACATGTAATATGTGTAGAAGTGTGTAATTGTGTGGAGCCATCTAGCGGGATAACACTAATGAACTTGCATGACGCCATGTGGTGACAGTGACTTAGACCATTGCTCTATGAAGAGATACAAGTTGAGCACAACTTTCTTATATTTGTATACTCTTATGCTATTTTTTTAAATTCGTACTCACATCCGAGTCTTAGAAAAAATACTTTTCCTAGTTACGGGAAGACCTCAACTTGCCAAAGGAACGAGACCATTGGAGTATATATACAACAAATGGGGGTGGGGTGGGGAGATCGCGATAAGGTTTGGGACAAAAGAAATTAAACAAAGAAACATCAGAGAAGCGGAAACTGAAAGGAAGATGAGGATGACGAAGAGTTGAAGAGGCAGTTGACGAGTAGGAGAGAGAGAGAGAGAGAGAGAGAGAGAGAGAGAGAGAGAGAGAGAGAGAGAGAGAGAGAGAGTGGGGGGGGGTTCGAGACTTCAACACAAATGACGGAAATGATCCGGCGGACACACCGGGACATTTGCCTCTTTTTCCAAACCTGACGCTCGATTGCACACACATATATCAATCAATCAATCAATCAAATCAGCCACCCTGAGTCCACTGCTGAACAAAGGCCTCCTTCATAGCATTCCACGATTCACACGACCGCGCCAACCCCTGCCACGTCACTCCCGCAAACTTCTCAATCTCGTCTCTCCACCTTCTGTCTGGTCTCCCTCTTCCACGCTTCCCATCTCGCGGCGTCCACTCAGTAACACACTTGATCCATCGCTCATCGGTCGTTCGCACTAACTTACCTGCCCAATTCCATTTCCTCTCTTTCACCGGCCTTCGGGTTTAAGGACCTCTCCAATTACTGTGATTATTCCAGCCGATGATTATGTTACGTAGACCATATACATTCATGTCAGAAAGCATTTCGTGCAAGACCTTACTCTCCTCTTCCACACTTACTGGTCTGTATGCAGACTTGTTCCCTGCCACTAACAAGTCTGGGTTTTTTCCGACCAATGACTGGCAAATATGTGTAACTGAGGGAACTCGACATAAAAGTTTGCAGGAGTAACGTGGCAAAGGTTAGGAGAGGTCTTCGTTTCAGCAGCGAACTCCAAAGGTCTTACGAAGCCTTCCAGCCTACATCAAATAGTCTGTCCTTACTTGTAAGAACAAGCAGAAACGAGCAAATAAATTTTCAAATTTAACTGCTACAGCTTTGCTGGTTCCCATTTTGTCATACATGAACAACAACCGTCGTTTCATAAGAACATAACATAAGAATGAAGGAGACTGCAAGAGACCATAAGGCCTACACTAGATCCGTTTCGATATATATAATATTGACAAACACATCAAACCTTCTATTTCTTCTTCAATTCTTGCAACTCGCTTCTGAAGACGTCTCTGCCTTCGAACCAATGGCAAGACGCTTGGACCTTGTTCTTCCCACAGGACCGTCATCGTGAGAGGCCGCAGTTAAGCTGCAATGCCCAGACTCCTCCAATGGCTCTGTTCCTCGAAAGCACTTGTAATTATCCCTTCTAATCCGCCGCTCTCGCTGAGGCATGTATACAAATGAGCAAGTTTACGCGCGCGCGCGCACGCACACACGTATATGTACGCATACACATGAGGAGAGAGGAAGAGAGAGAGAGAGAGAGAGAGAGAGAGAGAGAGAGAGAGAGAGAGAGAGAGAGAGAGAGAGACGGGGAGGGGAAGCAGCGAGGGGACGTGAAGAGAGAGTGAGAAAGAGTGAGAGAGAGAGAGAGAGAGAGAGAGAGAGAGAGAGAGAGAGAGAGAGACGGGGAGGGGGAGCAGCGAGGGGACGTGAAGAGAGAGTGAAAGAGAGTGAGTGAGAGAGAGTGAGAGAGAGTGAGAGAGAGTGAGAGAGAGAGAGAGAGAGAGAGAGAGAGAGAGAGAGAGAGAGAGAGAGAGAGAGAGAGAGAGAGAGAGAGTGAGAGAGAGTGAGAGAGAGAGGGGGGAACTAATTCATCTATGTAAGGAAGATCCAAAACGACGTCTCAATTAATCGAGACACGAGACTTATTAACCCACTGTCGGAGAACGAGATTAGATGGACAGAAAATCTGTATATTTCGACCACTATCTGTGGTCCTCTTTCTGCTGAAGAGGACCACAGATAGTGGTCGAAACATACATACTTTCTGTCCATCTCATCTCATTCTCCGACAGTGAGTATTAATAAGTCTCATTTTACAAATGTGCCACTACGTTACACCTTCCTAATCGAGACATAATTTCCCCCTTTTCTAAATCTATTATCATTACCACAATGACCATCGGCCACTCAAGGTCCAACCAACAAACCAATCAATCAATGAGCGTCTCTCTTACTCGCTTACCATTTCGTGGCATCCAGTCAGTAACAACCTACTTCATCGTCTATCCTCCTTTGTAGAGGCTAACTTCCCCGTCCAATTCATCTCCTTTTGGTCTTTCACGACCAAATAAAATGGAGTCCATCATCCACCAGACCAGCATGCGAGCCACGACACCATAGAAATGGGGTTACCCAAACCATACAAAGCCCAACTCTACCTTACACAATACTCGCAGACGACTGCTATACAATCTGTTCTTGTTCTGTGGTGCTCCGACCATACCCGTAAACAATGAAGGACCCCTCTCACCGCCAAACCTTTGTCTCGCCCCCTCCGTCCCTCCTCGGGTCACTCCTGAGCTGAATGGAACAGCCTGGTATGTCCCGAACCTAAAGAGGCTGAGTTATATTAAGCCAACGATATCACCATCTGAATGAATTATATTGTCGTCGCTATGAGACCAATACGCCAAGCAAGAACAGGGGAGGAAAATAGGAAGAAGACAGGGAAAAGAAGAAACAGGAGATAGAAGTGGAGGAAGAGGAGGAAAAATAGGAAGAAGAGGAGGAGGAGGAGGAACATGAGACAGAGGTGGAGGAAGAGGAGGAAAGATAGGAAGAGGGGGAGAAGGAGGAACAGGAGATAGAGTTGGAGGAAGAGGAGGAAAATTAGGAAGAAGAGGAGGGAGGAGGAGGAGGAATAGGAGATAGAGGTGGAAGAAGAGGAGGAAAATTAGGAAGAAGTGGGGGAGGAGGAGGAATAGGAGATAGAGGTGGAAGAAGAGGAGGAAAATTAGGAAGAAGAGGGAAGGAGGAGGAGGAACATGAGATAAAGGTGGAGGAGGAGGAACACGAGACAGAAGTAAAATAAGTACTAGTAGGGGTAGGTGGAGGAAAAGGAAGATGGAGAGATGTAGAAAACCTAACGTAACGAATATATATATATATGCATACATACATATATCTTTTTCAACCACAAATCATTTTTAATTCCATGCCATCGCAGTCGAGACTGAAGAATCGCTCGATGGAGACATCCGTTGGAATTAAAAGTGATTTGCGGTTGAAAAAAAGATATTAATTGATCACTGGGAACCATTCAGTGTTTAGAGATACGTTTTATCAACCACAATGCACTTTAATTCTAAGCCATATAGGCGCATGCAGAAATTGTAACGTGGGACGCCCGAGGACTCGAACCCATGCGGCGAGAACGTTACCAGTGCCGAGTGACTTAAACCAATACACCATAAAGAGAGCTATATATTTTTTTTCTTCTTTTTCTTTTAAGTTCTCGGGCCAAATTCCCTGCAATGGATGCGACAGCGCATACTTCGGAGAAACATACAGAGGACTGAGAAACAGATTCAGAGAACACAAAGCGGACATTCGACACCATCGTGGGAGAAACGCCCTCGTAAACCACGTAGACACGGAAGAACACTTACCAGATTGGGAGAAATCCACCATTTTGGCCCGACGACAATACAGAAAACAAAGAAAAATCAACAACACAAACAGAAGACAGGAGACTTAAAGTGGGCAAAAGTCGGCCACTTACTCCCTCAATGAGAGTAAATCCGCACCACACCCCCGGACTAATTCTCACACTTTTTTTACCACATTTTTCGTTTTAGTCCAAACAAACTTTATTTTTGTATTATATATCTTTCTTTTGCCATTATTATTTCTTTTATTTTCTAGTAATACTATTTTTCTTGCCACATTGTTAATTTTGATTTCCACTACCATTTAAATAATTCGTGACATTGTAACATGTGAGTTCGTTTACACTCGGAAAAATATGCACGCACACATATACGAAACTAGTCAAGAATAAATCTCGGGATAAGAATCCAATCTTTCCTCTTCCCACCCACTTCAAAATGTCAGAATATCTCAATAAATAAATAAATAAATAAATAAATAATAATAAAAAATAATAACAATAATATATATATATATATATATATATATATATATATATATATATACATATTCACCTATACGCACACACCATCATTTATATTTATCTATATGCATACATGTACATTATATGCACAGACACACACACACATACACATATAATATGTGCACACACTCGTACTGAAGACCTACGAGTATCGTGGTAGCGGATAAAGCTGGCAGGAGGCGGGGGGGGGGGAGGATCGAGGGCTGGGCGGTGCGTAGTCGAGAAAGGGGCGAGGACTGGAGAGCCGGCGCAACCGACATTAGGAAACGTTTGGCCCTCACGAAGAAGAAGCACCGAGGAAGACTTCGCGGCAAAGCGAGCGAGCGAGAGAGAGAGAGAGGAAGAGAGAGAGAGAGAGAGAGAGAGAGAGAGAGAGAGAGAGAGAGAGAGAGAGAGAGAGAGAGAGAGAGAGAGAGGGGAGTGGAAGGGAACGGTATGTGACATAACGATGACTATAGTGATCGTGACGGCGATCGTGATAATGACGTTGGTGGTGTTGTTGGCAGTGTTGGTTCTGGAAGACCATCTGGGTGGTAGTAAGTGGTGGCATGGTCCGTGATGGTATGGATGGTAGTGGCATTGTTGGTGGTATTGGTGATAGTAGTGTTGGTGGTCTGTGCTCCTGGTACTGTTGGTAGTTGTGTTGAGATCTGGTGGTAGTGGTTGTGATGGTGGAGGTGGTGGTAATGATGGTGGAGGTCGTGTAGGTGGAGGTAATGCTGGAAGTGATGTTAATGGTGTTGGCGATAGTGGTGTTGGTCACAGGTGTTGGTGTCAGTGGAACTGGTGTCAGTGGAACTGCTGTTGGTGGTAGAAGTAGTAAGTGATGCCAAGTAGTTTGAACAAGAAGACGGTGAAAGAATGAAGGTGGAAACGAAATAATGACAAGAGAATTGGATAACCATAAAGAAGAAAAACAGAGAACAGACAAACAGACTGACAAACGGACAAAACCTCAAGCAAGACAATGGCGCATAACGGACGACGGTTGACCGGTATTTGTGACCGGGACGAGGAGGAGGAGGAGGAGGAAGAGGGGGACGGGAAGGGGGTGGAGGAAGGGGGAAGGAGGAAGAGGTGGGGGGGAGGAGGAAGAGGTGGGGGGAAGGGGAGGAAAGGAGGAAGAGGGGGGACAGGAAGGAGGTAGAGGAAGGGGGAGGAAGAAGAGGAGGTGGAAGAGGAAAGGGGGAAGAGGGAGGGGAGGAGGAAGAGGGAAGGGAGGAGGAAGAGGGGGACGGGAAGGGGGAAGAGGAGTGGGAGGCGGAGGAGGAGAGGAGGAAGAGATGTGGGAGGCGGAAGATGAAGGGAACGAGGAAGAGAGGGAAGGAAGAAGAGGGGTATGAGGAGGGGAAGAAGAGGGGAGAAGGAAGAGGAGGGAGAAGAGGAAGGAGGAAGAAGAGGAAGGAGGAAGAATAGGAAGGAGGAAGAAAGATGCGGCGGAAGAGGAGAGGAAAGGAAGAGAAAGGAAGGAGGAAGAGGAGGGAAGGAGGAAGAGAATGGGAGTGGGAAGAGGCGGGGAAGGGGAAGAGGAGGGAGATGAGGAAGAAGAGAGGAGAAGGCGAAGGGAGAGGAGGAAAATGGGGACGAGGAAGAGGAGGAGGAAAACAGGAAAGAGGAAAAAGTGAGATGAGGAAAAATAATCCAAAGAGGAAAACGGGGTCATGGAAAATGAGGAAAAAATGGAAAAGGAAAAGGAAAATAAGGAAACTGAAGAGGAAAAGAAGATAAGAGGAAAAAAAGGGTGAAAAGTAAGGGGAGGAAGGGGGGATGAGGAGGAGGTTTGAATACGGCGAGGAGGAGCAGAGGATGGGGTGGGAGGAGGAGGAGGATGGAGGAAGAAAATGAGTATGATTGAATATATAAAGTGGCGGAGCAAAAGCAGGAAAATTAGAACAAATTCGGAACTAGCAGCAGGAGCACATACACACACACAATGTTATCATCTCCCTTCGATGCCTAGCATGCACACGCGCGCACGTAGACATATGCTCCGACGTCGTCGCGGATCTCCCGAAGGAAAGGTCAATTGTCCGAGTGACCCAGCTTATCAACTTTTCCTGGCGACGCCCTTTAGCGAAGAATAGACTCCGTGCATCTCGGGTCAAGCCACTTGTAGGCCTCTACATGATGAACAAAGAAACAATTGTGTGGATAAAAGCCTAACTCGGCGCCTCTCGCCGTCGCTCGAGTCGAAGTAACGAAATCTTTTATATATCCATGTCTTGGCAACCCCGTAAATAATGTGCATTAAAATGTTTCTGGCAACCCTCCGATGTTTGAACGGAGCTTGCCTTGTATTTGTAGAGAGAAAGCTGTCAGGCACATTAAAGTAGACTACCAGACTTTAA
>NC_134785.1:56071907-56171907 GCF_046742065.1 Oratosquilla oratoria | reverse complement strand
ACCATGCCCTTTGGGCATATAGATATATATATATATATAAATACACACACACACACACAAAATAAATAACACAAAAGGTTTGTGGCAACACTGGTTGTATCATCTTCGGTTGCAGCATCAATATCGCCAGGTGGAGAGACCTGGCGCGATTCCTCAACCACATTTTTATATATTCTTTCATGTTTCGTAAAAAAAATAGAATCATCTGTAAGCAAAATCCCCTTAAGCTTTATAAGGGTTCAAACTTAAATCTAAAGAAAGTACAAATGTTACACAACAAAATACTCTATTTATCCAAAGTGAGTATCTCGTTTTCAGAGGCCGCATTTGCCATAGAAGTAAGATTGTTAAAAATATGCGAATTTAAGAATTATTTTCAAATTTGAATTGTGTTTTTATATGACAGGTAGAATTACACAAAGGTAAAAAAGACTTACAAGTCACACAGTAATCTTTTATTTTACCTTTCCAGTCAATTTCTAATATTTGAAAATGTTCCCCCAATACTTAAAACAGTAAAAAAGATTTTCAGCAATTCGGTTGGCACGTGAAAACAATTTGTATAAAAAATGATCGAATTTGGCACGCATACTTAAAAAGGTTGCCCACCCCTGTTCTAGGTTAACCCCCAACATTACCTGCAGTTGACGCTAGACAATTCTATTCAGGCATCCGACCTAGTTATGGACCAAAAGGTCTCCTGTCGGCATGCTCCTTTGTAAGCCCTAAACTATAGTGACGCTTTCTCGGCAGCGTTAAAATCGCTCGGGGTCAGCTAGCGTAAAATATTTCGAGAACGCGACCGTAATAAATAAAGAAACAATTACATGAACAAACAAACAATAATGAAGGTCACCCCGATACGATTGTAATGATGTCACATGACCCAAGACGACGGCTATCATCATCATCATCATCATCATCATCATCATCACCAGACAGCAGCGCGCCGTGACAAAGTCAAACGACATGGAGGCCAACGACACTTGTGATCGCTGAGGACGAAAACCGTTACGAAGAGTCGGTGAGACAGCGGAGGTCTTCCCAGTGAGGCTACAAGACGTTGTATCCGAACGAAAGGATGTCGAGAGCCCGCTTTCCCTCGACTGAAAATACTCGCCGGAAGTGGCCACGCCCCTCTCTTCCCTTTTCGTCGAAAGAGAACATCCGGGAATGGAGAGAGAAAATATAATGTAAAGAAAAATAAATAAATAAAAGAGAGAAAAGAGAAGGGGAAAAGCGAAAGAACAGAATAAACAAAAGGAAAAAATAAAATACAAATAAAAAGGGAAAACGGGTGAAATTTTTTGACAAAATGGTAGGGGTAAAAAAAAAAAAAAAAAAAAAAAATCAGCAAAAAAGAAAAACAAAAAGGGTCAAGTAAAAAATATATAACAAAAAAACAAAAATAACAACAAAAAAGACTACGCCCAAGTAAAAAAGAAAAAAAAATCCAAAACCCATCATGACCAATGACTTTAGACGCCGACATAAACCAAATTCCTTACGTGGACCAAGACATGGCATGCAACGGCACGGAGCCTAACAACAGAACCACTCCGAAGCCTAAGAACAGAGTTTGATTTCACACCATGAGTTGTAAGCACTCCATGACTAACGGCTCTCACGCGTAGAACGAGACGATACCTGCGTCGTGCACCATCGACTATAAATCCCCAACGCTTTCCAAAGAGCTAATAGCAGCTTCAATGAGATGTTGCTGTGCAGTTGAGATACAAGCAATGACATGCAGGCTGGACAGATAGATAGACAGACAGACAGACAGAGAGGGGGAGAGAGAGAAGAAAAAGAAAAATTAAAAAACAAAGAGAAAAAAGAAGAAAGAGAAAAAAGATATACCAAGCGACGGAGAGAAAGCGATAGAGATAAAGAATTATTGAGAAAGCGACAGAAAGAGGGACAGAGAAAATAAAAAATATATAGTCCCTTACTAATACAGCGAGATTCAATTAATAAATATATTATAAGCACTCTTAGTGTCAGGGAATCATCATCCGGTCATTATCCAATTATCATCCGCTTTCTATAGCCATTCAGCACAATATATATATATATATAATATATATATATATATATATATATATATATATATATATATATATATATATATATATATATATATATATATATATAATATATATATATATATATATATATATATATATTTATATATATATATATATGCAGGCGAGCCAAAAATTAGAGGCCTAAATTTTCTCCGTGACTGCTAGGCGAGCGCTTTTTTCATACTGTTGGAATTGAATCACGACACACTAAACAGAGATGTCTTTATTCTTTAACATGTGAATATTACAGGAGACCTACCTGAATAATAAGTGCGATATATTAAAGTGTTTCCGCCTTTTTAAGCTTTGCTTCATCACGTGGTAAACTTCGTCACTGAGGCGCGCGACATTTGAACTTCGATTTTTCGTAGGTGCGCGTTTTTTTAGGCGCTCCTCATTTCGAATTTAGGCGCGTTATGGCGCGGGAGCGAAAAGATGAACCCTGATTTCCTATTTCACCATTCACCTGCAGAGCAGCTCTTTCCCTCACCCAAACACTTCTTCCTACACCCTCCCCACCACACTTTCAAACTCAAACTCTCCCCTCCCTTTCAACTTAGTTTCACTTAACGCTAACACATCCATCTTCCTCCACACAAAAATACGCCAATCTCTTACCTTCTAGTCTCAACTGGTCCAACATCCACGTATATTTAATGACCCAATTATCAAGGCTCTATTTGAAACCTTCCTCCCAGACCCTGTTATGCCTTCAGGTTCTCAGCCCGTTTCCTTGTGCACCCCATACTTACAATGCAGGTCCTTAGCCTCTTGAAGACTACGCCAACATTTAACTAAACTGAAATGCATTCACCAATTCCCACTAGTTTTCGAGTTATGTCCGAATATTGACAAACTGTGCCCTCACAGGGGTCCACGGATCTCACATGAAGACCCACATTTCACTTTGCTCACAGGAATCCTGAAGACGGAGGGTGTGTGTGTGTGTGTAACGGGGGGCGGGGGTGAGAAGGACAAGCGAGATCGAGTTCTCGGCGTGCGCCAGTTCGTGCGTATGTCTGTTTTCATTTTACGACGCTTTGTCTCGCTGCACCCCGTCCTCTCCTTCCCCCCCTGGCCTCCCCCTTTCTCTCTCTAAACCAAACTGCAACCGCATGGTGGGGGGAATGTAAGAGAAGTGAAGGGAAGGACAGAAGGGGAAGGAATATGAAAGGATAGAAATGGTGCGGAGGAGAAAACGGGAGGGAGAGAAAGGGATAGGAAAAGGAGAGAGAAGAGAGAGGAGAGGGGTAGAGGGAGAGAGAGTAAGGAAAGGAAAAGAGAGGAAATGGGAGAGAGGGAGGAGAAGGAAAGAGGGGAGAGGGGAAGGAGAGGGAAAGAGGGGAGGGGGGGAGAAGGAATAGGAGGAGGACGAGGAGGAGGACAAAGGGGAGGAGGAGGAGGAGGAGGAGGAGGAGGAGGAGGAGGAGGAGGAGGAGGAGGAGGAGGAGGAGGAGGAGGAGGAGGAGGAGGAGGAGGAGGAGGAGGAAACAAAATAATGACCATAGGTTTACACTTTCCGACACCGCCGCCATTGACCCCAAGTCGAAGAGATGACACCAATTGAATTTCGCACCAATTTGGGCCCCGAACCGTGCGAGACCATAAAACCTCGCGTTATCTGAATAAAACTTCCCAAATTTGGGTAGTTCGAAAATCAATTATATGCTGGCAGATGGAGGCATTGTGTGTGTGTGTGTGTGTGTGTGTGTGTGTGTGTGTGTGTGTGTGTGTGTGTGTGTGTGTGTGTGTGTGTGTGTGTGTGTGTAACGGCTTGCAGTATCAAAGTTTTTGCGTCGTGAATGCGGCGCGAACTCTGTACCACATCGTGGTAGGCCGAGACACTAACCATAACACGCACATGCAAACCATGCCTTTGTGTGTACGTGAGCGTGTATGCATATGTGATTCACCATGGTCTTGGACCATATGTTGGACTCGTGACCGACAGCTATTTCCCTACCGGAAGAGAGCTCAGAGCTCATATATGACCGATCTATGGGTAATGCTGTGACCTTACACGTACACACACACAACTCCCTGCCCACGAGAGTTGGAGTAACGACTCGCAGCGCAGCGATATTGAAATTATTTCATTGTGTGTGCGTGTGTGTGTGTGTGTGTAACCGCCCGTGCGCGTTCACACTTGTGCCTATACAAACCGCATTAAAACATTCATGGAATACCACTGCATAGTCCACAAAGTGGGTTCGATCCCGGGGCACCACCGGGAGGTCGCACCGCGGGCAGAGGGACCAAAGGTTACCTGGGGGCGGGGCCCACACAACCCGGGTACGATGCCGTCCGCCCAGGTACCGGTTTAAGTAGAAGTAACCTACAAGTGTCACTTCCACAGACCTCCGGGTCACCTTTAACACCTCTAGACCAGCGCTTCCCAACCTGGGGTGCTGAAATCAATTATAGGGGGTGCTGGGAAGTGAACACAAAACTCACATTGATATATGTATCATTGATTACCTAGTTGTGCATATTTGACTTTTTCCATGCTATTTTATTTTTCTAGGGTGTTCTTATTTCTTCTACAAACAATATTGTCAATTTGTTTCAGTTCTAAGGAATCAAGAAAATAGATCATCAAGCAGTACACTTCACTTTCTTTCATCCTTCTAATAACAAGATAGGGGTGCTGGACTGCTTAGACATGACAACAGTCGGAAAAGATTGGGAATCACTGTTCTAGACCCTGCGAGACGGCAAGCGTGGAAGAGGAAGACCAGGCAGGTGGAGAGACAAGATAGAGAAGTTTGTATGAGTGACGTGGCAGGAGTTGGTATAATGAACTCTGGAGATTCTCAAAATGTGACTATCTCTACCAGTGTATCTTGGGAAAAAAGCCAAAAAGTGACCACACTCTCTTCTACGCCCGTAAAACCAAGCTTAATATTTTCATGTAAACAAGAAACTATTCAACAAACGTTATAAAGTGAGTGTCGGAAGGAAGGGGACATTTACCCATTTGTAGCATAAAAGAAAGAAGTGTGAACATTGTGACGAATGTGGATAGGAGGTAAAGGGAACACGGGCTGAGGGAAATACTTTTATTCCTGACTAGTTTCGCCTGAGTGGCGAAATCCGCTCAGGCGAAACTAGTCAGGAATAAAAGGATTTTCCTCAGCCCGTGTTCCCTTTACCTCCTATTCACAAAAGAAAGAAGCTATACCAGTAGGGTAAATATCGTCTTCTCCCTCTCTCATACCTAGGTGCGTATGAATGTGTGTGGGCACCAACTATTCAAACCAAATTTAATATTTTTTCTTATTGGTTATTCACTGTAATATATTCTTTTCATTATTATCTTTACTGCCTTCCTGTCATATTCACGTCATTTTAACAGATAATTAAGTCACTAAAATACATACACATTATATATATATATATATATATATATTATATATATATATATATATATATACACACACACACACAAATATATACATATGTATATATATATGCAAAATAAATCATTAAGCACACGTGATAACAATACTTGCAGAAACCACTTGGAAAATAAAATAATTGTTTACAGAATAGACGAAAACGTTCAGTATTCAATTATTCTATTTTCCAAGTGGTTTCATCTCATATTCCAAAATAGATCTTACTCTACTCTCGTAATCACCGCGTCATTACACAACGCTGATATCGTACGTCACGTACGATACGTGCATTATTTTTTATGAACTGAGCTGCTTCCTGGTGTACCAGAAATTCCTGGTGTAATCTTTATTGTATTTAGATTACAGTTGGGTTATTTAACTTTAGCAGCTTCTTTTATTAATGTTGCTGTGCAGCTGGTTTGAAATTCTCAGTTTCCCTCGAATTAACATTTGTTCATCACTTCTTTATTCTCTTGTTCGTGTCTCCGTATTCTGCTAAAACTGTTGTCCCAACGACTTGTATGAACATGTTCGCAAAAATAAACTTCCACTAAATTAAAATTAAAAGCGACCAATTGAAGACTACATGGACTGCGGAATCCAAACGCGAGTCACAGACGATTTAGCTACCGTATGGGCGCTACGAAAACGAATAGAATCGCCTGACGGCAGCCAGGATCAAGTATCACCCAGTAAGGAAGGCGATCGAACTTAGTGGGTGTGTCATGACAAAAAAAAAAAAAAAAAAAAAAAAAAAAAAAAAAAAAGGCTACACACCTTTCATGTCCGCGACTAAATTCCCCTCTGGTTTTGATAAGAAGACAGGAATGAAGGAGACTCCAAGAGACCATAAGACCTACACTAAGCAGTTCTATGCCCCTTACTACCTTTCATCCCTATCCATAGTTTCAGCGCTCACTACATAGTTTATTCTTCTGAAATCTTGCTTCATCACTCCCCCCTCTCTCTCTCTCTCTCTCTCTCTCTCTCTCTCAGATCGGGGAATACATGAACTCTAAACTCTCATCCGGAGGGTAACTGTTGTCGATCACGAGTCCAGCACGTGGTCCAAGTCCATGGTGAATCCCGGTAGTCTGGGTCGACGCCCCGTGTCCGCCGAGTCGGACACCTGATCGCAACCCGCGCCACGGGTAAACCACGTCTGCGCTTGCTGATCTCCGCAACGGCTCGCGTACGTACACACACACACACACACACACATTTACACGTACACACACACACCTGTTTTTGAGGGATACCCCACCACCTTTGTACCCTACCGGCTGTGCCTAGAATGTTCTTTGGCTTTAAGTGACGTGTTCCTTGAGGTGGGTAACGAAAGACTGGCGTTCTGCAGGGCCGTTTGAACATGTGCATCTCGCACCGGCCCCTCCCCGGCCCAGCGGGGCGAACAGACGTCTTCCTTGCCATGAATGGATCTGCTGCCAGACGAGACGGACTGCATCTTGGACGAGTCCATCTACCCTAACAAGAAGTTAAACAATCTATGTTCCACGTTTTCCCATGGTTTGTGTTTGACCATGTTTTAAATTTTGTCATGTTTTGCCATTTTTTTTTGTGTTTTGACAATGTTTTGTGCTTTGACAATGTTTTGTGTTCGGTATGTTCACATTTTTTTTTTTTTTTTCACATTAGATAACTCGGGATAGAGTAGTGAATATAGAAATTGTAAGCAACAACATGTCTGGTTTTAGCGTCACCTTACAGACAATAGTCAAGCATCATTCTATTATGACTTGAGACAAATCTTCATTGAAGAATGTTAATCACTGGAAACCCTTACTATCACTCCTATCCACTATCCTCCATCTCCCAACACCTTTAAAAAAATCTTTGACGCGTTAGTTTCCTTTGAAAGAAACAAGATAAAAGTTGGTTATCTGTAATGACGTGTAAATATACCTTAGACAAGCGAGCACTCCACAGCGAACATTCCTTCGTTCCTACGAGGAACGAGAGTACACTACTCCCAACGTTGTTCACATGCGGTAAATAATAACTCATCTATCAAGTGTCCAAATCATGAAACACATAATCAACCCAACGTCTCTTAGTAAAGAATACCCGGCAGAATAAAGACACATCTACACCTGATCTGACAAATTTATGAACAAGCCAGTCGCTGTTTTCATAAGTCATAAGCAAGTCTACTCCGCCCTTGTTTTGGGTCCGTAAGCCAGACTAAGTGACATGTGATGACGCCATTCGTGGAGTAATCAACCAGTAATCAACCGCAACTCACTTTAATCGACCTGTTCCAATCCGCCCTCCCGTCTTCCAACAAGACTTAGCAGTTCGTATAGAGTTAAGCACTGCCAGTGCACCGCTACCGGTTAACCTGTTTCTTTCAGTTTGAAGCACGCAGATACATGATGTCCGGGATTCCAAGCTTCAAGCCAAGCCTCCGGCCACTGGCCATGAACGGCTGAGCAATGTAAAAAAAAAAAAAGAGGTGACGGTTGATAGTCTGCACACGTTCACAGTCACGAAGTGTATCTTAAAGGAAGGGGTGTAGGGGGTGGGGGTGGAAAGGGGCATTGGAAGATTACATAGGCGAGCAGAAGGGTGCAAATGGCTGGAAGGAGGGCCAGGAGGTGGAGGTGGGGTCATTATTCTCATTTTATTTATTTATTTATTTATTTATTTATTTATCTATTTCATTATTTTTATTATTATTATTTATTTATTTATTTATTTATTTTTTTTTTTTTTTTTTTTTTTTTTTTTTTTAAGTGAAATGTCACTCCCACGGGCTTTGTGCGTCCCGTGCGGTGATGTTTATGGAAGACACATCTTACAGAGAGGAAGTGGGACGGTGTAGCTAGTTACAGGAGCTTGGAGAGAATGCAGTCGAAAAGAGAGGCTACAGCTGTTAGAGCGGCAGCGGACGCTCTAGTAGCTGACGGAGCTCATAGAGGCTTTGGAGGCTTTGGAGGCTGCTCACAAGACCTTCAAAGGACGCCGATGGTCAACTGGGTTTTCTTCAACAGAATCCTAGAGTACTCGGCCGTTCCACATCGTGTGTAAAAAAGCAGTCCTTCCGGTACAAGCTGCCTCTAGGTGCCGGTAGCTGTTGGCTGATTGGGTGCCCGCATTTGTTTGCCTGTGTTTTTAATCACGTGCAGGGATGACCGCATATGCACGAACGTACTGTTCATAATACATAAGGTCCGCCTTTTTTGCACCTCAACTAATGCGTCGACTATGCGGACATGCACTCATGGTGCCATGTGCATGTCCGCATACTTAGTAGAATCCACATACTCGTAATCATGAGCGCGAGAGCGCATATGTACACACACACATATGAGCTCTGAGCTCTCTTCCGGGAAGGAAATAGCTGTCGATCACAAGTGCAACACGTGATCAGAGACCATGGTGAATCACACATACGATGGCACAAATGGTAGAGTTCCAGGCCGCCACTACAGCGGTCCGGGTTCGAATCCCCCCCAGGGTTGAAATAATTTCATTATCACTGCGCTGCGGGTCGTTACTCCAACTCTCGTGGGCGGGGAGTTGTGTGTGTGTGCGCGCGCGCGTAAGGTCAGCATTACCCATAGATCGATCATATATGAGCTCTGAGCTCTTTTCCGGGAGGGAAATAGCTGTCGATTACGTGTCCAACACGTAATCCAAAACAATGGTTACCGAAACCCTTCCCTAATAATAATAATAACAATAATAATAATAATAAGTAAAAAGAATGCAAATAAACATATAAAAATACCTTTTCGGCTCGAAGATCGACTAAGATTTCTTCTAGTTACAAGCAAAGGATTTTGATCAACTGAGAAAAAAAAAACAAAAAAAAAACGCATTCGTTGTACTTCGACGGAAACAGACCGTTAAGCGTTACGAAGCCTGACCAGGGCCTCCGACATTTCGTTGAAGAAAAATGTAAAAGAAAGAAGAAGAAAAAAAAAAAATATATATATACAGTTAGCTTACGTGCCGCCATAATACGTTAATTGCCGTAAAGTTTAGGTTAGTTACGTGAGGTTAGGTTAGGTTACTTTAGATTTGGTTACGTTAGTTCAGTGGCTCCTAGGTTGGGATGGGATCATCAGGGAAGTGATTTATTGGAACAGAAACCTACCTTTGCTCCTTTCAACCACACGATCACACATATGCGTGTTATCGTGAGCTGCTGTTGCAACCTAAACCCACAATGATAATGAGATTTGGAATATTCAGTGACACTACTCTTGCTTATTCATGAAAGCCATTCCACAGACCTTATTGCGAATTGGCTGTACCTCTTTCCTTGCGTTGCACAGTATAGGGAAGAATGCATCTCACATGTACATGAACTATCAGAACGTATTACGAAATTGCAGTTACCAAAGTGTATATTACACTATTGTAGTTGTCAAAGTTGCACACTCTTCAAAGAAATAAACGAGTAATTATAAACAAACGCAAATAACAAAGGGCAAATAAACAAAACGAAAAAAAAAATCCAAAATGAACGAGCCAACGGATATAGAAACAAACTGATAAATACATATTGTAGGATTGCGATACTATAGCAAATGCGGTTCCTTCCGGCTGTAGGCAACCTCAGCAACGAAAGAGTTCCTGTTGTTGTTGTTGTTGTTCCATAGACCAGCGTTTCCCAACCTTTTCCGACCACATCACCCCCTGTTGTCATGTCTAAGGAGTCCAGCACCCCTAGCTTGTCATTAGAAGGACAAAAGAAAGTGAAGTGTACTGTCTGATGATTTATTTTCTTGATTCCTTAGAACTGAAACAAATTGACAATATTGTGTATGCCATGCGGTCCGTGGTGTTTTAGGTGGATGTTAATTATGTTGTCAGGTCCACAGGCGGATGAGTGCTTGGGGTTATGGATTATATGCTTTGTCTGGCTGTCTATGAAGGGTGTGTAGTCTGGATCTGTGGGGAAGTCTTTCGTACATCGAATGATGCACCAGTCGTCAGGGTGAGGGGTGGGATGGTTTGTCTGTGCAAAATGATTTATGAGTGTGTTTCCTTGTTGTCTGTCTGAGGGTAAGTTCATTGTTGTTGCGGTTATTGCTGTGTGAGAGCGTGTTGTGTTACAGTTAGATTATGTAATGCTGTTGAGTGTTTTGTGCATTTTTTTGGTGTCGTTTCGTGAGTGTTGACAAATCCTTGCCAGTTTAGTGTTTTATTTCCTGTCACAAATGGTGCTTGTTTCTACGAGTTTACAAGTGGTGCTTGTTTCTATGAGTTTTTAATGTTGGCGAGACGTTGGAGAATAGAGTTCCTACTTTGACCCGACTTTCACTACCAATCAGAGGAACGAGTAAAACAGACTGACAAGAGACAGAAATTTTGCGAGTAAAGTAATTAATGAAATGGAACTTGAACACTCACTGATTTAAAAATCTGTGAGAGACGAGGAAGTACAAAAGATCAGAGAAGAGGAGCGAGTTGGGAATAAGCTTGAATGTAACAACATTTTATTGTATCAGATATCATCAGCTTCCTCCGCTACCTCGATGTACTGTACTCAATATTGCCACGAAGAAAATACCAACACCAACGACAGCAATCACAACAGCCAATACGAATTTTTACGAAATAATATTTCGCCATTTTTCTATCGAAAGAGTAGCGAGGTAAACAAAATATCTTATCAACCAACCTATCTCTGTGTCTTGCGAAAGGAGAGGCGTGGTAACCTAGCGATTCTAATCGCACAAAGAAGGAATTTTCCTTGACCGTTTGTCAGAGAGATAGGAGGGAGCAGGTGGGGGCGATGGGTGCGGGTGAGGATGCGAATCAGGTGTGTGATTTGAGGTGAGGCAGGCAGGCAGGCAGGCAGGCAAAACGGCAAAACAGACAACTAGGCAGGCAAGACGGCAAAAAAGACAACTAAGCATGCTGACAGGTTAAAAAAAAAACAGGTGCAACGACAGACAGACAGGCAAACAGACGGGTATTCTCGAAGACAAACAAGCATGCACAAGCATGCAGGCACAAGCAGGCAGGCAGGCAGGCGGGCCGGCGGGCAGTCAGGCAGACGGTCGCTCGGGTAGGCAGGCAGGTAAGGGGGGAGGGGGGAGGCAGCAAGCAGGGGATCAACCTTTTAACCTTGACTTTGAGTATCAGGTCGGCTCACCCTGATGACCCTCCCGACCGCCCACCTGCAGCTGGACCGCACTTCACCGCCATCCTTGCACCAGTGGTCACGCCCGGGCCAAGACGCTCACAAACCTCGACCCCCGCTCCTCCGCATCGCTCGACCTCCGCCGACACCAAGCCACGGGCAGACTCCTTCCTAGAGAGCCGGGCGGGCAGGCAGCTGGAGCTTGCCAGGATCTACGCGGACTTGCTCTTCTTCTCTCCTACCTCTCTCTCTCTCTCTCTCTCTCTCCTCCTCATTCTCTCTCACCCCATTTATTCCTTCTCCCCGTCTCTCTCCATCTCCCCAACCCCCATCTCTCTCCCTCTCCTCCTCCCCCACCACCAAGATCACCACCACCACCTGCGTGCGGGCACATACGGGCAAGGCAGTGCAATCACCTTCATTATTCCTGCTACTGTCTCTCTCTCTCTCTCTCTCTCTCTCTCTCTCTCTCTCTCTCTCTCTCTCTCTCTCTCTCTCTCTCTCACACACACACACACACACACACACACACCTCGTGGAGTAGTGGTTAGTTCTCGGCTGCCACTACGGCGGTCCGGGTTCGAATCCCGCCCAGGGCTGAAATAATATCATTATCGCTGCGCTGCGGATTGTTACTCCAGCTCTCGTGGGTGGGGAGTTGAGTGTGTGTGTGCGTGTAAGGTCACATCATTACCCATAGATCGGTCATATATGAGCTCTGAGCTCTCTTCCGGGAGGGAAATAGATGTCGATCACGAGTCCAACACGTGACCCAAGACCATGGTGAATCACACACACACACTTCGTGATAGCATACATCCTCCTGAAGACAAAAGCTTGGAACGAAGCTGAATATCAAGAAATGTTGTTGGACACAACTATTCTCCTAAAGAATACTATTCAACAAGATTAATTTAGTCTTTACTGGAAATTGTAACTGCAGCGAAGTCAACTGGGAGGAATGGAGAGCAACTGGCAAGGCAGATTCCTGGGGAATTACCATATTAAATATATCAATAGGAAACACAATGACTCAGTGGATAATGGAGGCGACTCTGGTAAGGGGAGACGACATTCCTACAGGATTAAATATCCTATTAACCAAAGTGCCAGACATCATCTCCTTGAAATACCTTTGCCCCACTACAAAAATTGACCATGTAACAATGAATTTCAGCTGGAGGATGAGGAAATAGAGTCAAGGAATGAATCACAAAGGCAAAGGAGACTCAATTTTGGGAAAGCAGATTTTCTAGTTTTGAAGAAAAAAAAAAGCAAAATTGGAGGAATGTGAAACACAGCTTTCCATGTAGGTGCATAACTACTTGGAATAGCTTAGGTGATATAGCACAAGCTGGAACAATATGAATTAAAATCTAAATATGATAATTGGAAATCAAGGATATAGATGAAGTTGGAACTGTACATGAAATTAAAGTTAGGTATGAAAAACTGAGGAATAGAAGACGGGGCCCTACGAGTGTTGCTCCTTTCCTTTATACTACGACTAGGTAAATACAATTAGGTAAACACACACACACACACATTCAATTGAATAATGCTGATACCTTATGGTGGAAATATACAAAGACTCAAACTCTTTCACAACACTTTCTGAATCTGATCTATGAACCGCAAAAGACACGTTTGCTAGATAAACTTAATTCTGGATCAGGAGTCGCGGCTTACGAAGTTAAATATAATAAAGATTATCAAGGCGTCTGATTTTAACTTCATCCTAAATGGTCCACTCTACGACCGTCCTATCCCCTGGGGAACGACACCACCTTTGCATATACTTCACCACTGCGACTTGGCAACATGATCACACGAGATGTGCCCGTGATCACGGGGGGAAAAGGTATCTCCACATTAATCTGAGCGGACTACAGGAATATACGTGGGCTGACTACAAGGCAAGGAGAAACGTATGCCCTTCAGTGTCGCAAGAGCCAACGACGTGCCCGTCACATCGTCACGCCCCGGCGACGACATGAAAATACAGTAAACCCTCGATATAACGGACGTTGTATCCGAAGATCCGTTATAGCCGAGGATCCGTTATATCAGATGGAAATACCGGACAGATCCGTTATATGCCGAAGATTGTCCGGTATTAGAAATTACTGTATATATCGATCGGACTTCCCCAGAAAGTTTCGGTAAATGGCTAGTTCGACTGCAAATACGGTTATTATACATACGTGCAAACTTATTTTCATACATACGCGGAAGTACTGTACATCAGTCATTTAATTCCCTGGTCTTGAGTGTTTAAGTTTAATATCTTAAACCAGACGATATCATTCAGTTCAGTACGAAACCCCGGAATGTTAGTCAGTCAGCCATTTGGAAACCACTGCTAAACAAAGGACTCTTCCAACCTCTCGATTTTTTTTTTTTTTTTTTTAGGCGAGGAATGACGGCAATAAGATTTTTTGGGTCAATATTTTCATGTCAGTTACGCTATAGATAAAACCTTCCTTAGGTTTTATTTTGTATAACACCTGAAGATTGGATTCGGCATAACAGGGACCTCTGTTAAATAGAGGATTAAAAAGGTGTTGTTTGAATATCGAAGTTCCGTCGAATCGCTTTCTTCTGTCAAACTCCAGATTATTCCATTCAATCTCTGCAGGATCTCTGGACACCAGACCGGCCGGAGAATAATAGTGTATCCATATACCTTTATGATCTGCAGTATACTGTCAAAATGTACAAACACCAACAAAAAACAAGGACTCGGATTATGAAGACCTCAAGGTTCACGCACAGAAACGTAACACCAAGAACAGGAAACGGTACATTCATCTTCTTCGAACTCGTCGGCCCAGCTGAAATATACGGCCTCCCGCTCACTCTCCTTGCCGTGACTTCCGGGGCGACCCGTGACCGGGCCAAGTGACCTCGGACCTATCTTCGTGCAAGAAGATCTCGACCTCCATACATTTAAACTTAGAGGACAGGATAGATAAGATGGGGGAGAGAGTGGGAGGGGGGATTTGGGGGTCTAGTGGAAGGAGTGAAATGGAAGTAAGAGTTATAATAGATGTGGGGCAGACCCATTTGCTCAGTTAGTTTATAGTCTTTAATAGCCCTCTTTTATACACAACTATCTTTTCATTTTCATACAGACATCTCTTCCCCTCCTACAACTACCGATCCCGGGTGAGAGGGTGGTCTATCCTAGGTTGTCCATAGTCCACGGTGACGTCCAACTTGTGTTGTGAGTGCCAACAGGGTGTGTCTTGTCAGTGGCGATGGGCGGCTGGACAACCATGAAACGGAGGAGGATATTTGTATACTGTGGCGTCTCAACAGGATATGAATACAGGGCGAGAACTAGGACCAAACTTTCGTTTAACTTTGAAAGTGTGTGTGTGTGTGTGTGTGTGTGTGTGTGTGTGTGTGTGTGTGTGTGTGTGTGTGTGTGTGTGTGTGTGTGTGTGTGTGTGTGTGTGTGTGTGTGTGTGTGTGTGTGTTTGTACAACCTTTACGATGTGCACTACGTTATGAGAGCAATTTTTAGAAAAAATGCAACGCTGACGTACAGCAGACTTAGAAAAAAGAAGAAGACATGGGCGTGTATACTTATACACGCCCCCGTCACGACTATCCATTCCCTCCTATTCCCCACCTCCTCCTCCTCCTCCTCTTCCTCACTCCCATACGTCTTTCTTCCCAACGCATGACTCATGCATTATCATTATCAAACCTTCACGTCACTAGCAGGTAAACCAAAGCTCCTTCAGTCCCTAAACAGATTGTGAATTGACTAGATGATCCTTGAACTAGAGACTTATGCGTTATCAAAGGCCGAAAATTTTTACCACCAAAGTAGGAACGGTTGATCCATGATAGGAGTACCTCTCTGCAACGATCTTGCGGGAAAGACGTCGAAGAGAATCATCTCATTCGTCTTAGCTAGGGACTCTATCGTCTTCAGCCCGGACCTGAGATCCTCTCCATCAACTTCATCAATCTTCTCTTCACCATTACCCACAATGCAAAGGTGACATGCAACAACTCCTCTTCTCCTATCACGAGGTCCCACATAAACACACAACAAATACAACAGACAATTGTCCATAGTTGTCAATTCCCAAGTTTGACCAAACCTTTTCCACCCAATTGTGATAAACCTTTTTAGTTCTTTACTATTTTTTGTTAGTTTTAGTATTTGACATAAATAATTCCACTCAATTTCAAGTTATCATTGAATATCATTGTTTCACTTTATCATTATTACAATTACTATTACTAATATTATTCTTATTATCATTATTATTATGTTGTGATCATCCTAATCATTATCATAACAATCATCATATAACTCTTAATACATAAGGAGCTAATACAGATGGGGCAAGAAATGGCCTCTTGATGGGTGTAGGAGGGTGAATGGTGGACCAGCTCATTTATAAAAAGTAGTGCTTTGGCATCCCCATTACGCACGTATTATCATATCACTATTACCTTTATAATAATTAAATACAATGGTAGGACATACTATCCCCAAACAATCATCTCGCCACACTAACATTCCTGAGTGCCTCCACCTACATTATCATCATCACCATTACTATCATAATAAGGAAATACACTGGTAGGACATACTATCCCCAAACAATCATCTCGCCACACTAACACTCCTGAGTGCCTTCAACATATCATTATCATCGCCATTATAATAAGGAAATACACTGGTAGGGCATATTATCCCCAAACAATCATCTCGCCACACTAACACTCCTGAGTGCCTCCAACATATTATCATCGCCATTATAATAAGGAGATACACTGGTAGGGCATACTATCCCCAAACAATCATCTCGCCACACTAACATTCCTGAGTGCCTCCACCTATTCCTAACTATCCTCCGTGGGCAGCGACCTTCCTGAGGTCGTGACGTGTTCATCAAGGCATAGGTGAGGATACGTGGAACAAGATGAAGGAAGCTGGGAATTAAATAGGAAAGGGAAGGAGAATAGAATGAGGAGGAGGTGGAGGAGAAGGAGTAGGAAAGAAGAGGAGGAGGAGGAGGAGGAGGAGGAGGAGGAGGAGGGAGTAGATGGAGGAGGAGAAGGAGGAAGAAGAGGAAGAGTAGGAGGAGGAAGAAGAGGAAAGGAGGAGGAGGAAAAGGGGACAAAAGATGAAAAATAGGAAGAAGAATAGGAGGAGGAGGAGGAGGAGAAGAGGAAATGGGACAGAAGAAGGCGAGAAAGATTAGGAACAGGATAAACGGGAGATGAAGAGAAGGAAGAAAAGGAGGAAGAGGTTAATGAAGAAAAGGTTGAAAAGGAGATACGGGAGGATTTCGAAAGATAACTACCAAAATGTACGGTGGGGAGACAATCCCACAGTCCCTCGCCCGGGCTATCCGAGTACAGGGGGTGGGGTGGGGGTTAAAAAGGTTGTGGAATGCGCGAGAAGCTTAAAAGTTTAACGACTTCGTGTTTATGCGAGCATTAATTAGGGTCCGAAATACCATAACGAGGAATGTGGGAACGAGACTAAGGGGGAGGAGAAGGAGGAGGAACAAGAGAAGAGGAAGGAGGAGGAACAAGAGAAGAGGAAGGAAGAGGAGGAGAAGCAAGAGGAGGAAAGGAGGAGGTGGTGGTGGTGGCGGCTGGTCGAGATAGAAAGACTGATGAGGGGACGAAGAAAGACGAGGTTCGGTGAAGAAGACAATGGGTAAAAGTTGGAAGACGAGGAACATCTGAGGAAAAGAATAGCAGAGAGAGAGAGAGAGAGAGAGAGAGAGAGAGAGAGAGAGAGAGAGAGAGAGAGAGAGAGAGAGAGAGAGAGAGAGAGAGAGAGAGAAGTAGAGGAGATAAGGGAAGGAAAGGAGAGAGATGGATAGAAATGAGAGGAGAGGAGAGAGGGGAGAGGAAAGATGAAAGGAGAGAGAGGATAGAGAAGAGAAAGAGATGAAAGGAGAGAGAGAAGAGTAGAGAAAGAAGAAAGGAGAGAGGTGAGGGTAGCTGAAGATGTAGAAGACAAAGAAATCGAACGGAGAGATGTAAGAGGCTGGTAGATGAGTTGGTAGAAAGGGGGGTAGAAGACGAATGTTATATCTTTATGGTTTAATTGTTTATAAACAACACAGCCCGAAGGTGAATGAGTTGCATAAGTTCACTCTCCGCCTTGAGTTTATAAAAAATGACCGGGGATCCACTGCTGAATTGTAGAATTTTGTAACCTAAGTGAGATTTGCAGAGATTCGAGATTGCTTAAGTAAACAATATTGCCAATAGACTTGTAACAACGAATCTCATTGGGGAAAGGGTGGAGGAGGAAAATCAAATGGTTCACGTTTGTAAAATCACGCCATTTGGGGATGATCTTAAATATAAAGTTAAAGATCGTTGGGCTAAAGAAATCACTATCTCACTGCAAGGCACACCTAGGACTTAACATATGTGTTCTCGGGGGATTCCTTGAGTGTACCTCAGAATCATGCTGCATAAGAATTAAATGAAGAAAGGAAGAAAACTTTATAACTTTCATTTCCCCAATAAGGAAAATTATAACTGAAGGAAAAGAGTATAACTAAATGAAATAGAAAAAGAGGGATGATTGAAGGTAACAGGGCCTACCGACCAAGATATATAAAACAAAGACAGTAATAAGAAGTGAAAGTGAAGAAAGAGGAAGTGACGAATGACAGTGGCCAAAGGTGGATGAAAGATGTCTTCCAGAAAACCCGTTGACCTCACGAAGCGGAAGAAGTCTTTTTTCTCTGTGCGTCCGGTTCTTCGACGAAAAGGACCTCAAAGAACCGCAAACGACCAGACGAGTCCGGGAAATTGACCTCAAGACGGCAGAAGGAGAGAAAAAAAAAAGTGTGAGAGGTAACAGTACCTTAAAAGACACGAAGCCCGTTGTAGTGAGGTGGTGGTGATGTAAGTGGTGGAGTGACGAGGAGGGAAAAAAAGGAGAAATAAAAGGGAAAGGGGGAGGAAGATAAGAAAGAGGAGGAAGAGGAGAAAAAGGTTCAAGAGGAAGATGAGGGGGAGTAATAGGATGAAGAAGAGGTGGACGAAGAGGAAGAGGAGAAGGCGTTGGAGGAGGAAGAGAAGAAAGAGGAAGAGGAGAAAAAGGTTGAAGAGGAAGATGAGGAAGAAGAGGGGGAGTAATAGGATGAAGAAGAGGTGGACGAAGAGGAAGGGGAGGAGGAGGCGTTCAAGGAAGAAAAGGAGAAGGAGGCGGAAGAGAAATAAATGAAAGAAGACAAGAAGGAAGACGAAGGGGAAACCAAGTAGGGAAACGAGAAGATGAAGGAAGACAAAAGAGAAGACGTGGACCACGAGGAAGACGGGGAAATAAAGAAGACGATAAGGAGATTGCGAGGAAGAAGGCAACAAGGATGACAACGTGGAAGAAGATACGAGAAGAGAAAGATACGAGAAGAGAAAGCTGAAAACAAGGAGGAAGAAAAGGAGGACATAAAGAAGGTAATAGGACTGTGGAAGACATCAACAAAGAGGACGAACAAGAGGAAGAGGAAGGTGAGGAGGAGGAGGAGAAGGAGGAGGAGGGAGGAACAGCATCACTAGACAAATATATATTTTTTCTGTGCCCACAAAAGAACAGAAGACAATAAAACTAATTACCGGTCGCTGATAAAGTCGTGGAAGACATGCTCTATATTTGGGACTTGACGTTCGCTTTGCCTTACCTATGAAAAGAAAGAACATTATCAATAACAAAGACAAGACTAATAGGCAACTAATGGTGATTATTATGATGATTATCATCATTATCATTAAAATGATAATCAAGATGACGATGACGCGACGATTATGAGCAATTGTAATCAATCATGGAATAACAACGAAAAATTATGCGAGGTATATTCAGTCAAGGGCTAGATGACAGCTCAAGTTCACACTCTCGCCATCTCAGCTTGCAGAAATGAATCAGCCACAGCGAGCAGATGGTAACTCGGTCAGTAGCAAACAGTTATACTACAATAAATAAACAACACAAAAATATAGATAAAAAGACAACATAAATAAAATTAAACAAGATAAAATAAAAATAAAATAAAACAAAAGTAATCGAAATTTCAATGCGCACTAAATAGTAATCCCTACAGTCCACGATTGTTGGAGGCCGCGGTCATGATGGGGGTGGGTGGGGTGGGTGGGGTGCGGTGGGGGGTGATAGGGGGTAGTGATGGTGGTAAAAGTAGTGTTGGTGATGCGGGTAAGAGGTTATGGTGGTAATGGCTGGTGGTGGTGGTGGTGTTGGCGATAGTGTTGGCGCCCGTGATGATGTCGATGATGACGGTAGTGGAGGTCTTTCGGTTACCGCGATGGCTGGATAAGCACAAGGCAACAGCTTCTATGCAGCAGATACCCTTATTTCTTCCGCCCCTCCAAGAACACTGTCGACGTGCAAACACCAACCCCCTTGATTGAGCCTCCCAGCCCACTGCACGCCGGATCAAAAAAGTCCGAATTTACGACCGCGGGTGACGGTATCAATGGGAATATGTTAAACTTGTGTAATATATCCCAGTTTATACCTTGTTGCCAGTCGGATTAGGATAAAGGACATACTCAGGTTTCTCTCAATATGCTGGCGCCCTCCTGGGACACGAAAAAAAAACACAATGACACACATATTCGCTTCTGACGCCACCTCGCCCCCCGGTATGGCCTTGAAGGTTCGTACACCCTTAAGGAGTGTGCGTACTACGTACCGCACACCATGGCGGGATGTTGTGTAGTCGCCTGCGGCCGAGCCTCCCAAGGCCTTCTTGCAGCCTGTGGTCGTCGACAAAGTCGTCGTCGATGTCGTCACCTAGAGATGAGTTGACGAAGACTGTTTGGCCAACAATCCCATCACCTAACCTTCTTCGTATATGTGATTCATCAGTCTCGCGCCCACGCGGCGAACCCGAGGTCGACGGATCCTCCCAGACAGAGACAGACAGACGCAGAGAGAGAGAACGAAAATGCGCGCGCGCCCGTGTATGTGTACGTGCGTGAGGTGTGTGTGTGTGTATATGTGCCTTTATGTGTGTGTTTGTGCCTGTGCCTGTGTGTGTGTGTGTGTGTGTGTGTGTGCCCGCGCGCGCAATTACATAACACCTCTCCCCCGCAACGGACCGGATGTTGGTTGTCACGTCCACTGTAGTGCAAAACAGCATGACGGATGTCAAGGAGGGAAAGAGGAGGGGGGGGGGGGAAGAGACAAGCCAACAATATTCAACATGGACATACCTCTGCCAAAGTATGAAGAAAGATAAGATAAAATTAGATTATAAATACGATGACAAAATTTCACACCACGCCGCGATAACATTCCAAACCGCGTTTACCTAAGGTCACTGATAATTTTTTGTACGCAATATTCATGCAATGGTTATGAAACAATTAAGACCACACTGATATAAAAACTGAGGATTACCTGAGCAATTTCCATAGATGTACTTGCGCTGAGATCATCAGGGCTAGTAAAAATTAATATATATATATATATATATATATATATATATATATATATATATATATGTGTGTGTGTGTGTGTGTGTGTGTGTGTGTGTGTGTGTGTTGTGTGTGTGTAGTGTGTGTGTGTGTGTGTGTGTGTGTGTGTGTGTGTGTGTGTGTGTGTGTGTGTGTGCGTGTGTGTGTGTAATAAAAGCACTTGGAAAATAAGATGAAAGGTGACAGAACGTTTTCGTCTATTAAATAGACGAAAACGTTCGGTCACATTTCATTTTATTTCCCAAGTGATTTTATTACACATTTTGTGAATCACGTGTTTTTGTGATTTATTTGCATATATATATATATATATATGTATATATATATATATATATATATATATATATATATATATATATATATAATATATATATATATATAATCTGAAATTGCAAGATGGCATGTCCATCCCCATTTCCTCACCGAAGAAAAATCTAACCAAGAACAATTTGGAACAGTGGTATCAATGCACATTAACTGGCCTTCTTCAAATAATAATAATTCTTTAATTACGCAAAGATTTTTTTCAGTTGCACCAACAGTAAACAGGAGACTGAATAGACAAACACAGATTACACAAAACACACACACACACACACGGTGGCGCGGTTGATAGAGTACTGGACTGCTAGTACGGAGGTGCGGCAGTACCTGGTTCGAATCCTGCCCAGGGCCGAAATTATTTTAGTATCGCTGCGCTTCGGGTTGTTACTCCGACTCTCGTGGGCGGGGAGTTGGGGGTGTGTCTGTGTGTAAGGTCACAGCATTACCCATAGATCGGTCATACGAGCTCTGAGCTCTCTTCCGGGAGGGAAATAGCTGTCGATCACGAGTCCAACACGCGATCCAAAGACCAAGGTGAACACACACACACACACACACACACACACACACACACACACACACACACACACACACACACACACACACACACACACACACACATGCGGGGAATCCTGAGCATTTCCGGAACGGCCCGCGACCTGCCTGAGGCTCATCCAGGTGCTTCAGCAACGGGGCTCTCAGTACCAGAGAGTGAATGACTGTGATGACAGAGTGAAGTGATGAGAAAGTGTGAGATAACGAGAAAACGTGTCAATGCCCTCTGGAGACGATGGAAAGAATCAGCAGGGACAAACTGTGGAGTACACACTACCATACTGCTTCCGTCCTAACGCAACCAACACGAACAAACCCTCCTACAAAGGATTACAAAGGAGGAGCGTGCTGACAGGAGACCTTTTGGTCCATAACTAGGTCTGATGAAAAAAATATATAAACAAATAAATAAAAATTATAATAATATAAATAATAAATAAAATAAGTAACAAGGTCAAGTCCTTAGCTTTCTGAATCCCACAACTGAACAAAAGCATCTCCCAGCTTTCTCCACTGATGCGAGACTAGATCAACACAAACAAATGTAAAGTGAGAAGGGGCAGTGGGAGAACATCCGCATCCCAAGGGAGAGAAAGAAAACGGGACAGGGAAAGGTACGAGGCCTGGGGGAGAAAATAATGAGGTATTTCCTGGAAACGTGAAATGAAATTCAGGAGCTGGAATATGCAAGGTGGTGGTGGTGTATCAGTAGTATAAAAGTGAGATTGGGGAAAAGGAGGAGGAAGAGGAGGAGGAAAAGTATGATGATGATGATGATGATGATGATGAGAAGAATAAAAAATGAGGAAGAGAAAAATGAGTATGAGGTAGAGAGGGAGGAGGAAGAGTGTAGAGGGAAGAGGAGGGGAGAAAAGAGAAAGGAAGAGAAAGAATAAAAGATATGAGGACGAGCATACGATGAGATGGAACCTTTCAAACAGAAAACTTATAAGAGCAATGAAAATTATTTATTTTATTTTATTTATTATCTTATTTATTTATTCTTTTTTTGCCAGGAAAAGGGATTAATGACAATGCAACGTAGGGAAGCCAAGATGCGCACGCTTGCTTCTGCGCGTGCGAATTCCTGCATTCCCTTACTGGTAGTATACAATATTGGAATTGTGCTCATCGCCGTCTCTAGGTATACATCAAACTTAACCTTAAACTTATTCATGTTGATTAACTGGATTATATTCTCATCTATGTGGAAAGCTGTACTTTACTAGTTTTTAAAGCAATCCTGAGTGCATATGTGTGTGTGTGTGTGTGTGTGTGTGTGTGTGTGTGTGTGTGTGTGTGTGTGTGTGTGTGTGTGTGTGTGTGTGTGTGAGTGAGGGCATGTGCGGGCGTGCATGTATGTAAACGTGTGTGCATTTGCGGGCGTGTGTGTGTGTGTGTGTGTGTGTGTGTGTGTGTGTGTGTGTGTGTGTGTGTGTGTGTGTGTGTGTGTGTGTGTGTGTGTGCGCTCGCTAAGGGGGCTGTCATATGAAAGTGTACAACTCAAGAGAGTCCCAGAAACATATTTACGAACTTCATAAATAAATTTGATTAGCAACTAAATTTCCAAACGCCAGAGTGTTCTTTACTTGTGGTTCGTCGACCTCTTGTAGGCCACAAGTGGAGCCACAAGTGGAACCACAAACCTAAAAACAAGTGGGAGTTTGTGGGTGTTTAGCGAATTAGTTCATTACTGGAGTTGTCTCCAAGAGATTAATGAACAACACATAAGCATATGGCGCATGAGTGTTGTCAAACCTTTCGATGCCCAACGTCCACACACACACACACACACACACACACACACACACACACACACACACGCATACGGAGGAAGCGTGTATTCCAACGTCTTCGAGTCAACCTTCGAGGGATTCTCTCGGGATCTGACGCCAAGGGACAATCCCACTGCATTGTATCCTGACCTGAACAGTGACCAGAGGCGCCAGCCTTCCAGTTCAATGCCCAACATCTACTCAGACAATGGGCCTCGCCGCGTTTCGGGGAAACGCCCATAATATCTGCCACTGCAATAGAAGCGTCTCCTGTCATCGTCACCATCCGATGCGACAAGTATTTTATTTTCCTACCAGAATATGGCAACACTTATGTACAAAATGTAAATATGGCAACAGCCTACTTATACTTGTATAAAATAGTTATTTTCGCAACCTCCCCCCCCCTCGAGGCTTCTTCGGAGGTTGCATGTAAATAAACCAGAGAAAACTGGAACATTAAAGCAAACAGACCTATACGAGTTTGCCTCTCCAAACATCAGTACCTTCAATGTAGATACAGAACTACAAATCTATATGAAGAACCAAGTTGAAAACCTCTAAAATTTTATCCGTTCTTTACATAATACATATACTAAAAGGTCTTTTCCCAGTTATAAGTGGGGGTGGGGGCAGTCAAAGCATGCACCCACTCCAACACCCATTCAAAATCCCAACAGCTGCCCTTCCCCATTCTGGCTCGAGGATGAAGGGTTATCCCTGGCCACCGCAATACTACTCGAGTCAGGCGCAATGAAGCGAGGCACAGTTACTTTTAAACCATGCTTCTGTTGTATCCAATCCAAGATTTTCCAGACCTTTGTCCGAATCCAATTATTACATTACATTTTATATATATCATTCTAGCTATAGCCACACGAAACAACTTTGTTGGGTTTCTTAAAAAGTTTATTCCAGAACCGCAGCGCTTCGTGATTTTATTAAAGTTCCTGTGCAGCCTCATGTTCACCTACCAGATGCACAGCAATATCAGATGCTGCCGGTCGCACCGAAATCCGAACGGGAGGCAGGGTTTCAAACGAAGCGCAACATGCGCATACAAAACTGCGCAGACGTGCCACATAGTGCACACATGCATGCGAATGCGCAATCGCATATTCACCGCAAGACTTCGACCAACTCCTGCCGGGCATGGCAGTGTTATCTAAACACGGAAAACGACATCTAAAGAAAACCCACGAAGAGGACGATGAACCTTATTCCTGGAAGACGTAAGGGTCATTTTTACGTGTTCCTTAATGTGCAACACATGGGTTCTTAATCGAGTTCACGTTTGTTATTTTGTTCTGCGGAGGCACGTCCATCGAAACTGTTGTTGCTCTGGTGGTGGTGAGAATGAGGATGGCGATAACGAGGTACAGATGGCGAAGGTGGTGGTGACGATGATAATGGTAACAGCTGTAGTTGGCAATGATGAAGAATATTAGGATTCTGTCGGCGACAACCACTCGCCTCCATTTTTGGGGACAATATGGCGCCCGAGGAGGCGGAATCTCTGTCACTCTCACTCACACTAACCAGACCCAGACATCAACAGCTCACGGAACTACCTTTGCACCATAGGAAAAGTGACTATGTAACAACTGAATTTCAGCTGGAGGATGAGGAAATAGAGCCAAGGAATGAATCACACGGACAAGGAAGACTTAAAGAAAGCAGATTACTTAGAGTTGAAAAATTCTTTGAAGGAACAAATTGAGAGGAATTCATGAATACCAATGGAATAAGGAGGAAATGGGAAATCTTTCTTGACATACACAACTGGGAAGTGAACAAACACGTGCCAAAGACTAGTGGAAGTGAGGGAAGAAGTTAATCTCTTGGGATCATTGGATATGACAAAAGCTTGAGGACCTGATGGGTTATCAAATTGGATACTTAAAGAATGCAAGGAACAACTAGCGGGCAAGATTCAAAGTCTTATTACATGTTCATTGAAAGAAGGCACTGTGCCGCTTGGTTGGAAAAGGGAAAATGTGGTTCCAATTCACAAAGGTAGAAATACGAAGACACAACTAGACTGTAGACCAGTATCACTGACCGGCATAATTGTGAAATTATGGGAAAGTATTGTGAAAAATCGATGGAAATACGAGGACACAACTAGAGTGTAGACCAGTATTACTGACCGGCATAATTGTGAAATTATGGGAAAGTATTGTGAATGGTCGATGGACCAAATATCTTGAAAAGATGAACATTCTGACACATTCGGGTGTGTCTACTCAAGAGTGACTGATATGGTGCGACAGACAGAGAGAGAGAGAGAGAGAGAGAGAGAGAGAGAGAAAGAGAGAGAGAGAGAGAGAGAGAGAGAGAGAGAATATGGGTAGACTGTTTGTACCTTGACTAAGAGAATGTATTTGATAAAATACCTCACAGTCGAATTAGGTGGAAATTGGAGCATGGAGAGGCAAACTGTGGGAGAGAGAGGGAGAGAGAGAGAGAGAGAGAGAGAGAGAGAGAGAGAGAGAGAGAGAGAGAGAGAGAGAGAGAGAGAGAGAGAGAGAGAGAGAGAGAGAGAGAGAATGTGGGTGGACTGTGTGTACCTTGACTAAGATAATGCATTTGATAAAGTACCTCACAGTCGAATTAGGTGGAAATCGAAGCATGGAGAGGCAAACTGATACAGTGAGTGAAAGATTTTCGAAGGAAAGATACATGAAGACAGCAATAATGTCACAATAGGGAGCAGTAAGAAGCGGAGTTCCACAAGGTTTAGTGCTATCAAGAGATAGCGCAATGGTTTAAGTCACTGTTCACTTGTTACGTCTCAGCTGGGTTCGAGTCCTTAGCTTGACTAAGTATCAGTTTCCGTACATGCTTCCGTCGAGGTCCTTGTCAGTCTCGATCGTGATGGCATGGAATTAAAGTGAAAGATTAATGTGGATGAAATTTATATATACACATATATATATATACATATATATATACATATATATATACATATATATATATAATACAACTGTTACTATTACTACTACTCCATGTGTTCCTCGACCAGTTCCACCTTTCTAACCTTCGTCTTGAGCTCCGAGCGTTTTCCATTTCCTGTTTGAAGTCACACCCTACGCCAACTCCATCTCTTCCACCCTCCCCTTCCGGCACAATACGGTACTCCGTCATAACTGTCCCTACAGGGAAACTCCGCATAACACCGCTTGGTCACGTGACCGTTGGGTCACACTCCGGGACGGGCGGGCGGGACCTCTTGGAGAACCTATGACCTCCGAACTTAAGACAACAACGATCTCGTTTCAAACTTACTGACCTCAACTTCTTCGATCTTGTGACTTTCTTTCCTATGCGGCCGTTACCCACAAAGCGAGGTAGCTTGGCGTGGGAGAGGAGCATCCTCCCAGCCCAATGTACTTTCAACTCCTCGTTCATCTAGAAGGATGAACCACAAGTATTTCCTAGTATCATCGTATCTAAGGGACATAACAGTTATCCCCTCCCGCCGACACGTGACTCACCATGGTCTTGGAGCACGTGTTGGACTCGTGACTGACCCTATTACTTTCCCGGAAGAGAGCTCAGATCTTATATATAACCGATCTATGGGTAATGCTATGACCTTACACGCACACACACACGTACCCAACTCTCCGTCCACGTGTGTGTGTGTGTGTGTGTGTGTGTGTGTGTGTGTGTGTGTGTGTGTGTGTGTGCACGCGTGTTTGCTTAGAGCGTCGAACCCACAACAAAACAGCAAATTCATCTTGATATTATACATGTTCCATGTTCATGGAAAAAAAATCAACGGCTCATGACTCGACGCAATTCGACTTGCTTGGTGTAAACTCAGCCCAAGAACCACAGTGTGTTATTATCTAGATCAAGGGTCAAATTATTTCCACAGCGGCCCAGATAACAGAATAACGTACACGGACCGCACAACCAATTTGTGGATTACAATACAGTTTAGATAAACACCTAAGCAAGACGCTTAGGTGCCTGCCATTTATTTTGTATTATTTGCTTATTTGTTTGTTATTATTTGTCGGTTTGTTTATTATTACTTGCTTGATTTTCATTTATTACTAGTTATCTGTCAATTTATTATTATTTACTATTTACCTGTTTGTTTATTACTAAACTAAACTTATGCATTTATTCATTTTAGTTTATATTATCATTTATTTATTATAATCTTATTTATCATTTATATTTTTTTCGCATCCGACCTAGATATGGACCAAAAGGTCTGTCGGCAGGCTCTGCCTTTGTAATTTTTTGTATATATAAAAAAGCCAAAATATTTATTTACCAATGTACAATGACATGTAGTGAAGTGGCAGGCCGGCACAAATAAAAATAAGTTTTGGAAGTGAAGACAGTGAAAACGGAATGGAGTTAAATGTAAATCTTAAATCAGAAGCTAGAGGAACTGGCCAGCTTTAAGTATTTTGGGTCACATGTAGCAGGGAATGGAGGAAAAGAGGTGGAGGTAATCTGTAATGCAGAATTGTAGTGCAGAACTTGGACCCACAACCAAACGAATACGATGACAGCACGCTTCCAATCACTGTACTAAGGGAAACAAGTCTTGGAGGAATAGAAAAGAACTAAATTAACACGGTTCAAAGGGATTTCTCCTCATCTTCTTTATTTTCGCCTAAAGGGGCGAGGAGATAGGGTCGCCCTTTAACTGAATCAGTGGGGTGTAACCATGTTAGGCTGCCGGGCCCTGGCTGTGGATGTGCTGTGCCTCGCTACATACTTTCTGAAACGGCCTGTGGTTGGGATGGATTCCATGCCTTGCCTTGTTTCCTCCTCTCACATGGAAGGAAGAAACCCTTTAGTACATAAATAATTATTTCTATTTTTATTGGACTTCGTTATGGATCGGGAGTTCTTCTGTTATCATGACCTGCCCTACTAACCCACTATGGAACAAAAAATAATTTCGGTGATACTTGATCCACACCCTTTCCTCACCATGCACCACCAACAAAACATCCAAAGCCCACGCCGGTAGCCACCTCACCTCACCTCCCCCTACTCCTCCCCCACGTAACCCCGCCCCATATCTAATTACCTGAACTACGTAGCAACCCTCCCCCCCAACCCTCCCTCACCCTCCCAACCTAGTACATCTGAGCTCTGTGTTACTTGTTCTAAGTCGCTACGGTATATGTATGCATGGGGACATTTTTTCTGTATATTTTTTTCATCAATTCTTTATCCTCCTTTTCGCATTTTCCTTATTCACAAAAATACATCACTTCCCCATAATAATTTCATAATTATCGTTTCTCCTTCGCATTTTTCTTACCCAGAAAAATACATCACTTCCCCATAAATCCCATAATTATCTTTTCTCTATTAGAATTACCATAAAGGACTGACAACAATGCAACCTCTACGTCAGTAGTTTCTCCCCCACCTGCCTCCTATTTATTCAAGTTACTTGCTCTCTAATATAGAAAAACCTGACGAAAACTAGATGGTGCTCTAATTTCAGTATAGTCTCCCCTAGCCCCCTCCTCCTCCTTATCCCCCCCCTCCCCTCCCTTCATGGTCACTGCCTTCCAACAGCCGCCCAGTTTCATATTTCTTCAATTACTGTCCACGGAGGCAATATAACATGAACACAGCGTGGCGTGGGCAGGCGAGCCGTTGGGGGTGGATGGAGGGCGGGTGGGGGGCGAAGGGAACGTGAGAGCGGAGGAGGTGGGACTCTGCAGGGGGTTGGGCAACCGGCGTGGGGTCGGGTACGGTAGAGTCTCCTCTGGAAGGAAATGTTTTGGAGCGGTTTTACTAGAAATCTAAGCGAGAGGCAGCCTGTTCGCTTACTGACAAAGGAAGGCAGGGAGGATAACGTGAACTGGAAGGAGTGAATGTGGAAACAGGTCACAAAGCAGCCGAAAAGGAGGGAGTGCGGGAGTCCAATCTGAAGAGTCTCCACATGGGGAGTACATAAAGAGATTCAATAGTGGAGAACCACTGGGAGGGAAGTCAATAAAAGAACAGGAAATGAATAGAAAATAATACACGTTAGGGGGCGTGAAGATGAAGAAAAAATAGTTTATGGTGATTGGCACAGGATGAAGGATGCGTGGTAGAGAGGAAAAAGGAAAGAAGAGACGCATTATCATGCAGCTGCAGTTGATGATGATGATGATGATGATGATGATGATGATGATGATGATGATGATGATGATGATGGTGGTGGTGGAGGTGATGATGGTGGTGACAGCGCTGCAGCCGTTACACTTGAGGAAGTGGAGGACATTATAAAGAGGAGGCGGAGGTGGAGGAAAATGGGTTGGTGTTCTCAAACCGGAAAATCCAGGAGAAAACCGGAAATGGTTAAATGATGAGTCGATGTTGAAGGTCAAGAGAAAGGAAAACAAACCAGCACAGCGGATAAAGGGAAACAAGAAGAACAAGAAGATCCTGAAGAACAACAGTACACATCAGTACAGTCGTAATCTACAACACTAGTCGTTGAAAAATCGGTTGAGGAACGTACAGATCAACGATCCAAGAGAACATTCGCATTTCACAGCAATCAAATCACCATCCCAACTCCTCTCGAATGCACACGTTGGTCTGAAAAATAAACTATTCCGTTATCTTATCCGTGGTATTATCGCGGTAACGAGGACTCTGTACCAACTTGCGTCTGAAAACAGAACACATTACTCGTTATGCAAGACTGAAAAACACCTACGACCAACAACGTCCTCTCCAGGACCACACCAGAATCTCCTAAACATTCAAAGACATGTAGTGAATCCATCTTTGACTCCAGGACCTTCTTAGTTGGAGCCAAACAGCCCTTCGGGAGCCAACAAGGATCAACCGAATGCCAACCCATTGGTGAAAGAATACAGAATTCCTTTTTTTTCTTTCTTTCTTTCTTTTCCTTCGGGAAGATGGAGGAGAGGGCAAGGATTGGGGCACATCCCTCTCTTGAACAGCCAAAATACTACCTGCAGCCTCTAGTCACTTCCGAAATATGTACAAGTTGAATTTAAATGATCGGAAAAACCTATACACGCGCAACGAAAGCCGACACCTAACGCATTTCCGCCGTCACGTCTCAGGAAATGGACTGCGATCTCAAGACGGTATAAACTCTCCTGCAGACCTCACAGTGAATTTCCATATCTCCAAAATCCCTTAAAATAGTCTAGGTCAGGTTATGAAAAATTAATCTGGGTTCCGTTAAAGTTGGGTCAGGGTGTTTGGCATAATTATTTGGCAAAACAATTGGGCGAGAGACAATACTGAGTGAGCGAGTCACCACAGTCACCAAGAGCAGTCATCTTGACCTCCTAACCACCAACGATCCAGGGCGTCATAGGTCAGACACCAAAGAACCGAGGTCACAATCTTCGCGTGAGCATAAGGTGAGAAATCAATTATCGTACGATACGCGGATTTGGGTCGAGTGGAAAAGAAGTGAGGAGGGGAAGGGTGATAGGGAGTGAGTTGGAGAGAGGAGGTGAGGAGGAGGGAAGAGGGGGGGACGAGAGCGAGGGATTGCTGGATATGCTGGTGGAGAGAACGGATAACGAGAAATGGGAGCATTGTTAATACGCGGGTACCCGCGGACATGTGATTCAAACTACAACTCTTATTTCTTTTATCATTAAGAACGGACTTTATTCCCTATTCCCAGCTCCACAACACCACTAAATTTGTACTTTATTTGCTTATATATCTAACGTTAACAACATACACAGGGGTGAGTGAAATAGCCTGGTCTGTATCTAATAACTAACAAGTTCTACCCGCTACAGAGGTGGATAATTAAGAGTACAACAGGACACAATTGAACTAAATAAGATAACTCCGCGACAGATAAAATATCTGGTATAAGGCTTGACGGTAAGTGGAAGCTGACATGTGGGTGTAGATGCTGTCTTCTAATAAAACGAACTATAGACAGAGAAACGAAAATAAAGACGGCCCGCAACAGAAGAATCTTTTTCAGTGGTTTCTGTGTATGCACTCCCCTCCACTCACGCTCGTTCTCGAAAGCAACCCATGCATACATAAGAATGAAGGAGACTGCAAGAGACCATAAGGCCTACACTAGGCAGCTCCGTATCCATCACCACCTGTCATCCCCATCCATAAAGTTGTCTAAATCGTTTCAGCGCTTACTACATGGTTACTAAGATTATTCCATTCGTCGACCACCCTATTAGTAAACCAATTCTTGCCTATTTCATTTTTAAAACCAAATTTTCTAAATCTAAATTTGCATAACAGGAACCCAATGCCAGTTAATGCTGTTATTAATTACAGAAGACACTACCTAACCTAGTTGCTGGGGAGGTTCAGCAGTTCATCTGGTGGGAACTGGTAAAGCGGGTTAAAACAATTAGACCAATCTCATCGACACTGGCAAGACGTGCAGCATCATTAACCTATTGTCGACGGGAATTGTTCTCCCATATTTCTTTTGTGTTGTCGCAAAGAGATTTTAGTTATGAGAACCCTACAGCCTAATCGTTGTCCTTAGCTCTAATTTCGCTAAATTACTCTAATAAAATTTGTGACACCGCAACCTAGGCGTTATTCTAGTACAGGGTTTCCCAACCTGGGGTGCTGAAATCAATTATAGGGGGTGCTGGGAGATGATGCACACAAAAATCACATTGATACATGTATCAATGATTACTTAGTTGTGCATATTTGACTTTTTCCATGCTATTTTATTTTTCTAGGGTGTTCTTATTTCTTCTACAAATAATATTACCAACTTGTTTCAGTTCTAAGAAATCAAGAAAATAAATCCTCAAGCAGTACACTTCATTTTCTTTTATCCTTCTAATAACAAGATAGGGGTTCTGGACTGCTTAGATATGACAACAGGGATTGCTACGGTCACTTTATTATTATTATTTACTATTTACCAGTTTGATTATCATTTAACTATACCTATGTATTATTTATTTATATTATTATAAAAAAAAAATCTTATCTATTTTTGATCATTTATGTATTGTTTTTTTCGCACCCGACCTAGTTATGGACCAAAAGGTCTCCTGTCGGCATGCTCCGCCTTTGTAATCCTTTGTAAAAAGGTTGGGAAAGCTGTTCTAGTATTTGTGCTTTACATATACTTCCTCACTCATTTGATATCACACGCACGCCACGATTAATACGATCTGGAACAAAACTAGAAGACATAGTGCATTGTCCCTGCCCCGCCCAAATTGGCCAAAAATTATTCCATGCCACACCCAGCAGCTCAACCGCAAAGGCGCCTTCCAGGTATTTTTCCAGCTCTTCCAGACTCACACCAAACTACTTTATCCATTTAAGTAAACGAAATGTCAACACCCACGAAGGGTAAATCCGCCTAAAGTAACACTTTCAGTATTGGGTGGTATAATATATTTTTGTCACCAAGTTATTTAATTCATCTCTAATTCTTGTAAACACGTGAGTTTAATTAACTGGAAGAAAATTCTCAGCTTTGTAGGACCACACTCTGTACATCCCTAAGACAAACAAACACTAGACAAAAATGGAACATTTTTATTTGAAACTAGTACCATTCATCCACTGCAAATCATCAGCACACGCGCCCACACACCCTCTGACATCAAACCCAAGCAACAAAGACTGAAATTTAAGATTCCTATCGAGTGCTGCGGGCAGGAAGGGGAAGGGGGAGGGGGGTGGGGGTGGAGGGTCCACTGATGGGTGGGCAGGCAAGGATAAAGGAACAAGTGGGTGGCAGGAACGAGCGTGGGGGTGAGTTAGGGGTTATCCGAACTATTGGTACGCACAAAGGAGTCCAATGTACCCACTATACCGTAGACCGATAGAAAAAATACCAACCCCTTCCCCTTCCCAACCCACAACCCGTTTCGGGTCTCCAAAGTGTCTCATAAAGTCGAAATTGGCTCAGTACTGTGTTGTGGTCGACGATCACCAACCCTCGGTTGTGTTACCAATCCGGAGCTCGCTGTGGAAATCAAGCGACATGACGTCATAACGGCCGTTAATACCGACATAACTTTAGAGTCCAAGAAACCATTCCCACGGAATGCCCAGGTAGTACGCACGAAATACACTGTGATCACAGCTATTCATAGTCGCATACCTTTTGCATTTATTCTTTTAGGATCGGAGTTCACCTCTCGCTACAAGTCATATTATAATCCAAAGTTTCTATTTGGCATTGAAAGGTCAACGATTTCAGCTAATTCCTCACGGATACACTACTTGATATTCTACCCTAGTTACTCGTAGACTATTGTAATAAGCATAATACACACATACATATACTAAAGGCTTTTCCCCCCTTACAAGGGAGGTAGCCAAAAACAAAGACATAGAAACCACTCCCACCCATTCCATCCCCTACATACTCCACTCCCCTCTACCCTCTTCCCTCCCTCTTATCTTGGCACCTCCTGGATGACGGGTCATCCCTGCATCTTGTCCACTGCCCTGGGTCAGAAGCAGTGTCGCAAGACACAGCACACGCTTCATAATCCTACTAAACTCCTTAAAAGGCACAAAAAACAGCAAAAGCCTTCCGACATGTAATTAGTAAAATTCTGATTCTAATAAGAACATAAGAATGAAGGAGATTGCAAGAGACCATAAGGCCTACACTAGGCAGTTCCGTAGTAATCACCACCTGTCATCCCCATCCATAAAGTTGTCTAACAGTTTCTTAAAACAACTGATAGTTTCAGCGCTTACTGCATGGTTACTAAGTCTATTCCATTAGTCGACCATCCAATCAATAAACCAATTCCTACCTATTTCCTTCTTAAATCTAAATCTGTCCACTTTAAATCCATGACTGCGAGTCCTGAAGCTATTATGACATCGTTGCTTATGAGTAGCATGAATATGCTATCAATGCTGCCAAAATTACTATCACCATACTATCAAACGTAACCGGTGTTCTCGGCATACCAGCATGGGACATAAGCGTGTCTACAATATTTTCGGTATTGTTACAATCAATTCTACATCATAAATATAATTTCCACTACATCATCACTATCCGAACTACTACCACCACTGTGTCACTAATGCCCCAACTACTGCCAGAACTACATCACCACTGCCCCCAATTACTGCAACTAAGACATCACCAATACCCCAACTATCATCACCGACCCAACAATACCAACACAGTCACCACCAGCCCATCCATCACCTTTGGTATGGAGACCACGACAAGTGGCGGATGACGTGATGACGTCACAAGGGGCAATGAGAAACGCACACACGTACACACACACACACACACGTGGATACAAGTGGGTCAGAGGGTGAAAGGGAGAAGTGGATGAATTATCACCGTGACTCAACTTTTTTATCTATTTATTCATTACTCACCCATCTATCTAATGTCTACGCGGTATTTTCACCATCCAACATCTTTCCTCCATATATAAATCTGTGTTGTTCAAAAGTTGAAGTAATTATTACTGTGTAGACCCTCGGGCTGAATAAATTCACCACATTTCAGTCTGGTTATGATTAATATTCGGCATTGTCTGGGTTGTACATAACATCGTGGGTGTCGGGCGAGGCAGATGACCTTCCACAGGTACCAAGCAACTCAGTACTACCTGCAGCATGGTCGGACTGTCAATAATTAATCCGGCTGTCTCACCAGACGCCCACCAGTGTGTTGGACACAGATGGAGGTGAAAGAAAACCATCAAAAGGGCCATTACAGGTCGCTAACACGTGTTGGCAGAAAGCTTCAACAAAAGGTAAGGATGTATTTTAGGGTTTTATGGATTTGGAAAATGCTTATGACAGGGTAGACAGGAAGGCACTGTGGGAGGTATTGTAGATATATGGGATTGGGGGAGAACATTCAAGAGATTTTACGAGAGTAGTAAAGCCTTTGTTTGAATGGGATTAATGGGATTAGAAAGGTTAAGTAGTTTGAGGTAAAGGTAGGACTGCCCGAAGGGATTTCTCTCCCAGGCTTCTCTTGTTCTGCATGAGGGGATGCAGAGGGGGCGGGTTGCCGATTACGTGAAGCGGCCTTGCTGTGGACGTACTGTGCCTTACTACACTGCTTCTGACCCAGGTCAGTGAGCGGGATACAGGGATGACCCGTCATCCAGGAGGAGCTAAGATGAGGAGGAGGAAAGGGTGGAGGAGGGGAGTGGAATGGGTGGGAGAAGGGACGTGCCTGATTTGGCTACCCCTCTTGTAAGGTGGAAAACCCTAAATTAAGTGAGACAGATCGCCATGCACAGATCATCGCTAAACATGTCAACAATGGGGTCAAGTTAGATCACACTTACTATACCTATAAATCAAGCTATATATGAACTGAGCTCTCATCCGGGAGGGTTATCGCTGTTGACCACTACACCACGTGATCCATGCATGTAAGAGGACACACACACATTCACAAAACATCACCTATACCTACCAATATACCCATACAAGGTACGTATATTTGTTTTGTTTGTTTGTTTGTTTGTTTGTTATTATTTTTTTTATTTGCTTGATTTTCATTTATTATTATTTATCTATTAATTTATTATTATTTACTATTTACCCGTTTGTTTATTTAACTATATGTACTTATTTATTATCTATTATTATTGATATTATTACAATTTGTTTTATTTTCATCATTATCATATATATATATTTTTCGCATCCGACCTAGTTAAGGACCAAAAGGTCTCCTGTCGGCATGCTCCGCCTTTGTAATAGACATACACACCTACTGTACCTGGTGCTGTACAGATATACTGTAGAGCTGTGAGATTGAACAGATCCTAAAGCTCAACAGTTCTTCCACAGCTTACAACCAACCGCCGCTGCCTGACGGCACAGAAGTCTCCATGGGCAGGAACCCTGACTTCGTGGACCGCAAAGTCCATGCCTGCCCTTGGAAAAGCCAAATCAATCCTCAACCACCTCCCCTGCCTGTCATTCTATCTTTCTCCTCAATCTACGAGTTCCCTTCCATCCAGGTTCCTCCTCCTCCTCCTCCTCTTCTTCGTTATCGTATTCCTCTTCTTCCTTATCTTCGTACTCCACATACTCTCCTCCATTACTACAACTTCTCAGTGTCTTAATTTTTCTCTTCGTCTTTGGATTACACCTCCCACTCCCAGACTTCTCTCCTAACTCTCTAATGGACTCTGAGGTCTCTAATTTCCGGTCCAGTTACTTCGCAACCAGACTTCCTCCATGACAGTGCCCCCCCTCCCCAAACATCTCCGCACCCCCCTCCCCCCCGACCCTGAAGAGCCTGCCCCTCAAACCCATCCCCGTTCTCAGTTACGCAATGTCTCTCTACTCTCACTACCGTGAATCACTTCATGGTTCCTTTTGTACCTTTTATCAATTCCTGCTCTTCATTCCCATATAACCCCGTTCACGTTTCAACATGTACTGTACTTTGTTTCATTATATAAAGTCCCGAAACAATTTATTACGTACCACATCCTGCGCCGTCCACTATCTAGTCATGTTAATTTGTCCTTCTCATCTCTCCCCTACTCTCTCTCTCTCTCTCTCCTTTTGAACGCCCTTCCAGATCCACGCAAGCCCTTCTTCACCTCTCCCCAGCTTTTCTCACATAAAACCTCCAGTCCTTCTTGGGGTCCATCGCCGCCTCTTCTTCGCATTCCCTCTGTTCAACCCCACAACCCCTCTTTCGCCAATTTCCCAGCTACATAAAGCACAGCCATCTCTTTCCTAAGCCTCTCACCCCCTCTTCTCCCCTTACCTTCCTCCCACCCTCGTCCTGTCTCCAGTTCCAACAAAATAAAGCCGAACATTTAGCTTCTTGGCTTACCACAAACTGGGCCGCGCACTCCACCACCACCTCCTCCTTATCCTCCACCAGCATCACCACATCCTCCTTCTCCACCACCACCACCCCCTCCTCCACCACTACCACCTACACTTACTCCCCCACCACCTTATCACCCTCATCCTCCACCACCTCTTGTTGCAGACGACAACGCTCCTAACTTAAAGCTAAACCATTTGCTTTTACCTTCGCTCCAGCGGGCGGATCCTCGGCCACGACTCGCAGAGAGAACCCGACATCGCCGGGAGAGGCTGCTGCCGTACCTGGCTTCCCACTTCCCATAGAAAGCGACCACAACTCCAAATCTTCAATCGTGGCCGAGAATATTCGCAACAGACCCTTCCTCGACGTTCCAAGGGATATTCCCAGGTTCTATTAATGGTTCTCTCCAAACCGCACGTTCTTCAACACGATCCGGTCCCACCTCCTGAAGAATGTCTCCCCCGATGTTACTACGGTTGAGGCCAAGTGGCCTTCGTACCTGTTACTTGGGCCCAAGTGCAGTTTTTTCATGCAGTCACTTGAAGTTGGTTGTGCAGGGCACTGGACAAGATGTAGGGATGACCCATCATCCAGGAGGTGCCAAGATAAAAGGGAGGGAAGAGGGTAGAGGGGAGTGGAGTAAGTTGGGGGATGGAATGTGTGGGAGTGGTTTCTATGCATGTCTTTTGGCTACCCCCCTTGTAAGGGGAAGAAAAACCTTCCGTATGAGCATATATGCATTTGTAATTAGATTCCAAATGAATTATAAATAATAATCACTTTCAAGTGCGATCAAGTACATATTCAACAAATATATATATATATATATATATATATATATATATATATATATATCAGAAACCACAAAGCTGAAAATCCCCGTGAACTACCAGAAATCATGTTCAAATTTTATGAAAGATTGGGACGCATAACATCTACGAAAATTAATTCTCCGCATTATCTTGAGTTATTCCCGGCCAACCTTCGAGCTGCAAATGACGAGCACAGCGATCACGTGTTGTACTCGTGATCGACAGGTTCTACCCTTCCGAAAGAGAGCTCAGAGCTCATATGACCGATCTATGGGTAATTTTGTGACCTTATACGCGCACACACACCCATCTCCTCTCCCGCGAGAGTTGGAGTAACGACTTCCAGCACAGCGATACTGAAATTACTTCAGCCCTGGGCGGGATCTGAACCCGGACCGCCGTGGTGGCGGCCGCGAACGCTACCACTGCGCCATGGAGTCGAGTCGTGTGTGTGTGCGTGTGTATTGTTACTCATGATTGTCAATCATTATACTTCCTGGTGAGATCTCTGAGCCCGCACACTCAAATTTTATGGGTAACGTTGCGACCTCAAACCCCTCCCCTGGTTCAATGGTAGCCAAGTCCGTGCGAGCGAGGCATCTCTAGTTCACTAGCGAGGGCACACATGCTTGCGGAGACTGATAAGCAAACAGTCTCCTCCACCTGTATGGCATGCACTATCTTATCGTATCTATATTCTGGACTATCTTATCAATCGAGCACTATGACCCCACATCCTCGACGCAAAAGGTGTGGGTGACCACCAATATGTACGTTTTGTTCGTGAGATTATCTTCATTAGGCTACTACAGCTCGTATCCGGACTATTCGCCTCCAGTCAGTTCGTCCCCAACCTTGGACGATTTGTCTCATGGATAGGACGTTTCAACCCATTGAAAGAAAACGATCTATTGATGCAGCAGTTGTCTTAAAAGGCGTTTAAGACGTTTATGAATAAATACAGCAAGGTTCATTCATCTTGGTGAAGGGATTTTGATGTTGTGTCAACAAATTATCAGCGGAGATATAATTTCTATATCGACAGCTCCTTATGTATTTTTCTAGTTATTTTATTGTAGAGGTTGCCTTACGTTTTCTTTTCATCCATGCCATATAATATTTATTCATGTTCTGTATTTTCTTTATTGAAAATAAAAAGGAAATGTAATTATGCAACACTTCCCTCCACTGAAAATAAAAATAAAACAATAGATATGCAATATTCTTTAACATTTTATATACATTACATACTAATACAATGAATAACAATAATACATCAAACAGAATATATTTTTCATGCTCTTTCCTGACGACTTAACAAGCACAGATTCTTCAAACGATTTTGGAGATTCACAATCTTTCGACATATCCGCTTAGCTTAGCAAGACGTTGGCCAATACGACCATGTTCTATGACTGCAGCAACAGAATCATCAGGTTACAGATTTAAAAAAAAAAAAAAAAAAAAAAAAAAAAAAATTATGTGAAGTCAATATGAGCCTCAATTCCAAACCCTAACACAAGACTTACAACCCATCTACCGACAGCCATCTTCCTTTTTACTACGGTTCCCTCGACAGACTTCCTCCATCCTATACTTCTGCAACACTCCCTCAATCCCTGGAGACCCTGGCATATGCTTTCTGCAGCTCCATAATAGAAAACTGTACATGAGAGGCACCACGGCTCAACTACACGCGCACCTGTTGCGAGAGGTGATACTTACAACGGCCGGAACCGACACCATCACCCAAGGAAGCCGTTACGTCGAATGCATTGCGGCGTTAGACCTATCACTGTCTTAAGACACTTAACATTATCAAACTGCGGGATTGCATCTTACTCTCCAATCACGATACATTGAGTATGTATGCGTATGTGTGTGTGTGTGTGTGTGTGTGTGTGTGTGTGTGTGTGTGTGTGTGTGTGTGTGTGTGTACACGCGCGCGCGAGTAAATTTATAACAAAACCGTTATAGGAACGCCTGATGTTTGAGGCGCAAGACCAAAGGGAGACGCACACAAACACTGAAAATAGATAAGGAGAGAGAGGGAGGGAGGGAGAGAGAGAGAGAGAGAGAGAGAGAGAGAGAGAGAGAGAGAGAGAGAGAGAGAGAGAGAGAGAGAGAGAGAGAGAGAGAGAACAGACACCACAACCAATCACTCGTATCATACCGGTGCTTACGACAGGAGGCGCCTAGCTGTTATCGAGGGAGTCACTGTTACCCAATGTACAGACTCCCAAATGACATACAACGGTAGTTGGTGTACCAGAGTCCGACTCCGCGATAAAGGAAGAAAGGATAGCCCACAACATGCCACTCGGCACATGCAGACGGGAGGTATTTTCATTCTGGCAAGCAAATAAATGATCCAAGAAAGACATGTGACCATATGACAGACTTTACAGAGAGAGAGAGAGAGAGAGAGAGAGAGAGAGAGAGAGAGAGAGAGAGAGAGAGAGAGAGAGAGAGAGAGAGAGAGAGAGAGAGAGAGAGGCCTCTTAAACAACTGATACAGTCCTTTCAGCCGACAGTTAAACGTATCCCCATTCCCACACAACATGCAAACCACACACAGAAAATGGCATAACAGAAATCCTTTACCAGCTCACAAACATGCCCAAACACTACTGACCAAAGGACTCTTTCACACCATTCCATAACTCTCACGGCAGTGCCAATTTTCTTTGCCACGTCACTCCTGCAAACTTCTCTATCCCTTCTCTCCACTTTCGGTCTGCACGCTTCCCACCTCACAGCGTCCAGTCTGTAACACATCTGCCCCATCGCTTAGTTCCTTCGCGCTAACTTACCTACCCATTCCCAACTGACCTTTCCTTTCGCCTTCACAAAGTATATCACTCCTCCACCCAACTTGCCCTCCCTCTGTTTTTAAGAGTTATTAACACCAGTGATCTCCATTCTCCTCTGTGCAACTCTTTATTTTTTCCAGTGTCGCCTTGCTCAGTATCCCAAATCCACATCCATGTATAATGGCTGACATTATACACTAATTATGCACTTTGCGTTTCAGGCAGAGCGCTTATCAAAATCTTACACCAAATACCGTCCAACCAATTGTAATACCTGCATATCACACTGTAAAATGGGGGAGTGTAAGGCCTAACCTAACGCAATTTAACTAAAGCTACCCAAAGATAACCTAACCAAGTCTAATCTTATCTAAAGTAACGAAATCAACGAGATAGCAAATGCAAGTTGTCAGTCAAAACCTCAATGATATGGAGTTTCCTGACGATGAAGATCCGCACACGCGGGCGCGTGGGAGGGGCCAAGAGAGCGTCAGTAAACAAAGGCAGATCGAGTTACGCCCTCACCAAATCCGCCTTCTCCAAGAACGGAGGAGTCAGTTCCCGCAAGGCGACGGCGCCACATCACAGGTGTGGGTGGCCCCCCCATTCACTCCACCTAAACACCCCCATTCCCTCCACTTAATCCCAAAATGCACGACAATGCAACACCCCCATTCCCTCCACTTAATCCCAAAATGCACGACAATGCACTACCTGAGATAACTACGGGCAGTTATAACCCATTTCCCAAAGGGTAAGGTTGAAATTACCCGACGAATCTTTATAAAAGTTCTCATTATATCGGTAATATTCGCGACCAAGCTTATAACCGAAGCAAAGCCAACCCCTAACTTAATCTAAATTAACCCTAAGGAAATTCAACTCGGACAAACAACCAGCAAGTAACATATTTATGTAGAGAACCTCAAGACACATTCCCTTTATGCTGCCACCATACAATCTGACAGGGGCGTGTAAAATCTGACTAAGATCCAATACGTGGGAAATGAACTTCATTTGATCGCTATAGGTTACACAAGAGCTCACCTGTCGACAGACGGATTGCATATATCAGCCGTTTGTGGACCAGCATCATTGACATGCTCACACACACATACACACACAGTCATAGCTTTATAATTCTATAATTTTGTAGGATGTATATCTTCAGCAGTAATGCTGCTATGCCCAATAAACCGTAATTATTATCATTATTAGTATTACACACACACCTGATGAAATAAGCGAGACTCGATCTGGGGACCAACGATAATGACAGTACTCCGGTCTGCCAATTACACCATTGCGAAAGAAAATTGTATTAACCTATATCGAGTAATGAAGGTGACTGCCAACTGCCATCAAATATCATTCCTTCCGACCAGCTTACCTATAGATAATATTCTCGATCGACACCTCACTTTGCCCCAACACCAGCGTGGTCGCGGATTAATCGAGACATGACAGTCTGCAACCCGTTTGTTACGGAGACAAATAAAATAGCCAGGATAGAACAGAACTGGCCATCTGGCACGGCAGGAACTACACCGCCCCGCAGGTAGCTTCTGGACAAAGTGGGTTTTGAACAAACGAGATATTCAGACAGAACGTAAATATATAGTCGAGTCCCGCACCAGTCAGCACCGAGCACAATAGACGTGTGCTCACCCCCACCCCCGCCTCACCCCTCACCGACCTCGCCCCCCCCCCACCCAACCGGAATACAGGTCATGTGCAGAGGAAGCAAAACACGTGCATGGACAGCAGACACAGTGATGAAAATGGGTTTTTGGGAACCAGGTTCACACTATGGCCGTATCCAGGATTTTATTTATCAGTCATAAGATTACTTACCACTAGAACACTTAGCACGAACACACGCACGCGCGCGCACACGGTATACGTCCTTATAAGCAGAAACCAAGGATACAGAGCAAGTCGGAACCATGAATGAATTTGAAGCTTGATATGCTAAACTGTCGAGTAAGAGACAGGACCTCACGCGTACAGGTACTAATGTCCATCACTAAACACGGTACACTTAACAACCATTCAACACTACTTTCCATTGACACGTAACAAGGCTGAAAAGAGAAGTGGGAGAAGGAACACCTGACCTATCTGCTGGGTTACCTTGAATCACACAAGCCAACACTTTCAGACTGCATATGGCAACGCGGTGGGAATCTTCGCTCGCCCAACACCACTTTCCAACGCAGTCCACTATCCGTTCCATCCTATTCCAAATGAACAACTCCCTGTAAAACTCGTCATCCTTATATACACACACATATATATATATATATATATATATATATATATATATACATATGTGCACCCCGCAATTCTACATACATTGGGTTTACATGCCAACTCAGCACACGGTTGTCCTTCAATTTACAACAAGGAGCAATCAAACACCACCACCAATAACACCAGGCTGTACTTGATAGGGAGACTATTGTCAATAACACAAAGACAGTCGCACAGTGTAATAAAATAGAAAACTAATAATGCTATAAGCTATCCACATAAGTAAAAGAGTTCCGATAATCAACATACAATCAAACGTGACTTCTGCTATTCCCCTCTTTAATTCCTCATCTAGATCCAGGGCCCATCGGTAACATCCACCTACACCCTCCCCCCTCACCAACCCTCTTGACCAGCGGGGGGGGTCCCTCCGAGACGAACCATCCTACCTGACTCTCCCCCTCTCCCTCCCCTCCTGAGCGAAGTGTTCGACCAAGCAGGTGGTCAACATGAACCTTACAGTGTTCCCAAGCGGCCTATACCTAAACCCATGTTGTCTGTACAATATTGTCAATTGTGTATTACATAGCTGTGTAAAGCTAATTTAATTCTTGTATACTATTCTGAAGATGACTCCCTAAAGTCGAAACGTCAATTAAAAATGGAAAACTATGGAAGGCTGGTATTTGCCCATCCACTGAAATGAGATCTACTGTTAGAAAATTTGAAAATCTCAGTAAGAAAACTAATCAGTGTCAAAATGCTGTTGTGTTTAATTCAGTGCACACACACACACACAACCATTCCAGTTCTAGTATCATTACCACCCAGCCCCACTGAACACTCCTGACACTCACCCCTTCCCTGAGTCACTCGATATGACGTATTCATGGTTGCGTCACATAAGGACACAGGGTAATCAATATTGGAAACGTGGGCACGGGTCGATTTTATTCGTCGAAGCACCTCGACCCCCCCCCCCCCCGGGGCAAAAGTTAGCGGACCCATTGGAGGAGGAAGGTGAAGAAGTAGAAAAAGAAGAAGAAGAAGAAAAAAAAAAACACGACCCCAAAATACAAAGCGCGGAAGAATGAAAATGAAAATGAAAAAAAAAAAAAAGACTTGAGCGGGAAAGAAACGAGAAGAACCCCCCCCGAAACCCCACAAAAGAAGCAAAGGGACTGTCGATCCCGCACCATCCCCCCTCGGACCGAAAAAGCTGCATGACGCGACCAAGGGAAAAAAAAAAAAAGGCAGAAAAGTGACAGCCCCCTACACCCCACCACGATGTCTCCGCCTTTCCCCCCTCCCCTCCCACGCGACATCGATTGCATCAAGCATGGCCGACCGAAGCGGCCACATGCGAACCATAACAGCACAGGCCGAAGCTCAGTTGACGCCTCGCCTCGCCGTCCCCCCAACTTTGCCATCGATCCCATCAGTCCGCGATTGCTGACAGGCAGGCAAGCATGAACAGCCGTCATACTCGTCTCGCAACAGTCCGGGTCGGCAGCGCGGCAGCCGCATGCACGAGCAAACGTAATGACCTGGGCTGGAGGTGACGCATATCCAGACATGCGTGGTCCAACCTTTGATAATAACAACAAGAGCCACAAGAAGAACAATAAGTAATGAGTAACCTAGAGTAGAAAAACAGTCCAATAAGGACCACAATGGAAATAAGCTTACATGTTTTTGTTATCCTCGGTAATTGTAATTGTTATTTCGAACTATGTGCTCTTTGCATTAACTGCACTTCATACATATTGAATCATTGCCAAATAGACTTATTATTATTATTATTATGAGGCAAGCAAATCTTAAATTTATCATTTGCATATATGAAAAGAAACGTTAACCCTGTCACTGTCACCAAGTAAGATTGTTGGGCCGAGGGAAACGCCACACAATTAACGTGGAAGTCTTCCCTCAATTCAGCTACACTTGTTCTGACAACCGCTAACAAACTTTACGCGCCGACAGGGACCAAAGCCCTCAATCACGCCACACCAACCCACTACGGCATGACACATATTTGGACTGCGTAGACAATTATTATTCCGGAAGACACTTTTGAGGCAACAGAGGAATGGCCTAACGCAACTCAAGACACTATGACAGTCGTTTACAGACACTACTCCGTCTCACGCAATATGCAGCTTCCAGCTGGAAATTTTATTTCATGCTGAGAGAGAGAGAAAAAAAATCGTGTCAACCGAACCAACTGTCGAATAGGCAACAGGTATTCTGCATTCCTTTAATTTTAATAAAGGTAGCTACTTTAGCCACTCACGAGGCGATATATTACGGCCAATGTCATCGTCACCCATTCACCCAACTTTACAAAGGAGGAACATGCCGACAGGAGACCTATTGGTCCATAACTAGGCCAGATGAAAAAATAATAATAATAATAAAATAAAATTATATATATATACATATATATATATATATATATACATATATATACATATATATACATATATATACAATGATAAATAAACAAATAAAATTATAATAATATAAATAATAAGTAAATAGGTAAATGTAAATAATAAACAAAGATAAATAGTTATAAATTGACAGATAAATAATAACAAATGATAATCAAAGAAACAACAACAAACAAGCAGACAAATAATAACAAACAATATAAAACAAATGGCAGGCATTACAGATGGGCAATACTTCCAGAACAATAAGCAACCAGAAGTATGAACTCGCAACCACGAGCAAACAGAGAATTGCGCCAACAAGAAATTGAAATAACATAGTATACGCATTTCAAGTGTCAAAAATGCTCTCTTTGACCCGTGAACTCTCGCCCCCATCAGTCGATAACGAGTACAGACAAATACCTCTGGTCGGTCACACCATGCAGTGCTTGAAAAGAGTAAGCGTTCTTCTATATAGGATGGCCTCACTGATATCACACACACACACACACATATATATATAATATATATTACAAATTATTACAAAGGCGGAGCATGCCGACTGGATACCTTTTGGTCGGTTGCAAAAAAATACAATATAAGGTTTTTCACAGCATATCTGGAATAAACTAAGACTCCTGTGTTTCATATTCACCACTTGTCAATCTGTCAGAATGTCTAAACATCACACACACACACACACACACACACACACACACACATTATATATATATATATATATATATATATATATATATATATATATATATATATACATTTTCAAAGGTACACAGACGAAAACGTTCGGTATTGTTTTTTTTTTTCAAATTCCTGGTGGTTTATGCAAAAATAGTTCATCACGCGTGTTTTGTGATTTCTTTGCACACACACACACTCACACACACATATACATATATATATATATATATATATATATATATATATATCACACACACACACAGACACACACCAAACAGACTACGGCTCCCCAGACTATTTACCATACAAAAGAACTGTCAAGGCAAAACTGACTTCCCCTCGTATCATCGCGCGACCCAAACGCGTTGTCCTTCCCCCACACAACATCTCGGCCACTGAACAAAACAACACGGAGGACGATCTGCTGATACACGAATGTCAACAAGTAGAAATGCGCACCTGTACTGTTCACAGGCACCTGTTGAACAGAGGTGGAGAGAGAGATGGGGAGATTAATTGTCCAGTTATAACTTCCCAGCTATTTTAGGACAATGCGTCACCGGTGCACTGTGAACCCTGGATACTGTGACAATGACTTCATAAGCATTTGTTGAATATTTCAGAAGAACAGCAAACTAGCTGAATCATAGACCACAGTGACGCATTTGGCACACGCGATAAGGAAACCATTGGTTCCCATACTCTGTGTGTGTATGTGTGTATTCACCTTGGTCTTTTGGATCACGTGTTGGACTCGTGATCGACAGCTATTTCCCTCCCGGAAGAGAGCTCAGAGCTCGTATGACCGATCTATGGGTAATGCTATGACCTTACACGCACACACACACACAATTCCCCGACCACGAGAGTTGGAGTAACGACTCGAAGCGCAGCGATTCTGAAATAATTTCAGCCCTGGGCAGGATTCGAACCAGGTACCGCCGTCACCCCCGTGCTAACAGTCTGAGACTCTAGCAACCGCGCCACTGTGTGTGTGTGTGTGTGTGTGTAAGGCACCATTAACGAAAAAAGCTCTATTACTTATTATCAAAGATATATTGAACGTTTCATATTCATTTCATATAACTACTATTTCTATGACCATAAGAACTTGATTTAACAACGTTCACAGCTTGGCTTAAGTTACCAATTGACAAAAATATAATGAAAACGACCGTACTGTAGTATGGCTATCTGTTGACAACAGCCTGCTATGAGAACATGTTATTATTCCTGTTCCAAAACGTTTGCGAACCACTGCATTGACAGTCGACAACTGTCTGTTATGAGAACACGCCCCAAAACGTTTGCGAACCACCAAACTGATCTGTATTGACTGCCGAACTGTCCACGTGCTACAACTGCACCGCATCTGTTCAGGGATGGAGGTGGAGGGTGGGGGGGGGCGAAGTGGCAGCTGCTGGTTACCTGACACGCACCACCCAACACGCGCGCGTGTGGGGGCACACCCCCAGAAGTTAAGGTATACACATTGCCACTGTAATGACCTAATGTAATAAAGGGCGGGGGAGAGGGGGAGAGGGAGGGGCAGGAACAAGGCGCCAAGACAAAGGACATTGTTCTTCACGACAAAGAATGGCAAGGGTAACAGGACAGCACTGTTGCTGGCAATGGAAGGGGACAGTGTATGTGTGGGGTAGGAAGCAACATAAAGCATAAATGTCCGAGCCCCAAGCCAGGCAGGTGGTAAAGGAAGGCACAGGTTCAAGTGTAAAAAGCACACAAACACAGATAAAATCACACACACACACACACATATATATATATATTCAAAGTAGACCACTTGGGAAAAGAAACTAACGAAGCAGAGCGCTTTCGTATATTACATCTTTCGTATATTACACTTTTTGCACTGAAGATGTAATATACGAAAGCGCTCTGCTTCGTTAGTTTCTTTTTCCAAGTGGTCTACTTTGCATAATTGAACACACGTACCCGTGTTCTTATTAGCATATATATAAGTATATATATATACATGTACATATATATATATTATATATATACATATATATACACATATATATTATATATATACATATATATATACATATATATATATATATATATATATATATATATATATATATATATACATATATATCACTTAAGGGACCTCATCAGTACCATACCCGCGTTCAGTCCTTTTTGTACATCTTAAAACAATCAATCTAAAGCACTACCTTTTTCCTTGTGCTCTTTGTTGTCTTGCCTTTTGTCTACAAAGGATTACAAAGGCGGAGCATGCCCACAGGGGACATTTTAGTCCATGACTAGATCGGATACGAAAAAACTATATATATATATATATATATATATATATATATATATATATATATATATATATATATATACATATATATATACATACATATATATATATACATATATATATATATATATATATATATATATATATAATACAATAAATGCATAGGTATAGTCAAATACTAAACAAATATGTAAATAGTAAAAATAAACTGAAAGACAATAATAAATGAAAACTAAGCAAACAATAATAAACAAACAGACAAATAATAACAAACAATATAAAAATAAATGGAGATATGAGACAGATGGTTGGCGCAATCAGAAGACTCGTAGAAGTCTGAGATACCAATGCTCTACAGTACATTCGAAAAGACTAAATGACTGACAGAAATCCTTTCGGCAGCGGTGATGATTATCCTGATGCATAGGATCATCAAGTAATTGCAAGTTAGGCGAGACGTCACCGGGCCAGGTCAGACACTCCGCGTTACCAACCCTCTCAGGTCAAGTAAGGTCGAGGTGAGCGGGCCTATCCTACTTTCAAGACCACAATTTCCCTGTCCAAATGTAGCTTTGCAAAATACCATTTTATTAATAATTATCACTAAATTATTGTGTCTGACAAATGTTAAACTGAATAAAGATTACTACATACAAATGCAACCAATGTTGGTTTCCGTATATATTCACGTGCAATTCACCATGGTCTTGGATCATGTGTTGGACTCGTGATCGACAGTTATTTCCCTCCCGGAAGAGAGCCCAGGGCTTATACATGACCGATCTATGGGTAATACTGTGTGTGAACACACACACACACACACACACACACACACACATATATATATACATACACACACACACACAGTGGCCAGGGAGAATGGATGAGTGTATGATGGAGGCAGAAAAATATTAGTATTACATTACCAATAAGTTATATTACAATAATTTTCGTTCTCTTTTCGTAAGACTTAATAAGAGTATGTCACCTATAGAATTGCCAATGTACCCCTGCCCTATTTATTCTGTATATCCAAGCCTCTCGTTTCTACAGAATTACCAACAAAGGAGTGTGATTGTGCTTATTAAATGTCTACTTCAACCCAGGCTCAGATATATTGTAACGTTGTTTGACCATATGGGGGGAGGGGGGGAGGCAAATTCAAGAGCATCAAGCGCCTGCCTGAAGAGTGATTCATCCAAGACGGGTATGAAGAGTTCTTAAGTCGCCGGCCACTCTGAACCAAAAAATAAATAAACGAAATCACTATAAACTCCTGCTTGAACAACTGATAGGACACCTGTTGTCAGATATCGTACACTATTTTCGTGATAAACAATCATATCCTTAACGAATAGAAGTTATTCTACCAGTTATCCAACGAGATGCTAAAGGTTATTATTCTTATACCAGCAAACTTTCGTTATCATAACGAAAATAGTACATTTCATGTTCAATCGAAAAAAAAACATACGAAACACAAACATACTGTCATCAAGTTAATCTAAGTCATAAATCACATCATTATTATACAGATATAACAGTGCTATTTGAATGACATATGGGATTAGTACTTTTAATTCACGTTTGATTGCACTGCGGTACGATATGACGTCATGTCGACAGACCCTTCGACCGCATGGGATATGTTTACATTCCATGAACAACAATAAAAACCCATATTTCGTAAGACCTCATCGCGACGTGAATGAAAAGGAACACAATAAAATTGCATTGAAACTATATGACATTTGATACACAGCAAATGTTACAAAAATAATATATGAATAGGAATTAGTCCAATTTTTCGTCCAGGAATAAGCACCGCACCTGCACCTGAATACATAAAAAAAGTAAACGAAAAGCGGCTGAATTAACTGACACCTCGAATGACCTTGTGTATTGCTATGTTTACGAACAAAACATTCATTCGGGGAACAGGTTTATTTGCAAAATTTAACAAGATGATACCTCCTCTTTATAAATAGTTTACCACTGCATATTTTACTTTACACGACGATTACCCTCCCAACCGTCACACACCTCAACCACCTGAGCTACCTGTATACTCATTCAGGTAAACTACCAATGTTGGCAAGTTTTCCAACAAATCATTGTAAATACAATAGTTCTACTCACCTATTAACATGCGGCGATCCATACTTTTTACACTAAAACTCCATTTAAATTATAAAACACTAATAATACACAAATAAAACGGGGATAAACTTGTCCTACTCCTCCCGCCACACTAGCCTGAGTCACACTGGCTTGATGGGGCTTCGGTCGCGAACAGCGAACTTACCTGGAAGAATTAACGTTCCTGCCGCTAGATGGAACCACCTAACTTGGTTTTGGAATAACTTCCCAGCCTGAAGAAATTTAACAAAACTCTCTAGAATTATTTGCTTGATATTCTTTTATTCTGACTATTTGAATAGATTTGAATCTGATAAATTTATAAATTAGTCTATGCTCTGTTTCATATTTCTGATGTGAATACGGGCAGTAGATAGAGCCATTCGTTATAGTATACATTTAAAATAATTTATTAAAATATAAATACACTTAAAAGATTGTTGGAACAAGTTATGCATTTATTACGAAAGACCAGAACGTACCCCCAAAAAGTTGGATAGGTGAACCTGTTACCTTTGGATGACCAAAGAAAACGGTTTATGACAGGAATAACCTTGGTAATTTTTAGGGATGACATTTACACAAGGAGCGTTTTTTTATTATCATTATTTTTTCAATAAGCCGAGAATTAATAATGGCATGCATCTAGTTTTAATAGCTGGTGACTGAATTGAATCAAAGTCCTTCTATATGAATAACTATATTGTGATAACGTCAATCTGACTGGTCTCAATACAGCAGTAGTTCATTATATTTTAAGTAATTTACCTAATTCACCTACCTAATTGTAGTATACAATTAGGTAGGCAATCTAAGAGCTAATGTGTGTGAGCAGACAAAATAACAACGAGCATTAGCATTTTTACTTTTACTTCTACTTTTACATTTTTACCCTACCCCTGATGCCTCAGGTTATAATGCACTACTCCCTAGTGCTGATACTAATTGCCCACTCCGTCCTGAGATTCAGGTTAAATGTTAGATTTAATTAATATGTGACCCTAGCTGCAGTGTAGCATTCACTATAAATACATGTTGTTACTGATGTAGAATATTGTAGTATATCATTAATGGTACTACTCTGATATAGTACTCACTCATACATGTTGATACAGCTGTAGAATAATGCAGTATATCATTAATGGTACTACTCTGATATAGTACTCACTCATACTGTTTTGTTACGGTTTAGTATTATTTTGTTGTTCGTTTGCTTATTGCAACGTTCCTTTTTGTGATGGTGCTCAAATCTTTGGTCTTAATATTCCTATGTGTACAAACATTTTAGTAATATTAGCTAAACTATAACAATGTGTACAATCATTTTAGTAATATTAGCTAAACTATAACAATGTTTATGTGCCATATGTGTTCTGACTGGTATTACTCATAATTGTCTCTGGTCCCCTTTAACCCCTACGTATGTTGTCAGTGTGATTTAGTATAGAATAACAATCTGATGAGGACCACAATGGAAATAAGCGTACATGCTTTTTGTGTTATCCTCGGCAATTTGCATTTATTATTCCGAACTATGTGTTCTTGTCATTATTTGCACTTCATGTACATTGTTTAATTGCCAAATAAAGTCTATCTATCTATCTATCTACTTGTAGTGATGATTCTCGACAGCGTTCCGTCGTTTAAATGACGCTCGTCACTGCCGCCTTTTGTAGATTCTAGCACTTAAAATCCAATTGTATTGTCCTGTTTTCTAAATCTTAATATTTAGAGAACAAATAAGCCTTCATTGTCTTCTTGAAAATATCTAGATGTTCAGCAAACTTGACCTTATCTGGGAATTTATTGTAGATCCTTGGTACACTCTTCCCAAAAACAAATCCCAGTTCAAAATTACTCCTTGGCTCGACTAGCCTGTGCATTTCAGCACTGTCTTAACGTCAAATCAGACTCTATGTGAAAATCCTTTAATAAATTTCAAATATATCTTAGCCTTTTAAGCTTCAAGGCTTGATATATCATAATACACAATTTTGCCTTAACTGGTACCCAATGCAAATCAATCAATGCCAGTGTTAATCTCACACGAGAAGTAGATTAATCTTACTCTATTCATCACAAGTTGCAACTTCCTCAGTAGGTAATTTTGCAGGTCATAGTATAAAGAATCGCATTAATCGAATTTACTAGTAACATGATTACGAATAAACATTTTAGTAGTTTTTTCAAGATGTTTTCTTACAAAGGCAATATTCGATCTTGCTTTTTTTTTGTGTTATCCTCGGCAATTGTAATTGTTATTTCAAACTATGTGTTCTTTTCATGATCTGTACTTCATGTATATTGATTCAATGCCAAATAAACTTACTATTCCGTTATTCTTCAGCTTGGTTAATTTGACTTTTAAAAGTGCTGTCGAGCATGACTCCAAGATCATTCACAAAGCCTTTAACCTCCATTTCGGTACCAAAATCTCTAAGACAAATGTCGTCGTGGGGTAACGTATCACTTACCTTATCCGCGTTACTTCCTGCTTATTCCTGATTGATGACGAAGATTCTTCTATCTAATTTCTCTTTCATTCGCATCGCCTATCAATCCTACCTTAGCTAATTCTTCTCTAAATTTTTCTTCCACTGCACTTTTCTCACGCCCTCTCTTCTCCTTGTTCGCTCCATATACAAACTGTCCATACGCGTCAGCCAATGTTCATTCACCCGCTTCTATACACGGTGACCTTTGACCCCGTGCCTGGGGTGCCAACTGCACGCCCATATCCTCACCACATTCATCAAATCAAACCAGCCACCCTGATTCCATTGCTGAATGAAGGCCCCCTTCATAGCATTCCATGATTCACACGACCGCGCCAACCTCTGCCACGTCACTCCTGCGTGTTTCTCTATCTCGTCTCTCCACCTTCTGTCTGGTCTCCCTCTTCCACGCTTCCCATCTCGCTGGTTCCACTCAGAAACACACTTGCTCCACCGCTCAACAGTCGTTTGCACTACCCTGCCCAATTCCACTTCCTCTCTTTCACCGCCTCCACAATATATTTCACTCTAGTCTGCTATATCACTCAACTAACTCTCTTTCGGTCTCTCAGGGTTATTCCCATCATTGATCTCTTCATTTTCCTCTGCGCAGTCCTCACCTTTGTTTCCATCGCCTTCGTCAGTTTCCAAGTCTCACACACGTAGATTATTGCTGGCAGAATGTGTTGATTGTAAACTTTACCCTCTCAGAATTTTATTGTTACTTACCAAACATTTTCATACCTTTTTATTTCAAGATCATGATATTTTGTCACTTTTACCATCTGCGCTAAATAATTATACTCTTCAACTTCCTCGAGACTCTCACCATCGATTATAATCTCTATACTTTAAACTTTCGTGATGAACATTACTTTGGTTTTACTCTTATCCACTTTTAAAACTACTTTGAGACTTTCCTTGTTCAGATCACTCAGCATATCTTGCAAGTCATCTGATCTTTTTGAAATAAGAATACTGTCATCCGCAAATCTTAAGTGGTTCAAATATTCGCCATTAATCTTCAAACCTTTCTCTTCCCAACTCAACCTTCTGAAAATCTCTTCCAAGCAAGCTGTAAATAATTTGGGTGAAATGGTATCACCTTGCCATACTCATTTCTCGATCTTGATCTTTTCTGTGTCTTTATGCAGTCGAATTATAGCGGCACCTTTCACATATTTTTTCTAAAACCCTTACGAACTGTTCGTTTGTCCCTGCTTGTGCACCGAGTTTAGTATTGCTATTTGTTCTACCGAGTCAAAGACCTTCTCGTAATCTACAAAAGCTAAGCACAGAGGTATATTGTATTCTGTCGTTTTCTCGATTAGTTGGTTCATTGCCTGCAAATGACCCAGAGTCGAATATCCGCTCCTAAAGCCTGCCTGTTCTCTTGGTTGGTTTCCATCTAAAACTTGACTTAGTCTATTTGTAAGGATCTTAGAGAATACTTTATATACATTTGATAACAAGCTAATCGGTTGATAGTTACTAAGGTCCTTCTGGCCTCCTTTTTATGAAGCAAAATCACTATAGCATTGCACCACGATTCAGGAACGCTTTCTTGACGTAAGCACTGGGTGTACAACTGAGCTAACTTAATATGAATTTCTTTCCCTGCGTCTTTCAACAGATCTATCGATATACCATCTTCCCCAGGTGCTTTTCCTCGTTTCATATTTTTAGAGCAAATACTACTTCTTTCTTTGTAATCTCTGGTACATTACTAACGTCTACAGATGAATTTGCTGACTCAACTACGGTCTTCGACAGTAAAGATCTTGATAAAATTCTTCTGTTCTTTTTACCATTCTCCCTCTGTATTTAATGATTTCTCAATTTCTATCTTTCAAACATATCATTTGCTGTCTTCCTAAAGCATGTCTGCGCTCGGTCCCTTTATTACTTTTACCTTTTCGAATAGTTTCTTCTATTTCATTCATGTTTCTCTTTCTTTTCTCTGATCTCTGTCTTTTGTTGATAAGCTTGTTTAGTTCTACTCTTTCTATTTCGTCTCTCCTGGTTTTAATCTGCATGGTCTTCCTTCTTTTGATTAGATCATTTGTAGCTTTGGAGTATTTGTTTTCTCTAATACTTTTTGTACTTCCTACTTTCTCTGCCGATTCCCTAATGATATTCGCTAAATTCAAATTCATATTTTTGACAGTGTCTTTGCTGGTTCTTAGAGCTTCGAATCTATTTTTAATTTCTAACTGAAATTTCTTATTATTATCCTTAACCTTTGCAAGACTTCTTTTCTTTTTTAAAACTTCTCTCGGCTCTTAAATTGAATTTAGCTGTGCTACCTACCATTCTATGGTCACTACCGATGTTGACTTTATTTATGACCGTAACATTGCTAACGCTCTTGCTCTCATCTCCTAATATGAAGTCTACTTCGTTCTTTATTGTTCCATCCGGATTTCTCCAGATACATTTACGACCTACACGCTTTTGGAACAAAGTGTTCATTATTGTAGTTCTCTCCAAAATTGACTAACCTCTCGCCTCTGTCATTTCTTTCACCTACTCCAAACTTCCCAATGCACGTCTCATCTCCCATCTTCCTAATTTTAGCATTAAAATTGCCTATTACCAACGTGTACTTACTTTTTTCTTGATCCATTACCTGACTTAAATCATCATAGAAGGGTTCAATTTCATCGTATGAACTCTGTGAAGTTGGTGCATAAACCTGAACTATTTTTAGAGTGTACCTTTTATACAGCCTAATCACAATTCAAGCTACCCTGTCTGATAAACTACTGAACTTGCCTACGTTACCAGCAACCTGTCAGTTGATCAAGAATCCTACTCCATTAGATCTTTCTTCGTCCTTACCTCTATAGTAGAACAGGTGGTGACTATCTTGTAATTGTATCAGCTTTTCTTCCGTTCTTCGGACTTCGCTCAGTCCTGCAATGTCCCACTTGATGTTGTCTAGTTCTTCCATGAAACTATCCAGGTTGTGGTCTTCTCAGAGTTCTTACGTTGTAAGTATTGATCTTAATTTTCTTCATAATGTTTAATGACCAAGGCTTGGATCTGCTTGGACAGTGCTTACTTACATTCGGTGGCACACTGCCCGTAAGCACATGATGCAATGCGGTTGGACTTTTAGTAGACTATGATCCAACAGGAACGCCCGGTTTTGTTTTGTTTTTACTGATCATGTTTGCTTTAAAGGGCTTTTGGCAGTAATCTCACCTTCCTATCAACTAGTTTCTGATGAGATATTTCTCTGGTGTCACCTAATTATATCCGGTGAAGCCCTATGTATCTATAGGATACCCAATGGTCTACGCCGTCATTATGACGGTACCCCATATATCTATAAGGAATTTCCCTGTTCGCCATCAGGGACGTGCCAGTCTTGTGACTGTGTGTGTGTGAGCTGCTCTTTGTCTGATCTTTCTTACAAAACCTGTTCGATATGGGTGACCCTGCAGAGATTTCCTCTCTATCGACATAGCTTTTGTAGTCATTAAGATTCTCAAGCCTTTCCACCACGTCAAGGTGTCAACTCTCGGATAAACGGGGATGACCGGGTGTTGGATGATGTGCATGTGGAGTGAGCGAGGGGAGAAGCTAGTGAGAAAAGAGCATACATACATACATACATACATACATACATACATACATACATACATACATACATACATACATACATACATACATACATACATACATACATACATACATACATACATACATACATACATACATACATACATACATACATACATACATACATACATACATACATACATACATACATACATACATACATACATACATATACCAAAGTTTTTTCCTCCTTACACGGGGGTAGCCAAAAAGAAAAAGGCATAGAAACCACTCCCACTCATTCCATCCCCTACATATTCCAATCCCATCTACCCTCCTCCTTCCCTCTCATCTTGGCACCTCCTGGATGACGGGTCATCCCTGCATCCTGTCCACTGCCCTGGGTCAGAAGCAGTGTCGCAAGACACAGCACATCCACAGTAAGGCCGCTTCATTAATTCGGCGACCCCCCTCTCCGTCCCCTCATGCAGAAAAGGAGAAGACGGGGAGAAATCCCTTCGGGCTGCGTCAAATTCTTTTTCATACATACTTCCTCATCCCCATCCCCCACCCACTCCCCCTAATGCATCACAGCATCATCTATACACAACCCTTCTCCATTCACCCCTGTCTTCTGTCCTCTCCCGTCCTTCCTCAACAGACATTCCTCTCTTTCCCAATGCCCCTTTTACCCCATCCATCCATCTCATCCTAGGACGCCCCCTCATATTCACTCCTTCCACCTCTGCCTTCCACACCTCTTTTACTAATCTTTCTTCAATTCATTCTTTCCGTGTGTCCAAACCATCTTAATATTCTTTCATCAACCCCATCTCCCAACTCCCTTTCCACCCCTGTTCTCCTCCTCACCTCCTCATTTCTCACTCTATCTAGCCTAGTAACCCCTATCATACTTCTCAGACATTTCATCTCAAACACATTCAAACTCCTTCTCTCTTCCTCTCTTATGTTCCATGTTTCTGCTCCGTACAGTGTTGTCGGCACAATCACTCCTTCATATAACCTCCTCATAGCATCCATTCCCAGATGTCTATTTCTCATTACACTTTTTAATCCACCAAGGCATTTACTCGCTTCTCTCAATCTACATTCTACCTCCACCCCCACTCCTCCCTTTCCTGCCACATTCGCACCCAAGTATCTAAAACTATCCACTTCCTCCAGTCTCTCTCCCTTAATGCTTACTTCCAGCCTGCTGTCACTCTCTCTCCTCGTACATCTCATCACCTTACTTTTACCCACATTTATCTTCAACTTCCTTCTTTCACACACCTTCTCAAACTCTGTCACTAACTTCTTCAATTCCTCCTCTGTTCCTGCTACAAGCGCATTGTCGCCAGCAAACAACAACTGGCTTATTTCCCACTTTTCCCCATTTTCTTTAACCATCTCCAACCCCCTGACCCACTACCCTTGTATTCACCTCTCGCACCACCCCATACATGTATAGATTGAACAGCCAGGGCGACATAACACATCCCTGATGAAGTCCCACCTTTACCTCAAACCATTCACTCTCTCTATTTCTAATCCTAACACAAGCTCTACTACTCTCGTAAAAACTCTTGACTGCTCTTAACAGTTTCCCTGCTATCCTATATATCTGCAGTACCTCACACAGCGCCTTTCTATCTACCCTGTCGTAAACCTTTTCCAAATCCATAAAAGCCCCAAAAAACATCCTTACCTTCTCCTATAGCTTTCTTACATATATGTCTTACCACAAAAATCTGATCTACCCAACCCCTACCTGTCCTAAAACCACACTGTTCCTCACCAATTACTCCCTCTGTTCCTCTCCTAATCCTCTCAGTCAAGACCCTGCCATAAGCCTCCCCAACTACACTCAACAAGCTAATCCCTCTGAAACTACTACACTCACACTTATCCCCCTTTCCCTTGTAAAGTGGAACGATACAGGCACTCGTCCAGTCCTCTGGTACTCTACCCTCTCTTAAACAAACATTAGATAACCTCACCAGCCAGTCCACCATAACTGTACCTCCTTTCTTCAGACATTCTGCATGGCATCCATCCAACCCAGGTGACTTACCTGCTCTCATCACCTCAACAGCTGCTTTCACTTCATCTTTCCCTATTTCTCCTCCATTTTCCTCACTCATCACTTTCATTTTCTTAGCGCTTCCCACTGCAACTACCTTCCCCTCTCTATCCTCCTTCACATTTAGCAACTCTTTAAAATACTCTGCCCACCTTCCTCTCACTGCCTTCTCTTCCATTACCATCTCTCCATCTGCACCTTTTACCTTTTCTTCTCTACTTGATTCGCCTCCTCTTCCTCTTTTAATTTCTCTCCAAAACATCTTTTGGAAAGATGCACTGGAATAAAAATATAGAGAATAATTGGCTAAGAAAGTATTGATAGGCGATACAAATGAAAGAGAAACTAACGAGAAGTGATAGTCGCTCCACGACCACAGTTTACCTTTACGCGTTATCAAATCAACAACTTCATCGATTGTTTAAGTTTTGGTACAAATAGGATCCAAGTAAAAATCAGAATAAATCCTCGGTAGAGGAATGAGAACTCGTGGTTAAGAATTGATCATTACTATCAAAATACAATACAACACTGATCAGAATGTCCAAAATTTGGGAATGGAGGCAATACCTTGTCTTTCTCAGAGGAAAGAATCAGATCAAGTGTGTTATCCGAACTGTAATAAGTGGACTCATGAACCCATTGTGTAAGGCCAAAAAAAAAAAAAAAAAAATCAGATCAGTCCCTGGAATTTCAAATCATTATTCCGCGTAATCGATGGTCTTCCTTACCTAAACATGTTTGAAATATGAAAATTAACAGGATGTTAGCATTTTCTTTTTATACCCTATGTATGTTGATGTATTACCAAATAAGGTAGCCTGAATGCTGTAAAAGATCGACATGCATTGGAGATGAAAATAAGAGACTACAACAGTTTTATAATCATACGACAGTATGCAATTTAACCATATTCACATGTAAACATAGGTAGACGTTGTTATATCAAGATCAGCTGTTGGTTGTTATGGGAGACATGTTGATGAAGTCGCTAATGGACAGTTGACTTGGAATTATTTCCCTTAATCGCATCATAAACAGGCATAATGAATATCCTGCCCAAAAAAAGGTAAGTCACTACCTAAGGCTAAGTGTTGCAGTAGTACAAATTACAGGATGCTATTTTCAATTGAGTTGATGGGGCGGGGTTATCCTGTTGTGGGGTATATATTTTCGTTTTCAATTTTCAGCCTGAATTTAACAGGTACATACATTTTTAATGGATGAAATTCAAGAATCACGGAAACACGGATATTTAACATGGATTTTATGTTGTCTAAAAGAAAAAGCCAACTAGTGACGAGTCACAGTGATTAGCCTTTTTACTTTTAGGATAAAAACAAAAAAGCTAATATAACCATTCCATAGTGACAGTCATAGACAAAATTAGATCTTTGAAATGTAAAAACAAAGTGAACAATTTGTTTGCATGACACTGGAATGTTAATACCTTTTAATGTCACCATGCTTACTTTATCAAAGAACGAAAAATTGTGTATGTTTTTAATAGAGTGGTGGTATTGGTAATTATTATAATTTCATGAAGATTTTGACACCTTAGTGTGAAATGCTCAAGTTATCCCTCTTCATTCTCAAACATTGGGCAGTAAGTTCTCTCATTTGTAAGGATTTCCCTTCATACTAATTTTAGTGTATTTTATAATTTTTAAGAGTAATTCCAGTCCAAGGGTATTACCACACAATGGATTTTTACTTGTTGCTATTGCCATGATTGCTTTAAGGTTTTTTTTTTATTCATTGTGTACTCTATTTCTTTACCATTTCATTCATGTCTTTATGTAATCTGAATGTGTAGGATAACCATAGTCTTATACTTTTTGACAGTTTTTAGGTACAACTGATGATCAATTTTACTGTGGATACTATGGATAGAAGTATTGTTGACTGTTATTATGCATGCCATGGAAGGGTGTGAGTGGCATAATTGGAAACGTGCTGGTCTCACCTTTCCTGTTTACTTGTTTCCATCTGGAAGTGCTGCTTCACAGCCACGGTGGTCCGCCACTACTGGTTTCTCTTTCTTGCCATCTGGTACTGTTCTTGTCTGGTGTGTGAGTTTTTTTTTGTGGGACTTATATCTGGAGATTGTTTTTGGAGTATTGAGTTAGGCAATTTTTCTTGAAGGGCTTGTTTAGTGACCTGAGTGTTTTTGTGTAAATGTTCTGTGTGGTTTGGGTGGCAGGTTTTGGTAGATGTTTGAGTAGTATGCTGCTGGTGTAGTGTTTTTGTTGTATTTTGTTGGTGATGTTTATGAAATGCAATGTAAGGGATGTTTGTAGTTAAGGGTTTTGATATGGAATTATGTTCCTGTTATTTTCATGTGATCTATCGGGAGAACTTTGGTTTCTCTGCGTAGGTGGCTGATAGGGATGGTTTTGATGTATCCTGTAATTACTCTTAATGTTCCATTCTCTATTATGTTCGATTTATTTATCATTGGGAACCGTGCTGTGGAGGTGTATTCCAAGGTGGTTCTTATGGATTGTTTATAAATGGTTATTAGTTTCTTTTTGTTTTTCATAATCAGTGCTAGAGATGCTTTTCAGAATATTTGTTTTCTTGTTAGAATAGGAAGCTCGCTGGCTGAGCGGGTTAAGGCGTCGTTACTCGCGGCGAAGGTCGAGGTGAGGACGGTTCGAATCCTGCCACCAGCGAAATTGAACCAAGGGCATGGTTCATTAAATTCCACGCTACAAAGCCCTCTGTGAGGGGCACCGTCCTAGCCTCCCGATAGGGGGGGAGTGTGTGACGTTAGACCATATCATCATCATCATGTTTTCTTGTTGACTTTTTTTTTTTTATTAGGTCCTTGACATGTTGGCTGAATTTCATATGAGTTTTAAATGCTAGATCCAGAATTTTGGTGTTTATTTCTTAAGAAAATATTTGGCTGTTCAATTTATTTTTATTTTTTCTTATTCATGTTTGTCTGAGGTGTTCCTGTTGATCTCTGGGGTGAAGCTTGCCAATTTAGATATACACTGACTTGCCATTCCTATACCAGCCTTGGATATATTGAAATATTTCTTGTATTTTCTTTAAATATTATTTATTTATCCAGTGATCAAATTATTTTTTGTGTTTGTAATTGTATATGTGTAAATATCTTATATTTTTAAACCTAAACACCAACATACTTCCAGATGGCATGTACGGACCAAAGAAAATATTGCAAGAGTGCGCAGGGATGAGGCCGAAGCAGCAGAGGAGGAAAAGAAACGTGTCGAGAGAATAAAACTAGCAGTGAGTTATTTTCATTTTTCAGATCTTGTAGGGTCTTTGTTTAATAGATTATAAGGTTATCAATTGTTAGATATGCATAATTTTCCCATTTCAGGAACAAAAGAAAGTAGCTAGTCATGAACAGACGTCATAACTGAAATTATCACAATCTAAACACAGATAAAGAAAAGTAACATCACAAATATTTATAAGCTACCCACCAAATCAACCCTTTGGGGTTACATCTCACAACTCCATCATTTCAATTTATGAGCAAACTGTATACTGGCAAGTGACATGAATGCACACTACCCAATTTGGCTAAACACACAAACAGCAGTGTAAAAGGAAACAAAATACTAGAACAGCTCCTTAACCTAAACGTATTATCGTTATCACCCCACCAGAGAACTACCTCAACATTAATCCAAAAGCAAAGGAATCAGATGTTTGTCCATTGTTATTTCTAAAGAAGTCCTATTGGGTGAAATGTTAAATATATTGGGTCCTGTACTCTGCTTTTGGCCTCTCTCCTACATAAAAAGCAACTTCCCCAGACATGACAATGAGCTCACCTTTCCTCCAAGTACAAACATAGGAAACCATAAAAAATTTCCATCAGGCCACTTTTCGCAATAAAGGCCACTCAGTCATTCCCTTGCCCCAGGTCTCTGTAGCAGAATATCTGTATCCTTCAGGTAACTGGCAGTTACCTCTAGGTGGGTCCACAAGTCACTCATATTGTGAAGTTGTTTAGGGATTATTAGTATGGGGCATTGTACAAGGGGTGATCGAGAAATTTGTGGCTTAAGGTACAAAAATTTATTTCATGATAAATTGATACATTTATTTTTCAATGTAATTCCCTTGCAAGTTTACATACTTATTCAAGCAATAATGGAGTTTACAGATCCCCTCTTTGTAGAAGCTTGAGTTTTGCTCCTCAAAATACATCTCTATGGCATCACCGATGTCATTGTCCATGGCAAAATGTTGACTGCTGAGCTCTTTTTTCATCTTGGGAAATAGATAGTCTGAGGGAGCCAAATTAGGTGAATAGGGTGGATGTTCAACTAGCTGGAAGCTGCATGGATGGCAGCAAGAGGATTAGGGTCAGGGTTAGGAGGAGGGGGAGTGAATGGGGGAGAAGGAGAGGGCATGGGCGAGGATGCAGGTGGGGAGGTGAGGGTGAGGTTATGGGTGGGCATGAGGAACAGGTCCAAGTGTTTGTGTAGTGTTTTAATGTTAGCAAGTGTTGTGCAAGTGAAATGGGCCCAGTTTTTGCATAAAATGCATTGAACTGAGCCCTTTGTCTAATGGCTTGAGGTAATGGTTTTGAAGCGTGTCGGGCAAGTGTAATTTGTGACCCAGGGATGCTGTCTCACATTTCCATTTAAAAGGAGAAGAAGGATGATCATTGGAGAATCATCCCTTGGTATTGAAAAAACATGAAGGTGTGTTTTTGGGTAAAGGTTGTGGTATTTACCTTGGGTAACCAGAACTACTACCAGGGATCTGTGCCACCCACTGTGGGTGACAAGTGCTTCTTGTGACAGTTTGGTCTCCAATTCCCTCTACTGTCTCACTAGGACCTGTTAGTTTTGTTTCTTGGATTAGAACAATGTGTATGTTATGTTCATATATGCATTGGATCAGCTCTGGTGTTGGTGTGATTCATCATGGCCTTGGATCATGTGTTGGACTCATGATTGATAGATATTACACCTCCTGGATGAGAGCCCAGAGCTCATATATGCCTGATCTATGGATAATGCTCTGACCTTACACACACCCCTCCTCCAACTCCCTGCCCATGAGAGTTGAAGTACCAGTTAGCTGTGCAGCAATGCAAAAATTATTTCAGTCTTGGGTGGGATTTGAACTAGGATTGCTGGAATAGTGGCTGAATGCTGCCACTGTGTTATCAAGCTGTGTGATACCATATATGTTTATTTGCAGAATGTTAAACACTTTGGTACAATGACGCCTACGTAGGCGTATTGAGGCATGAGTGGGTACACGATGTTGCTGGTGTTGGCATCTTGATTATATATTTTTTTCTGTAGTCGTACATGAGTTATTCCCAGATTCTGTGAACTGGTTTGATTACATTTTCTGTGTTTATTATTACTCAGAGTAAAAGAGAACAAGTAATACAGCAGTGACTTTATACTTTATAATGTGAGTAGTGTGATGAATTGGACATGACTTGTACTGAAGTGGTTAAGTTTTTTTTTTTTTTGGGGGGGTGGTTAATGTGTTGGTGTGTAAAGTTACAGCTCTAAATCCTAGTGCACTGGTTTGTGTTGGTGAATGTAGTGGATATAAGGTGGAACTGTGAGTGGTGTGTGTTGTTGTTCCCTAGACTGTCTGAGCAGTCCTGTCTCCCCAAGGAATGCCACGGCTGAAACGGGGCTTTCCCACAAATCCTTTATTGAGTGTATGTTGTGTTGTTTGCGTGTGTGATTGTGTATAATGCAGTCTTCCATGATGTGTTGAATAGTATGAGGTGAAGTGTTACATCCTGGGCATTTGTCTACAATGCAGTCATCCAGTCTCTTCTGGTAGCTTAGAAGGGCTGGGGTGGTACCACATCACAGTCTGACCAAGTGGACTTTGTCCTTTTGTGGGAGAGAGGACTCAGTGGGATGGATATCAGGTGGTCTGGCATGCAGCAATGTGTTGTCTTTTAGTGTGTTAATGGAGCAGTGAGTGATGTGATTATGATGGATGTGTATGAGTAGTTTATTGCTACTGATTCCTTAAAATGCATCTTCATATGGAGATGTAGGAAAGTTTCTTCACTTGCTAAGAATAAGAATTGTTTTTGAGGTTGATGGGGGGGTGTAACAACATCCAGTCGTCCTCTTCAGAGGCTCCATGACTGACCTTGGGTAGGGTGGGCACAATATTTCAATGTTTATACAAAATGCATACATGCTCAGGTCCCAAAACATGCACTCCAGAATATATTTTTAAAATTTATACTTTATACTCCACCAGAGCTGTGATGTGTTAAATCTAGTTCCTTATGAAAATCTTATTATATATAGCATAAATGAGTAGGGTTATCTTGGGATGTGTAGTTTGATTTTGGAATTAAACCACAAACAGCTTCATAAATATGTGCCCTTTACTGCATGGCCCAAGTTGCATTGATTAATTATTAGCCAGTAGTTTTGATATCAACGGTTTATGTCATGATTCTTGGTCATTGTTCATATATATGTATACAACATCCTTATAAAAGTGTTTTAGAATATCCAGCTAATGATGAAACTATTGCAGGAGCAAGAATCAAGAACTGCCTTTCTCAGGCAGCGAGCTCGTGAAAAGTATTCCTGTAATAGTGGAGAAAATGAAGTTCCTCAGCCATCAGCAGATTCCTCAGATACAGACACCAAGAAGGAAGCTAATATTTATACACGGGAAGGTAACATAAATTTCTTCAAAGATATTGAGGCAGGAAAGAAAACCGAAGCTGTAAATAAAGAACATGAAGCAGAAAAGAAGGCTGAAAAAGAAAAGTATGAAAAGAGCATAGGTCTTCTCACATATTTAGGCCAGAGCACCCTGGAGCACAGTGGGCCTAATGCTTGGAGTGATGAGTTAAGAACAATTCCGAAGAAAGGCAGTGTTGAAGAGGAAGAGGTGGGTCTCAAAAGTAAGAGTGCTCAGGATCCTCTTAATGACATCATTAAGTATACAGGTCTTAAACCCCCACCTAAGCCCCTTGTTAAGAAATCAGAATCAAATCCTCCAGGGAATAGAGACACAAATTTTACCCCTGGATTCAAAATGGAAACCGAGTTGCATGAAACTAGAATGGATGAAAATTACAAAGCTAAACATAAAAAGGCAAAAAAAGAGAGAAAAAAGAAAAAGAAACATGTACATAAAAAGAAAAGAAAACATAAACATTCAAAGGATAGTGAAAGAAAGAAAAGAAAGAGGGAAGATAAATGCAGTGAAAGTGATGAAGAAGTGGAACCTAAAACAAAATATAGTAAATCAAACAAAACAGAGCATAATAAGGAATGTGTAAGTGATGGTAGTAGTGAAGATGATAGTGATGATGAAAGAGAGCAGGAAGAAAAAAGAAAACAATTAGAAATTCTCAGAGCAGAGAGATTGAAAAGGGAAGCAGAGGAAAGAAAGAGAACTGAGAAATTGTTGAAGGGTGAAAATCCAGATAGCAAAGAAAAAGAACCGAAGCCAGCTTTCAAGCAGCAATATAATTCCCAGTTCAACCCTCAACTTGCACGGCAAAATCAGGAACCCAAGCAACTGCAGTCAGGTGTCAAATATTGGCTTCAGTGAATTAACAAGGAATAATTATCTTGTACAATATAAATTATCTTTGCCTGACATTTTTATTCTTCTCTTGAAAGTGCTGTCATCGTATTTCCATCCATCATTAATGATATTTTCATTTAACATTGAAGTACAGGAATACCTCACTATATGACCGAATGCTATAAGTAGGTAAAACAAATGTTGGGTGTATGTGAAAGCCCCAGGAGGCAAAAATTGAGGAAAGGGTTGACAGGGTCTATGAACACAACCCACCACCCCCCCTATTTACATGTAAAACCCACCTCGATATACAAATTTTCACATTGCGACCAGTCAGCTGGGAACACGAGTCGGTTGTATAGTGAGGGATTCCTGTATACTGTTGTTGTTGACACTGCCGACCCTAACTGATTGAAATGGTGATTCACTTCTTTTAGATGTTGGTTCTCTTCTTTGATAGGCTTCTAACTCTCACCTCACTAAATTTTTCTGTCTAGGAGAATGAAATTTTAGAGTTTTCTATATCTTCTGTTCAGTCCAATTAAGAATACACAATGCACTCTCCAAGGCTTTTCTAAGGAATCCCATGAGAGCACGTATACAAGGTCTTACATAAGCTTTGAATTGACATAATCATTTCCTTAGTCTAATGATCTTTATATTTAAGATTCTTCCCAAAGGATGATCTTACATTTATGAACCAATTAGAATGTTCTCCACCCTTTCACTAATAAGATTCTTTGCTTCAAGACTTTATAGCAATATTGTTTACTTAGAATAATCTTCAGTCTCTGCATAATTACTTAGGTTACAAAGAAATGTCATTTCAGCAGTACATAAATACATATATTCTAGCTCCTGACACCAGCTATTTTATTACATACACAAAGTGGACTCGGGTAGCTCACTCTGGCTGTTATTTACAAACAACCTCCCTATAAAATACAACCACCCATCTTCTACTCCTTTTTCTATCCTTTTTTCTAGCAACCTCTTACAAAGCTTGGCAGCTACCACTTGGTTGCCACCAATCAACTCTTTTCTGCTTGCCTCTTACAGGGCTCCGGCATACTACAACTTCTAATGCTGGCAAGTGTTTGATTCTTTTTAATGTCTTCATCCTTATGATTACAATCAGTGATGTTAAGGCAGTGATAACTAAGGAGGAGAAAAGAATAATTATGAAAAGAAATATATCATAGTTATAAGAGTTGTTTCTGTTGGACCTCAATGAATATAGCTTTCTTATTTTCAAAGGTGGTGAATTTTCTGGGAAGGTAATGTTGATATTTGTAAGGTATGTTTTATCAATTATATGCATTGTATTCAGGGAGCAGTAATGGAGAGTGTCCCCACATGTATTTCACACTTATCAGAAACTGAGCTTGGACCTTCAAATGATTTTGATTTAGGATCTAATTCAGGGCAGATAATGGATACTCTGTTTTTTTTTGTGAAAAATAGGAAATGTGAACTTGTGTTACCATGAGTAACCTGATTTATAGTTATATTTTTGTAGTAACAGTTCTGCATTACAGACATTCTTAACTAATGAAACTAAACAAGAATTTTTGCTGCTTCATGGAACACTAAAAGAAAAGTGTGACACTGGTGTAGATTCTTTTTTTGACAATGTCTAAGTTTACTTTCATGGAGGCTATATTGTTTATGATAATAAAAATGTTTTTGAAATCTAAGACTATACTAATACATTGATCCACCATCATGATGCCTTCGTGACTGACCAAGGCTCCAGGTCACGCAGAATTCCATTATTTCATTTCCAGGTGTGCATCATAAATATTAATATAATAATTCCAGTCTTACATACATACATACATATACCAAGGCTTTTTCCCCCTTCCAAGGGAGGTAGCCAAAAAGGGAAAGGCATAAAAACACTCCCACCCATTTCATCCCCAAATACACTCCACACCCCTCCCACCCTTCCTCTCATCTGAGCACCTCCTGGATGACGGGTCATCCCTGCACCCTGTCCACCGCCCTGGGTCAGAAGCAGTGTCGCAAGACACAGTACATCCACAGCAAGGCCGCTTCATTTAATCGGCGACCCCCCCTCTCCGTCCCCCTTTGCATATAAGGAGAGGACGGGGAGAAATCCCTTCGGGCTGCGTCAAAATTTACTCACACATACTACCCCACCCCCACCCCCCCGCCCATTTCTCCTCATGCAGTCACAACATCATCCATATACAACCATTCTCCACTCACCTCTGTCTTCCGTCCTCTCCCTTCCTTCCTCAACAGACATTCCCCTCTTCCCCAAAGCCCCCTTCACCCCATCCATCCACCTCATCCTAGGACGTCCCCTCATGTTCACTCCCTCCACATCTGCCTTCCATACCTCTTTTACTAGTCTTTCTTCACTCATTCTTTCCATGTGTCCAAACCATCCTAATATTCTTTCATCAACCCTCTCTCCCAAATCCTTTTTCACCCCTGTTCTCCTCCTCACCTCCTCATTTCTCACTCTATCTAGCCTAGTAACCCCCGCCATACTTCTCAGACACCTCATCTCAAACACATTCAAATTCCTTCTCTCTTCTTCTCTTATGTTCCACGTTTCTGCCCCATACAGTGCTGTTGGCACAATCACTCCTTCATACAGTCTCCTCTTCGCATCCATTCCCAAAAGTCTATTTCTCATTACACTCTTTAAACCACCAAGGCATTTACTCGCTTCTCTCAATCTACATTCTACCTCCACCTTCACTCCACCTTTTCCTGCTACACTTGCACCCAAGTATCTAAAACTATCCACTTCCTCCAGTCGCTCTCCCTTAATGTTCACTTCCAGTCTACTGCCACTTTCACCCCTTGTACATCTCATCACCTTACTTTTACCCACATTTATCTTTAGCTTTCTTCTATCACATACTCTCCCAAACTCTGCCACCAGCTTCCTCAATCCCTCCTCTGACCCTGCCACAAGCGCAGTATCGTCCGCAAACAACAGCTGGCTCACCTCCCACTTTTCTCCATTTTCTTTAACCATCTCCAATCCCTGACTCACTACCCTAGCATTCACCTCTCGCACCACCCCATCCATGTATAAGTTGAAATTGGTGGTATTAATAGTGAGTTCATACATAATACATAATGTATTCCTGATATTCTTCAGAACTCAGTTTTCCCAATAAAATGTATAGAATGGTTATCTTGTTTGTCTTCTTCATTAGAAAGAGTTGTCACACAGTCATCATTGTCACAGTTGTCATCATTATTAAGTTCTTAGTTCTTTTTCAGTCATCTACATGTCTAACTGATACTTCCCTAGTTTCTAAGTATAAGATCTTTTATCTATTTCCATACGCAAAATAAATTATTTTGAACAGACCAGAGTATCTGGGTGAAAGTTTACTACTGATTGTATGCATTTTGGCCCTAATCAAATCTCCTATTTGTAATTCTGTTTTGTGTGCTATTTTATGTTCTTTCTTCATGTCTTGTGAATATTCTTTCATGTGTTCTCTAACTCTTTGGTGTATGGCTTCAAATGTATGTATCCTATTTACATACATACATACATACATATACCAAGGCTTCTTCCCCCTTACCAGGGAGGTAGCCAAAAAGGACAAGGCACAAAATCACTCCCACCCATTCCACCCCCGAAAACACTCCACACCCCTCCACCCTCCCTCCCATCTTAGCACCTCCTAGATGACGGGTCATCCCTGCACCCTGTCCACTGCCCTGGGTCAGAAGCAGTGTCGCAGGACACAGCACATCCACAGCAAGGCCGCTTCATTAAATCGGCGACCCCCCCTCTCCGTCCCCCCATATAAAGGAGAGGACGGGGAGAAATCCCTTCGGGCTGCGTCAAAATTTTTGCTCACACACACTACCTCACCCCCCATTCCCCCATCCATTCCACCTCATGCATCACAACATTTTCCATATACAACCATTCTCCATTCACCCCTGTCCTCTATCCTCTCCTGTCCTTCCTCAACAGACATTCCCCTCTTCCCCAAAGCCCCCTTCACCCCATCCATCCATCTCATCCTAGGACGTCCCCTCATGTTCACTCCCTCCACATCTGCCTTCCATACCTCCTTTACTAGTCTTTCTTCACTCATTCTTTCCATGTGTCCAAACCATCCTAATACTCTTTCATCAACCCTATCTCCCAGCTCCCTGTCCACCCCTGTTCTCCTCCTCACCTCCACATTTCTCACTCTATCTAGCCTTGTAATGCCCATCATACTTCTCAGACACTTCATCTCAAACACATTCAAGTTCCTTCTCTCTTCTTCTCTTATGTTCCATGTTTCTGCTCCATACAGTGCTGTTGGCACAATCACTCCTTCATACAGTCTCCTCTTAGCATCCATTCTCAAATTTCTATTCCTCATTACACTGTATCCTATTTGAGATGTAATAATCTATGTTATACACTGGCTCCAGTTCTGCAATGAATATTTCATATGGGAGAATTTTGTCTTCCCCAAAGATAATATAGTGTGGAGTTTCACCTGTAGCTGTAATAATTTGGTTATTGAGTACAAATTTAACACAAGGAATCCAATCATCCCAAGTTATGCTATGTGGGTTTATCAAACCGCTAAGACAAGTGATAATTTTCTTATTTAACCTTTCTACTACTCCACTGCTCTGAGGATGACCGACTTGAATATTATTATTATTATTTTTTTTAGATTTTAAATAATCTGCATAACTCTTCCAAGATTTTGTTGTTAAATTTAGTACCATTGTGTGAAACTAAGAGTTGTGAAATTACAGATTTGTTCATATATTACTGAAGCAGTTGTTTCAGTGCTCTTATTTGGAATGGGTTGTAAATTACAAAATCTTGACAGATAATAGCAACAAATATATATATACATTTTCAGACATTGGTAACTAATGTATCTAAGTGAACTCTTTCCCAAGGTTTCTGTGGTATGAGATATGATAGCATAGGAGCAGGCCTATGTGTATTTCCATTTACCTCAACATATTTCAAGAAATTATCAATATGTAAGTAAATATCTCTATTCATGCCTGGCCAAAGATATTTAAGTTGAGCTTGTCTATAATTTCTATCTTCTCCTAGATGAGCACTATAATCACTATCATAAAGTAGTTCTAATATCTGTCGTACAAGGGTTTGTGGAATCACCAACTGATTCACTGGGACTCTAGAAATATCCATCCCACTTACAACTGTTTTTCTATACAAAAGTCCAATGCTTAAATTGAATTCTTCTCTTTGGTAGTTTTGGAGGAATGCCTCATAGATTCATGAAGTACTGTGCCACTTTTTCCCAAGTCTGATCTGTTTGTTTCCTTATCAATTCCTCATCTGATGTTATTAGATTCATATACCAAGGATTTTTTCTCTCTTACTAGAGAAGTAGCCAAAGTCAAAGGCATGAATCCACTCCCATCCATTTCATCCCCTCATACTCCACTCCCATTCACCACCCCTCCCCTCTTTTCTTGGCTCCTGGATGACAGGTCATCCCTGCAACTCGCCCATTGCCCTGGGTGAGAAGAAATGTAGCAGGACACATCACAAGTGCCACATGCTACTGTTCTGCCAGCAGAACATCTAAAAAAGACATAACCAGATATTAACTTATATTTTGGATCGGGAGTGACAGCAGTCTGCTGTCAGATTTCTTCCATTCAATGCAGCTAATGCCATTAGCTAGACATAGTAGTATTTGACCGAAGCATTTATTCACTTCAGCATTGTAACTACTATGGAACAAATCACTAGTTGCAGTGAAATCTCTCAAATAATCAAATCAGGCTGTAGCAAAAATACACATTTGTGGAGGATGTCATGGTGAAGAATTAAAGAATCTTGCTCAGTATGGCATTTATTTGCAGGTGTTGGATAGTATGAATCAAAATAAAATCATCTGGTGTGCAGTACAAAAGTTTCCATAAAATTAAGTACCTGTGGACAACAAATACCACAAGTACATAACCTATATATGAGCTAAAATGTATATATAACACCATCTAAGACAGATTCCACAACTCAAGGCAATGATATCTAGGTGCTAACACAGAGTGTGGTACAAAAGTTAGATGTTTACCCAAGCTCCAGAAAGTAGGTGGACTAAGACCAGGAGTGATTTTGGAGTGTAATCTGTTTTTGTATTAGTGTAGGACATTTTCTTTGCCTCCAGTGTATAGTAATAGAAAGAGATCAGTTGGTGTTGTCATTGCCTTTTATGTGAAAAGGTGGAGGAAATACAGTTGAAGTTTATAGGGATCCCAGAGACGGAGTGTCAGTCCTCTGGAGCTGCATCTTCAGATGAAAGCTAGGGTGTTGATGGGTTTAAAAAATGGGCAGCAGGGAGATGGTTTCCTGTGACATCCATCTTGCAGGACCACTATTTGAAGGTACCCATCATTGGTTCCTCCTAAACTGTGGGTAGATCATAATGAGGTTTAGTTAATTAATTTTAGCTGGAATTGTAGATATCAATATAATTTTTGCCATGGTAGTTTCTGGCAGAATATCTAAAATTAAATTTAAAAAAAACATACAGACATTGAATGATATAAATGAAATTTGATAATTATCATTGATAACTTGCAACTCATGTATATGCTAATTGAATAGAAGTGTAACTGACATTTGTAATACAATTAATATTCCAGTGACCAACATTTTCACTAAAATTATATAATTCCAGTTAATAAAATACCATGGAATTAAAATACTACTATAATGTTATCCTTATAAATGATAGTGCCATTTTAATTCCACAACTACATAAACTTGAAGTCCTTGCTAAACTCAATATCCAAATACCTTTCACTCAGAATGTGCTGGGAATCAGTGTGCTGTAGATTGTCTCCTCTGTATGTGTGGTGCAGCTGCTTTGTGGATTATATACTATGAAGATGCTCTACTTACTTTCATTCCAGTGGCTCACAGGCCTGTTGTCCCATTGCTGCCCTCACTAAGCCTCTCCACCTCGGTCTATTTTCAGCTGCCTCTGGTCAGTTCTGCAACTTTGGGGCTAATTCTCTTATGTCTTGCTTGATGTTGCCAGTCCATCTGTATCGAAGTCTGCCTACAGGATGAACTCCATTCACTCTGCTGTTCTCTACTTTCCTGGGTAATTTTTCAACTCCCACCCTAGCACAGTGCATGGCCCATTGTAGTCTCCTTGGTCATACAATATATTGAATCCGGTATTATCCAGTTATTTCTCTGATTATATGATGCGGCCTTGCTGTGGATGTACTGTCTTGCGACACTGCTTCTGCCCCTGGGCGGTGGGCGGGGTGCAGGGATGACCCGTCATCCAGGAGGTGCTCAGATGAGAGGAAGGGTGGGAGGGGTGTGGAGTGTATTTGGGGATGAAATGGGTGGGAGTGTTTTTATGCCTTTCCCTTTTTGGCTACCTCCCTTGGAAGGGGGAAAAAGCCTTGGTATATGTATGTATGCATGTATTTCTCTGATTCCTGTGTTGTGTCTTCTCCACTGCCCTTCCCCTTCACCATACACAACTCCCAATAACTTTCTCAGTATTCCATTTTCAAACACCTCTAACCTTCTCTTTCTTTCTTTAGAAGTGTCCAAGTTTCACATCCATATAGTGCAGTTGGTCTTATCACTACATCATATATTCTTAGCTTTGTTCTCCTAGTAATATTTCTACTATTCATAACTGAAGTTAGTGTAAACATACATTTGGGTCCATATGAAGATGCTCTAATCAAATTTAATATCACTGATAACTAAATAATGAATGAATGTGATTAATTAGGTACTATATTCAAGGTTCATCGTACTACCTTCTTCAGCAAATTGGTATGACATTTATATACAGTAGTGCATAAGAAACTCTAAAAAGAGCATCAAGAGAGCCAGCACAAGTCCAACAACCAGAATGTAGAATGCTCCTTGCATCTGAAATTGCAACATAATTCTTTATTCTTTAACTTAAATAGTGAGACACACTGAGTTTTATATTTCAAACAGAAGTGATAGTTTATCATGAATCAGTATTATTCAATTTTGATTATTAATTTAGTTACTTAGAACATACTGAACACTTGAGCAACATAGTTCTGAATCTATTAACACAAAAAGTACACTATTTTTTAGGAGAACAGGGCAATAAATTTAAATATACATACCAAACATACCAAAAGGTCCTTTCCCCTTCATATGGAAAAAGGTCTAATTAAGGCCTATACCTAACCTTTACCCTCTGCTTATAACTTGGCCTAGTGAGCTCTGCACACATTTATGCCTGACATTAGTAGCCCATCAGTTGTTTGGATAATGCTCACTTGTGTAACATATTTGGAGGAGAGTTTCTTTAGGGATCAGTAAGCAGGTCTGAGTCATTCATATTGAAATTGCTCTCGATTTCTGTGACATTACTTCTCCTTATCCCTCCACAAGAGTGATTAGGAGAAGTATGCCAGTCTGGCATCACAACTCATCTTTATATTCTCCAGTGTCTCAAGAAATGCTGCACAACTCTTCAACTTTGGGCACTCCTCAATGTATTCCCCGGCAGCTTTCAGAGTTTCACATCTGAAAGTATCCCCCAAGTCTTTGTGGTTCTCAAGGATGCCAATGATTTTGAATAAATTGCAGACTGCTACCACATACTCCTGAGCTCAATACAAAGTTCAGGTTGACTGCATATAAATGTTTTCCTGGATCCAACCCAGAATCTATAGTCTGTATCACAATATTCAACAATATTCAACACTTGGGTAAATTCTGAAGTTGTGTAGGATCCTCCAACAAGTACTAACAAGGATGTGATCAGTTTACTTTGCTTACTACCGGGGATTATGATACCACGTCCATCGGTATGGCTTTCATCACTAGAACTGGTAACGAAAATAGAATAGAATTATTCTATATTCATGAAGTCAAACTATATGGAAGCTCAAGTAAGAGATGATAGAAGCTATGGAATATTGGCAAAGACAACTAAAGACTTTGTGTGTCTATAGAGTCAGTTGATTGGTTACATTGTAGCAAATTTGTCTTCAACTTAGTACAGTTTAGTGTTGTGCATATTTCAATGGTTTGATATTGTTAATTGTTGACTTAAGTTTCGGTGACTGGAAACTCACAACCTGATAGTGGCTAGCAATGACCCTTGGGGCCTCACATAGGTCTCTCTAGTCTAGGAAGAAGCACTGAATAGTTGTTTGTGTTGTATTTCTATGTCACTGGCTAGTAGGAGGATGAGGAGAGGAACAATCACCTGCTATCAATTTGCGTTATATAAAGAGTGGAGGAAAGAGAGATCTTGGTCATGCTCTAGACACTGAGTGCCAGCCCTTCAGGGCTGCAGTCTCAGATGGAGGTGAATGTATTGATGGATTCTAAGATGAACATCAGGGAGATAATTTCTCAGAAGTTTCTATCGCAGGGCCTAGTGTAGGTTCACTTCATTTATTTCTTTTAGTGGCTTAACACCCAGGATCAGACATGCTCGTGTAGCATTGTATAAACGTGTAGCATACCAAGAGTGTTAAGTGACAATAAAGGGAGTGTTTTATTTTTGATCTGTTGGATAGTTTACGGTAAGAAAAACTTTGCACACATGTACATACCTGGGTGAGGGTGAAAGGTACTGTGTCACCCCGCCGTTGACCCTTCTCACATGAGGCGGCATAGTACTTGGCTTTGAAGTGGTCCATCATACCAAAGGAACGCAGCCATTTTATGCTGAAAATGAGGGATACAATCTCAGCTCTTTTCATAAAAGGTATTGCACCATGTATACATTCTAGCTGCCGCCAAGCAATTTCATTTAACTGAAGGAAATCTCATTACTAGGGAGGATTAATCTGTCTTGGAATAACTCCATTCTATATCCCGGTCTAATTCTGAGTTGACAAGGATGGAGGGTGGACATGTAGTTGAATCGGTGGGAATAAACCAGCTTCGGTTGTCGGATCCTGTTGTGGAAACTCTGTGTCTTGCTGCAATGGTTATGATCTAGGTAGTGTGTGTGTGTGGAGGGGCAGTTGCAAGGATGACCCTTCATCCATAAAGAGCTAAGATATAAGGGAAAACAAATGGATATTGGGTGGGTGGAAGATGGGTGCATGGCTTGGCTGGTGACCTCCCTTACAAATAGGTAGAGGCTTTTTTGGCATATAGACAATGCTTATAGCTGTCAGGCAGCTTTATGCAGAGATAGACACCACTAATGCAAATTTGCTTCCACAGTTGCACCCACACCTTTCACAATAGCAAACCCACAAACTGTTTGACATTTGTGATATTGTTGTTGTTGTTGTTCCCTAGAGTGTCTGTCCGAGCAGTCCTGTCTCCCCAAGGAATGCCACGGCCGAAATGGGGTTTTCCTACAAATCCTTTATGGAGTATATGTTGTGTTGTTTGCATGCATGATTGTGTGTAATGCAGTCTTCCATGACATGTTGAATAGTATGGGGTGAAGTGTTACATCCTGGGCATTTGTTCACAATGCAGTCATCCAGTCTCTTCTGGTAGCTTAGGTCTGGGTAGTGGCCGCATCGCAGTCTGGCCAGATGGAATCTGTCTTTTCATGGGAGCGAATTATGAATCTCTGAAATAATAGATACTATTCCTGATCCTATGAGTGCATAGAGGGTTTAGGAAGAAATGTCAATGTAATAGTACTGGGAGACCTTAATGCTAGAGTGGGAAATGGTCCAATCGATGGAGTGGTTGGGAAGTGTGGAGTTCCAGGAAAGAATCGTAGTGGAGAGTTGATGGTGGAAATGTGTCTAGAAAGAGAGTTGATGATAGCAAATACAGTGTTTCGGAAGAAAGTCAAGCATAAGTACACATGGGAGAGGGTGGTGGAGGGAAGGGTGGTAGATAGAGCGCTAATGGATTATGTAGTGGTAAATAGGATTATGATAGGAAGAGTTAAGGATGTACATGTGCTAAGGGGAGAGGGTGGGGGAATATCAGATCATTTTTTGGTGGAAGGTAAGTTGAGAGTGGAGGATAGATGGAGAAGAAGGAAAGGGACAAAAGGTAGGGAGGTTCTTAGAGTGAACTCCTTGAATGAAAAGGAAAAGGAGAAGGAGTACGAAAAGAAGCTGAAGGAGGAGTGGGAGGGAGTAAAGGATAGAGCAGAGATGGGTGTGGAGGAGGAATGGGGATGGTTCAAGGAGGGAGTCTTAAAGTGTGCAAGGATGGTGTGTGGAACAAGAAGGACAGGGGGAAATAGAAGAAAGGGTAGTGAATGGTGGGATGAGGAAACAAAGAAGGTTGTAGAAGAGAAGAAGCGAGCATTCACAGATTGGTTACAAAAGAGGACAGGGGAGTCATATGAGACGTACAAAGAAAAGAAAAGAGAAGTAAAGCAAAAGGTAAAGGAGGCAAAGAGGAGAGCAGATGTGAAATGAGGTAGGAGTATGACAGAAAATTTTGAAAGTAATAAAAAGATGTTTTGGAAAGAAATTAAGAGAGGAAGAGGAGGCGAATCAAGTAGGGAAGAAAAGGTAAAAGGTACAGATGGAGAGTTGATAATGGAAGAGATGGCAGTGAGGGGAAGATGGGCAGAATATTCTAGGGAGTTGCTGAATGTGAAGGAGGATAGGGAAGGAAAGATAGCTGCAGTGGGAAATACGAAGAAAATGAGAGTGATGAGTGAGGAGAATGGAGGAGAAATAAGGAAGGATGAGGTGAAGGCAGTTGTAAAGATGATGAAAGCAGGTAAGGCACCTGGTCTGGATGGATGTCATGCAGAATGTCTGAAAAAGGGAGGTTCAGTGATGGTGGACTGGTTGGTGAGATTATTTAATGTTTGCTGGAGAGAGGGTAGAGTACCGGAGGACTGGAGTAGTGCCTGTATAGTTCCTCTTTACAAGGGAAAAGGGGACAAGTGTGAATGTAGTAATTTCAGAGGGATTAGCCTGTTGAGTGTAGTAGGGAAGGCTTATGGGAGAATCTTAATTGAGAGGATTAGGAGAGGAACAGAAGGAGTAATTGGTGAGGAACAGTGTGGATTTAGGATGGGTAGAGGTTGTGTAGATCAGATCTTTGTGGTAAGACAGATATGTGAGAAAGCTGTAGGAAAGGGGAAGGATGTTTTTTGGGCTTTTATGGATCTGGAAAAGGCTTATGATAGGGTAGACAGAAAGGCACTGTGGGAGGTTATGCAGATTTATGGGATAGGAGGAAAGCTTTTGGGAGCTGTCAAGAGTTTTTATGTGAGTAGTAGAGCATGCGTTAGGATTGGAAATGGAGAGAGTGAGTGGTTTGAAGTAAAGGTGGGACTTCGTCAAGGATGCGTTATGTCGCCCTGGCTGTTCAACTTATACATGGATGGGGTGGTGCGAGAGGTGAATGCTAGGGTAGTGAGTCAGGGATTGGAGATGGTTAAAGAAAATGGAGAAAAGTGGGAGGTGAGCCAGCTGTTGTTTGCGGACGACACTGCGCTTGTGGCAGGGTCAGAGGAGGGATTGAGGAAGCTGGTGGCAGAGTTTGGGAGAGTATGTGATAGAAGAAAGGTAAAGATAAATGTGGGTAAAAGTAAGGTGATGAGATGTACAAGGGGTGAAAGTGGCAGTAGACTGGAAGTGAACATTAAGGGAGAGCAACTGGAGGAAGTGGATAGTTTTAGATACTTGGGTGCAAGTGTAGCAGGAAAAGGTGGAGTGAAGGTGGAGGTAGAATGTAGATTGAGAGAAGCGAGTAAATGCCTTGGTGGTTTAAAGAGTGTAATGAGAAATAGACATTTGGGAATGGATGCGAAGAGGAGACTGTATGAAGGAGTGATTGTGCCAACAGCACTGTATGGGGCAGAAACGTGGAACATAAGAGAACAAGAGAGAAGGAGTTTGAATGTGTTTGAGATGAGGTGTCTGAGAAGTATGGTGGGGGTTACTAGGCTAGATAGAGTGAGAAATGAGGAGGTGAGGAGGAGAACAGGGGTGAAAAAGGATTTGGGAGAGAGGGTTGATGAAAGAATATTAGGATGGTTTGGACACATGGAAAGAATGAGTGAAGAAAGACTAGTAAAAGAGGTATGGAAGGCAGATGTGGAGGGAGTGAACATGAGGGGACGTCCTAGGATGAGGTGGATGGATGGGGTGAAGGGGGCTTTGGGGAAGAGGGGAATGTCTGTTGAGGAAGGATGGGAGAGGACAGAAGACAGAGGTGAGTGGAGAATGGTTGTATATGGATGATGTTGTGACTGCATGAGGAGGAATGGGCGGGGAAGTGGGGGGTGGGGTAGTATGTGTGAGTAAATTTTGACGCAGCCCGAAGGGATTTCTCCCCGTCCTCTCCTTATAGGCAAAGGGGGACGGAGAGGGGGGGGTCGCCGATTAAATGAAGCGGCCTTGCTGTGGATGTACTGTGTCTTGTGACACTGCTTCTGACCCAGGGCGGTGGGCAGGGTGCAGGGATGACCCGTCATCCAGGAGGTGCTCAGATGAGAGGAAGGGTGGGAGGGGTGTGGGGTGTATTTAGGGATGAAATGGGGGGGGGTGTTTTTTATGCCTTTCCCTTTTTGGCTACCTCCCTTGGAAGGGGGAAAAAGCCTTGGTATATGTATGTATGTATGTATTCCTGATCACAGATCCCTGATACAGTTTTGGTGGAGATCTAGTTCCCAAAATCCATTCCTATCATTGCTGGAAAGCATTTCTTACGTTTGGTCGAACTGTCTGCCAAAGACGGAGTTCATTGGGTATACCCAGACGTCCAGGGCGGGCTGGAGGACGTCACGGGCTACATGGAACTTGCATGTCTCTGTCCTTTTCTCGAAGTTGGCCTTTCGCCCAAAAGCTGATGAATATGTATCTGGTTGGTCCAAATATAAAGAGAAAAAATATTTTCCTTAATACATACATTTAAAATACATGCATTGTTAATCATTTTGAAGAGGAACAGCCGAAACAGGCCGCTTCAGTTGTTTCTCTCCAAATTTGTTAACCTTGCATTTCTAGAAAATATACAGTAAATATAAATTCTTGCTAGTATTGACTCTGATGCAGGTTATACAAGCCCGATTTTGAATTGAAAGGGTTTCGATCTTGAATATAGGCAGAATTAGAGAAGAATAGTTTTAGAGGAAATGCTTACCGATAAGAATGACCTCTCCAATGTCGATGAGGTTGAAGAATTCCCAAGTGTTCAGGAAAGAGCCTTCGTATAACCGAAGTTTCTCAGCGATCGGACGGAAAGGTGGGAAGGTCTGTGGGGACAAGAGTGGATCACTGTTGGTTTATGAAAGAGTATTTAGTGTTTTGTCAGCAATAACCAGCGTTTCTATCCTCAAAGAGTTGTAGTCATAGATGAGGCAAAAAAAGAAAAGAAAAAAAAAAAAATTCAAGGAAGATAGCAGAATGGATGGACAGTAAAATTTGTGATCATAATTTTCTTTAGTGGAATTATCAAAAATAGAATAATGTGGTTGATCAAATGAAGTGTGATACTGCTAGACGTTAGACATTTGTCTGTCTAACTTTTTCACACTTGTTTTGCCCCTAACTTGCTTTGATCATAACTATACCATTTTACCTTATAAACATGATTCTAAGAATGAACTCTATATATTTTCTTGATTAGATCTATGAAAAAAATCAAGGTCACAAAGAAGTAAAATGTTATTTTCATTCAAGGTTCAATACGTCAAAAGTTGTGCAAATTACATCAATCTGACTAACGTTTATGGTCGCTTCTCCAGATTGATAAAGTATATCTTATGTTTCCTCGCATTTTTTACATGTCATGTAAGATATATAGATCTCAAATCCGAAAAAAACAATGTAGCGAAACGACCGAACAATATAGCGAAACGACCGAAACAATGTAGCGAAACGACCGAAAAATGTAGCGGAATGGTTGGTAGCGAACTGGCCATGTAGCGAAACGACCAGATACACACACACACACACACACACACACACACACACACACACACACACACACACACACACACACACACACACGCTCGGTGGCGGATTGGTAAGGCACTGGCCTCACAAGCCAGAGAACCGGGGTTCGATTCCCCGGTCGGGCGGAGATAAGTTGGGTTTGTCTCCTTTCACGTGTAGCCCCTGTTCACCTAGCAGCGAGTAGGTACGGGACGTTAGTCAAGGAGTTGTGACCTTGCTGTCCCGGTGTGTGGTGTGTGAGTGGTCTCAGACCTACCCAGAGATCGGCTAATAAGGAGCTCTGAGCTCACTGCCGTAGGGTGGTATCTGGCTGTCTCGACAGGGACTGCAGCAGATCCGAGGTGAATACACACACACACACTTTCGTCGGATGGACGGCGAAGATTGGAGTTCTGAAGAAAAAGTGAAATTTTCGTGGATCTCAACGCAAAGGAAGTGCCTTATTGTATTTACAGGGAAGGGGAAAGCTCGTGGTGAAGTGGGAAAGTGAGGAAAAAGGAGAAGGGGAGGGATTACTGAGGGAAATGGAAAGAAATGAGGAAGGGGAGGACTTGGTCTAGGAGGTCAAGCGTCCTGTAAACAAGAGAACGACCGATGATTTTGGTGAAGGGATTAACAAAAATGTAAAGATTAGAAATATAGATAAGAGCAGCACAATGGAAGGTGAGGATAATAATTTCCAGGGATTTAATGAAGTGGGGGGGGGGGCGGATACCAACCTCCCCCGATTAGCAAGACTAGAGGAAAAACTTGAACAAATGACCAAACATTGGGAGAATAGGTTCGGTAACATACCAAAGATTGCGCAGAGAGTTGAAAAATTGGAAGAACTAGAGAAGGTGAACAAAAACTTAACCAATGAAACAGAAGAATTAAAAAGACAGTTAAAAGAAGTAAAAGAGGAGAATGAAGAATTAAAGAGGAATAATAAAGACAACAAAGAGGCCATAGCAAAAGAAGCACAGGGTTGGAAAAAAATCCAAGAAAACAGTAAAGTTGCATTTACTGACATAATTAAACAGCAAATGAAAGGACAAACTGAAGACTCAGTTATTAAAGTGATGAGACAGAAGGAGAATATGGTAAGAGACTTAGCAGATAAAAAGAAATGTATAATTATATTAGGAATGGAAGAGAAACATAACCTAAATAGAACCAAAAGAATCAATGTGGAAAAAGAAAAAGTAAGCAGTTTACTAGAATTAGTTCAGGAAGAACCTGAAATCATGAAACAAATTGAAGAGATGTATAGATTCGGAAAGTATAGTACAGATAAGACCAGACCAATTAAGATTAAATTCAGGTCACAAACGACGGCAGAGAATATCTTATCCAAAACAGGGAAACTAGCAACAAGTGAACAATATAAAAAGGTATGGATAAAAAGAGAAATGAATAAAGAGGAAAGAGAGGAGGAAAAAATGAAAAGACATGAAGCTAAGGAAAAAACGAGAAGAGAACAGAGTCAGAAAAAGAGAAATTCTATTGGAGAGTAGTGAATATGAAAATAAGGAAATACGACATACTAGAGAAAAACAAAAGGGAAACAGAGAATACAATGGAAGTGGCAGAAAACTAAGAGTGTCCTACACAAATATAGATGGATTAATAACAGGATTGAATGAGCTGAATGATTATCTGAAGGAAAAAGAACCGGACATAATGGGAATTGTAGAAACGAAATTAAAAGGTCCACTACCACCCAACAGTGTAGGACATGATGCATATAATTATTGGATTAGAAACAGAGAGACAAAACAAGGGGGTGGAGTTATGTTCCTGACTAAGAAGGATATAAACGTGAGGTGTATCACATATGGAAAGAATACAGTAGAGATGATTATGATCGAAGTGGAAGACAGAGATAAGAAGAGCAGAAAGTTTGTGATCAATTATGTGCCTCCAAAAACAGCCTCGTGGGAAGAGAGTGAACATAAAAGTATGTTAGAAGACACAAGGATAAAATTAAATAAGATAATGGAAGATGGAGGAAGAATAGTTATGATGGGCGACTTTAATTGCAAAGTCTGCTGGGAAGAGATGACAGTAAAGGGTGGAGACGGCTCATGGGAAATGTTCTACTCGAGATGATTATTGACCATACAATGACACAGTGGATACAGGAGAACACTAGGTATAGAAATGAAGAAGAACCATCGAGACTAGACCTAATAATCATATCTGAACCTAGAATAGTGGAAAAGATTAAATATAAAACACCAATAAGTAAAAGTGACCACATATTGATTGAACTCGAACTAAATGAGGAAAAATACATGAAAAGAAATGAACAATATAGAAAAGGAAGAATGATGTATGAAAAAACAAATTTTTATCAAATAAGAAAATTCTTTCAAAAAGAAAATGGGAAGGAATATACAAAGAAGAAACAACAGTGGAAGAGAAATGGAATATATAAAAAAAGGAGTGGAAAAATATGTCCCAAGACAAAACAAGAAAAAGAATATATAAACTGCTGGTACAACAAAAGTTGTAGGGAGTTAAAAGACAAAAGAGATAAAGCTTGGACCAAATGGAAGAAATACAAAATACCTGAAAAATGGAAAATATATACTTGTTATAGAAATGAATATGTACAAGCGTGCAGAGAGGAAAAGAGAAAATATGAAAAAGATGTCATAGAAAAATGTAAAGATCAACCAAAATTATTTTACAGATTTGTAAACAACAAACTGAAAAACAAACAAGATTTGGAGAAATTAAGACAAGGAGGAGTTGAATACACAGAGGAAATAGAAATGGCGGAAATTATGAACAAGCATTTTAAATCAGTGTTTACAAGGGAGAACATACAACCTGAAGAGATCGAATGGAAAGAGAAAGTCCCCCTATGAAAGAAATAGAAGTAACAAAGAATGAAATAATGAAACACTTGAGTAATCTTGATGTCAGAAAATCGCATGGACCAGATGAAATAGCAAACTGGATTCTGAAAGAATGCAGGAATGAACTGGCAGACAAAATACATAGCATAATAAACAGTTCCTTGAAAGAAGGAAAAGTTCCAGAAGATTGAAAAAACAAAACAAAAACAAAAACAAATATAGTACCTATATATAAAGGAGGAAATAAAGAAGACCCTACCAACTATAGACCAGTCTCTCTAACAAGTACAATAGCAAAAATTTGTGAAAGAATTGTCAAAAGTAGATGGGTAAAATATTTAGAAGAAAAAAACAACGTGCTGAATCCAAGACAATTTGGATTCAGACAAGGACGATCATGCGTCACCAATTTAATATGTTTCTATTCAAGGCTAATAGAAATAATACAAGAAAGAGATGGATGGGCTGATTGTGCCTTTTTAGGCCTAAAATAAGCTTTTGACAAAGTACCAGATAAGAAGTTGCCTAAGAAATTAGAAACCGAAGGAGGAATGCAAGGCAAACTGCTTAAATGGATGGAAGACTTTTTGCAAGAAAGAAAAATGAGAGTAGTGATAAGAGACAAACACTCAAAATGGGATTAAGTAATAAGTGGTGTTCCACAAGGAACAGTTTTGGCCCCAATAATGTTTGCTATATATATTAATGATATGGATGAAGAAATTGAGAGTTATATGAGCTTCTTTGTAGATCATGCAAAACTATTAAAAAAGTGAACACGGAAGAAGATTGTGAGTCACTACAGAGTGATCTAAATAAAGTCTGGGAATGGAGTAGGAAGTGGGAGATGGAGTTCAATACTAAAAAGTGTAATATAATGGGATTTGGAAAAAGCAAAAACAGAATAACAGGATCATATAAATTGGGAGAAGAAAGAATAAAAAAAGTAGAAAATGAGAAGGACCTGGGAGTCATTGTTATGAATAATATGTCACCTGAGAAACAAATAAATAAGATTTTTGGAGAAACTTATAATTTAATAAGAACAATCAAAGTGGCATTTACATACCTGGATGAAGAAATGGTGAAGAAAATACTAATCACTTTGATAAGACCAAGACTTGAATATGTAGCAACGATGTGGTCACCAAGTACAAAAAAATGTATAAAAAAAACTCGAAAGAATACAAAATTGTCACCAACACTCTCAAAACTATCTTATGAAGAGAGACTAGCAAAACTTGAGCTACAAACACTAGAGCAAAGAAGAGAGAGAGGAGATTTGATAGCTATTTACAGAATCATGAAAGGAATAGAAATTATTGATAGAGAGGATCTAATAAAATGGAATGATAGAAATACAAGGGGACACGGAAAGAAAATCAAGAAAGACAGCTATAGAAGAGATCTGAAAAAGAACAACTTTCCTCACAGAGTAATAGACAGTTGGAACAAGTTAGATGAGAAAGTAGTGTGTGCAAAAACAATACATTAATTTAAAAATAGTTTAGATAAAATGAGATATGAAGACGGGACACCACGAGCATAGCTCCCCTTCCCGTAAAATATAACTACTAAGTATTTCAGCGGCTTTGACCCATCGTTTTTCGCTCATATTTCCGAAATAAACATTCACATCAGCATGATATATTAGCACAGCCTAATTCACACCCTGCCATAATTTTTGACGTTATAGTGCATTCGCAAGTGTATTTAATTCGGCGTTTACTCTTGATATCATGTGTGTCGTTGCCGACACCCGTGAAGTAAATAGAAAAAGAAAAGTTTGGCTACACGAGGTAGTTTGTGATGACGTCACGACTTCACCTGTTTGATTTACTTCACGGGTGTCGGCTACGACACACTTAATATCAAGAGTAAACGCCGTAATTAAATACACTTGTGAATGCACTATAACGTCAAAAATTAGCGCAGGGTGTGAATTAGGCTGTGCTAATATATCATACTGATGTGAATGGTTATTTCGGAAATATGAGCGAAAAACGATGGGTCAAAGCCGCTGAAATACTTAGTAGATAAATACACACACACACACACACACACACACACACACACACACACACACACACACACCTATACAGAAGTTCTTTCGACAGCTGCTCTCGCTAATTATCGGCTGAAAGAAACCTGCACAGCGAAGCTATAGCGATAATCCCATACCACACTCCTGGTCATATGGCCATTTCCCGAAGGTTGAGTGTGGTTTGAATTTTCCGCCAAAATCATCGGAAATTTAAAATTCCCGGCTCTGTGCAGGCATGCGCATTGTCGACCCCACCTCCCCCTCCCTATCCCCTCCCTTCTTACCCGGCTAGCTCGAGCCGGGCGTCGCGTCACTTACATCGCGGAAACGGGACAGAGTGGTCAACTTGCTACCCACATGGGAGCAGGCGGTCCCGTTTCCTGCTGGTTAATCGTCTGTTAGTTTTATCGCTTTCCGCTTGGCTGCTGGTTTGTCCCATTCTTCGACTACCCTTTTAGTGATCCAAATGTTACCTTCTTATATCTTGTGCTCCGGTTTGTGCCCGTTGCTGCGAGTCTGGTAGTGCGGAGGGGGGCTTCTGGTGTCGGCGGCCCCTTACCTAAGTTCTATGGTCCCACAGCTTGGATTGTCAGGACCTAGGCGTAGACTTTGATATTATACGAGCACAATCCGTTCCCGTCTTCGAGCCGTCCGTGGTAAGAACCCGGGCCTCTCGGAAGACGTGGGAACGTGTCTTATGGTACGGAGGGTGGCGCCCCCCAGGGTCCTCAGGCCTCTCGGCAGCCCCATACCTCCGACCATCATCGGTCCTCTATTGCCTCACGGTTTGTATCAAGCCCTAGGCGTAGACTTTGACCATATACGATCGCAATCCGTCCCCGTCTTCAGGCCGTCCGTGGTAAGAACCCGGGCCTCTCGGAAGACGTGGGAACGTGTCTTATGGTACGGAGGGTGGCGCCCCCAGGGTCATCAGGCCTCTCGGCAGCCCCATACCTCCGGTCATCAATGGTCCTCTCACGCCTCACAGCTTGTTCCGTCAGGCCATAGGCGTCCCGTAATCCGTTCCCCATACGTCTTCGGGTCGTCCGCGGTTAGAATCCGGGCCTCTCGGAGGATAGGGGAACGTGTCCTATGGTACGGAGGGGGGTGCTCCCGAGGATCATCAGGCCTCTCGGCAGCCCCATACCTCCGACCAGTAATGGCCCTCTAACGCCTTATGGCTTGCTTTGTCAGGCCCTAGGCGTAGACTGACATTTCCACTCGTAATCCGTTCCCCATAGGTCTTCGAGCCGTCCGTGGTAAGAACCCGGGCTTCCCGGAGGACAAGGGGACGTGTCTTATGATACGGAGGGTGGCCCCCCGAGGGTCATCAGGCCTCGGCAGCACCATACCTCCGACCTTCAATGGTCTAACGCCTCACGGCACCACCCTCCTTCCATGTTTCTTAAAAAAAAAAAAAATAATAAATAAATAAATACCATGTTACCACACAGCTCTTCTCTTGAGCCACAGCCAACCTCTTATCAACTTCACCTGGCTTGAGTTTAAAGATGACTTACCTGATGTTCCACCCCCAAGTAAAACACAAAAGAACTTTAGGCTTAGGGAGTCTAGTGTTAGAATTAGTATAAATCAGTTCAAAGATAAACTATAAACATTTAGCGTAATGAGAAGAGCAAAATTATTTAAATAGTATAGTTTTAGTTGACGCAAAGTGCTAGGTATTGTATAGATAAAATTCCTTGACCTTAAAAAAAAAAAAAGTGACTCAGGTCGAAATGGACATGACTTTTCCTATTTAACTTGAGCTAATCTACAGTCATGATGGTCGAGAATTTTACCATGTTAAAATTAATTTCGACACTTACTGTGACTCAGGTCGAAATGGACATGACTTTTCCTATTCAACTTAAGCTAATTTACAGTCATAATGGTCGAGAATTTTACCATGTTAAAATCAATTTCGACGCTCACTGTGACTCAGGTCGAAATGGACATGACTTTTTCTATTTAACTTAAGCTAATCTATAATCATGATGGTCAAGAATTTTACCATGTTAAAATCAATTTCAACGCTCACTGGGACTCAGGTCGAAAGGACCATGACTTTTCCTATTCAACTTGAGCTAATCTACAGTCATGATGGTCGAGACTTTTAAAATTGTTAAAATAATTTCGACGCTCACTGTGACTCAGGTCGAAATGGACATGACTTTTCCTATTCAACCTAAGCTAATCTACAGTCATGATGGTCGAGAATTTTACCATGTTAAAATTAATTTCGACGCTCACTGTGACTCAGGTCGAAATGGACATGACTTTTCCTATTCAACTTAAGCTAATCTACAGTCATGATGGTCGAGAATTTTACCATGTTAAATTAATTTCGACGCTCACTGTGACTCAGGTCGAAAGGGACATGACTTTTCCTATTCAACATAAGCTAACCTATAGTCATGATGGTTAAGAACTTTACCATGTCAAAACTAATTTCAACGCCCACTGTGACTCAGGTCGACATAAACATGACTTTTCCTATTCAACTTAAGCTATTCTACAGTCATGATGGTCGAGAATTTTACCATGTTTAATTAATTTCAAAACTCACTGTGACTCTGGACGAAGTGAACATGACTTTCCTATTCAACTTGAGCTAATCTACAGTCATGATGGTCGAGAATTTTACCATGTTAAAATTAATTTCGACGCTCACTATGACTTAGGTCGAAATGAACATGACGTTTCCTATTCAACTTAAATTAATCTACAGTCATGATGGTCCAGAATTTTACCATGTCAAAATTTATTTCAACGCTCACTGTGACTCAGTGATATCACGGTATGATAAGATGACGTCATTATGTGATAAATTGACGTCACCATGTAGTCCTATGACGTCAATTTGTGTCCCTGTGACGTCACGAGACGATCCTATGGCGCCATGATCAATCCGGTGACGTCACAGTATAATCACATGATGTCACTAGGTATTAAACATATAGAAGTCCGCTTGTGGGTGATGAGACGTCACAAATTGCCATAGCACACTATTGGATGAAGACGCTCGCCACGGGCTTCGAGGACTTCCCGCGGGAAGACTTGGGGTGAGTTGGATACATACCGAGGGTCCAGGCCCGTCTTCGTGGGAGACGCTCAGGGAACGTCTTCACCCAGGACGAAGCCTCTTGACTAACGCTCACGGACGAGGTCGCTCGGAAACGAACTTGGCCTCGCATACTCCCTTTCGGTTTCTCGCTTACCCCGAGGATCTTCACGAAACTAGTGAGAGTGGTAGGCGTACGTTGGACGGAAGCAAGCGTCTCCACACTCATGTTCCTAGACGGCTAGTTGATGCATTTGCCCACCGGGGAGGGTGCATCGGCCGACATCTCAGTGGCTCTGAGTGTGTTGGCGGACGTGGAGTTCGGGGTGGACTGGGACGGGTCTGCCCTTGCTCCCACACAGAGACTTTATTGGCTCGGGATTGAGTGGGACACAGTCAGCGTCCTTCGGGTGCTCCCCTGCGCCAAAAGAGCGTGCTTCTCTCACACGTCCTCCCTCGTTCGGTGGCGGGGGGGGGGGTTGCCTCAACTTCGCGACCCCGGCCCTTCCACTGAGCCGCTTGGGGCGCCGACGGCTGGTACGGGAGGTCGACAGGAGCATACTGCTTCTCCCGCGTGACCTGCCCGGGCCGATACCCTCAGCACTCCACAGGTTGTTGCGTCCCTGGCTTCGGTCGGGGAACCTACGCCGGTCGCTCTATCCAGGTTTCAAGAGATCTACGTAGTGTAGCAGCTACGCCCACAAGTGTTCGAGTCGTTCTCCCTCCACTACGGTACCCCAGAGGTGGACCTGTTTGCCTCCCCAAACACGACCCAGCTCCCCCTTTACCTCACCTGCATCCAAAGGACACGCACAGGAGGCCCAGACGCCTTCACGGAGGACTGGAACAGCTGGAGGTACGTATTCATTTTCCTTCTCCAGCGACACTAGTCCTCCTGAAGGTGATGCAGACCCTCAGATCCTTCAAGGGTCAGGTCCTCCTGATAGCTCCCTACTGGCCTACCCAGCCGTGGTTCGGGGAGCTAATGAGATGGGGCCCTTCTCCCCTTCTACTGAGGTCAGCCTGCCTAGCCAACAGCCTTACCGCGCCTCTCCAAGCGTCACTCCAACTTGATAATTGGAGTTTCTACGGGGAGCTCTCAGCCAACTCTTCTCTACAGAGGCAGCAGACAAGATGCTCAGAGCTCACCTTCCGTCCTCAGTGCGGCAGTGTGGGTCCTGCTGACGGAGATTCCGGAACTGCCTTCGGAGACGCGCGATGGTGACCATCTCCGCCAGCATGGTCCCGGACTTCCTGACTTGGCTGGCTACCTCCACCAACAGGGCACCGGCGACTATCTTGCCTCACTATACAGCCCTCACTAATCCGCTACGCTTTGGCATGAACATCCGAGTGCCACAGAGGGCGTGAACCCTCCTAATGAAGGGGATCAGCGCCTCGAGAGAGCCGAGACATCAACCGGTCCTGGCCTGGTCCTTGCATCGTGTTCTGCAGTACCTGGCGTTCGAAAGGGCCATTATGGAGGAAGAACACTTCCCTCGACGCGTCGCCTTTCTGCTCGCCTTGACTACGGACTACAGGGCTTCACAGCTGGCGGCAATCACCCGCCACCCGTCCGTCTCCAAACTGGAGGAGGACAGCTCGGTCCTAACCCTCTCTCCACCACCAACATTCCTGGCCAGGAACGGCCGAGCGGACGACATGATTGGCTCTCTCAGAATACAATCCTTCCGGAAGGGAGGACGCCCACATCCACTGCGCCCGGTCCGTGCGTTCGAAGACTACGCGGACCACACGGAAGAGATTTCTGAGGATCATCTCTTCTACAACTCGAAATTTAGGATTCCCCTAACCCCGAGGTCCTGGGCACACCTGCCCTTCCGCTTTTTGGGAGAGAGCCGACCCGGGCCATGCCCCGCACGCCCACAGCATCAGGGACTTTGTGGCATCGCTGGAGTTTCTCCGCACCCACTCTGTGGAGCGGGTGCGGGACCTAGGGACTGGACATCGACGACTCCCTTGGGGACATGGTGTCTCTACCACTCGGTCGCCCCTGTCCCATGTGTAGCCATGGAAACGGCTCCACCCCTCTCATCTCAAAAAAGTGGAGGGGGCAAAGGGCGACCGAGGAGTGGGGAGGGGCCAGGAACCGTTGAACAGGATACAAATTTCGTATAATTTAAGCATTGTGTGAACAGTGCAATGTTGTGCATGTCACATTCTTCGGCGTGGGTACTTGACGTTTCTTTCTCCCCTCTACTGAGTGATAAAATGAATAAGTCTCCCATAGGAAAGACACACGTAATAACGGTTTGATTCAGGCTTCACCTCTCCTCCCACCTGTCCTCGTCTCATGCATAGCTTCGCTGTGCAGGTTTCTTTCAGCCGATAATATTTCTTTGTCGCGGCTCGTGCCGCTTAAATTCTTCTTATCGGCTTAAGAAACCTGCACAGATTTAGGGTCCCTCCCTCCTCCCACAGGCGAAGCCTTCATTTTTCATTGAAGTGACGCGACGCCCGGCTCGAGCTAGCCGGGTAAGAAGGGAGGGGATAGGGAGGGGGAGGTGGGGTCGACAATGCGCATGCCTGCACAGAGCCGGGAATTTTAAATTTCCGATGATTTTGGCGGAAAATTCAAACCACACTCAACCTTCGGGAAATGGCCATATGACCAGGAGTGTGGTATGGGATTATCGCTATAGCTTCGCTGTGCAGGTTTCTTAAGCCGATAAGAAGAATTTAAGCGGCACGAGCCGCGACAAAGAAATATTTTTTTTTAACTTCCTACTCGGTTTCTATTCCTTCATGCATACACATTGTTATCTTATTACGTACTTTGCATTTCCCTATATCTTAACCTTTCCTACCCGTGGGATAATTTAATTCCTCACATTTTCACATGCCATCCCCACCCCCACTTCTTTTCGTCCAGCCAGAAACCTTACATTGATGAAATATTTATATGGAAAAGTCTGATGAAGGTTGTTATGCATGATTTGGTTTTTGTTCCTCCATTAAGGTCGTGTTTTCATGTCAGATGACGTATTTGGTGATTAAATTATTGAAGCTCTTACCCGTTTCCATCTTCCGCTAGCAGACTACAAACTCTATCTAAATATTAGTTTACACTGTATCACACAATTCTATATATTCTTTAACGTATTTTCTAGTGCAAAGCGTGTGTATTACAGGCAAGATGATAAGAAAGTAAAACAAAGAAACAATTTGACCACCCTTCTTCCTACACTAACTTCGTATCTACAGATTAAATTATGGTACTTCGGGAGTGAAGCTCTAGACAAAATGTTCTTCTGCGCTTTTTACCACTGTATTTAAGTGTCCCAATTTCTGCTTTCTTTTCATAGAAATCATCTGTTGCCTCTCACAAACTAGACTGTTTAATACTTTTATTATTTCTGAATGACTGATTAATTGTATAACTCACCATGAGGAATTTGTAGTATACCGTATTCACTCTCGCGACAGGCGCCATGACGTCAAGTCGGTCCATGAGGTCGTCTGGCGTATCAAGCGGCTTCGTGCTCCTTGGCACGGCCAAGAAAGCAATGATGTAACCTTGATAGAGAGCTGCCACAGATATTACGACCAAGAAAAATGTCGCACTCAGGATACGGGGTGACCAGGGAATCGGCCAGTTGTGGCTGGCTGAAGTAGAAGGCGATGGATGTTTGTTGATTATTGGAAAATAGTTTCTATGTGGAAACTTTGCAAAAAGTAAATATCTGTTTGTGTGTGTACGCAGTTCCTATCAGTGTACTATTTCGTCTGAATATGTTGACACCGACCTTCTTTTAGCCTGAACCAGAACATCTCTAAATAACTTATAAACAGCATTGAAAATAACTAAGGCAGTAACGTAATACATATCCCAGATCCTAGTTTTATGCAAGTGCACACAACTAGTGTCGTAAAAGAATAAACGCGTTTGTCGTCTTACAGAAGTTAATATAATGCAAAGCACCTATTGTATAAAGTCTGTTGACAAATTTACTAGAGGTCTTGTTTACATTGAATTCTAGTGCTATAAGCTCATATGAGGAATGATTCGTAGTCCTATGCACCAGAAGATACTTTGCATCATATAAACATAGTCATGGCCAATAAAATAAAACCTTGTGTGACGAGGAGTTTCAGGGCAGTAGCAGCCAGGGCAAATGCTCGCCATACCGACCACCGATAGACCAGGTTCCTGTCCTCAGAACCATCCCTAGCATTGCCATCCTCTCCTTCTTCATTTTGATCCCACGAAGAACCCTCTGCGACCCTCCAACGTCGCCTCGTCGATGCTCCTGCAGGAAGCTGTCGAAGAGACATGACAGGGAATTCCAGTAGCCAGAGAATGATGCCGGTTAACACTCCTGCACTCACGACCGACGCCCAGACCTGGAGAGAGATAAATGATTTAGGACCGAAGAGATAGATGACCACCTTCTGGGTACTCACAGACAACCCACTGATGCCATGTTTCTTTATTGTTTTTATAAAGAAGAAACGTGATTATCCAGAAAAGAGGCTAACACATGTAGCCAGTGTCTTAATGGCTGGATCCTGCGAGATGTTAAACATAAGGGAAGGGGGCAGGACTGTAGATACAATGACGAGAAAAAGAAGTTTGGAGGAGTGACATGGCTGAGGTTGAAGAAGACATGCGGGTCAGGGAAGAGGTTGGGAGAGTTTTTTTTGTTCTGCAGAGAAGCTCAAATGGGGGGTGAATTTTGTAGATATACACGCGTGTACATACACGCACACACACACGCACGCACGCACGCACCCACCCACACACACACACACATACACACACACACACACACACACACACACACACACACACACACACACACACACACACACACACACACACACACACACACACAGGCACCCACACACATACATTGTATGTACAAATAAACGTGCAAGTGTATACTAATTCGCGCATTGATTTACTTGCGGTGTGAAGACCTCCAGAAGAAGGAAGGGCTTGACGAGGGGCCGGGGGGCCTGAGAGATGATGATGATGGGGTCTGTTCCCAGACACTCGCTCATATCGACCACCATGCTCCTGTCGAACGTGGGCGTGAAGTCCAGTGGTGAAAGGTCCGCCTCCTTAGTCAAAGAGGACGAGGGCAGTGGGTTAGTAAAGATACATGCAATAGCCCTCTTTTATACACTACTATCTTTTCATTTTCTTACAGACATTCTTCCCCTCCCACGCAAACTGATCCCGCGAGAGCGTGTGGTTTGTCCTAGGTACATAGCCCATAGCCCATTTAATCCTCCGCCAGCGTTTTTATGGTAGTCGTTTGTTCTAGCTAACGCGTTTCCAACCTGTCATGCAAGTGTCTCTCCCGGGGGGTACGTTTGTACTTCCCAGGTGGTACACATGGGTCTGAGAGAATAGTCACTATTGTACAATAAATGGTGTCACAATTTGCAGTCAGACTGCACAAAGTCCTCTTTTAGAAAAAAATTCTTCCTTTCAGTATTTTTGTCTAAATTTCAAAATCAATCAAATTACATAGCCTTAATATACTTTCATTCATTTTTAATCTAAATATTTTGGGGTACATGGGGAGCTATAAGAAAACCCCGAGGGGTGCAGAGGATAAAATATATTCGGAGTTTTAGCTGCTGCCCAGCTCGTTTGTTGACCAAGTGAAGTCGTCCTCCGCAGCGAAACTGCCTTGAATCAAAAAGGGGTAGAATTATCTCGAGTCTGAACATCTCTCTTACAATGGTGTTTTGAGTGTCTAGGAGGACGCTCTCTCCTGCAAGAGTATTTTGAGTAACCCGAAGACCATATTTCCTGCCGGAGTGTTTTGAGTCCTCCGAAGACATCTCTCCTACAAGAGTAGTTTGAGCTCGTCGGAGACCGTCTCTCCTGCAGAATTTTGAATAACCTGAAGACTGTCTCCTACGAATGTTTGGAGCTCCTCGAAGACCATCCTTCCTACAAAATGTGTTTCAAGCATCCCGAAGACCATGTACCTTTCCATGAAAAAAAAAAAAAAAAAAAAAAAAAAAAAAAAAAAATATATATATATATATATATATATATATATATATACATATTTATATATATATATATATATATATATATATATATACTTATGTGTATATATATATATATATATATACATATATATATATATATATATATATATATATACATATATATATATATATATGAGTGCCTCTTACCTCTCTAACGAGAGCTCCGACCATGCCGTTCCAGGTCCCATTCGGTAGGCGAACACCGAAGCCTTTGATGCAGCGGAGGGCGTTAGTGAAATTCAATCTTTGCTGGAGGACCAACATCATGTCGGTGGCGTAGCCACTCGCCTCCTCCAGCGTCGTGGCCTCAGCGCCGCTTGTTCGGGAGTAGACCTCAAAGACCCCTGGCTTCTGCAAGAATGCAAAATAGGAGAAGAGGTAAGAATAGAACTCTTTCCCAACAAGTTTCTTCTCCGATATCGGACTAATTAACCTAGTCTAACAACCTGACCTAACCTTGATGCAACCTAATCTAACTTTACATAACCTATCTTCACGTAATCAAATCTAACATAATCTAACATTAACTAATATTACTTTACCTAACCTAACCCAGCCTAACCTTACATAACCTAATCTAATCTTACATAACCTAACCTTACCTAACCTAAAATCACATAATCTAACCTAACTTAACCTACATTACCTTACTTTACATAACCTATCCTAGCCTAACCTAACCCAACCTAAACTAACCTAGCCTAACCTAACCTTACATAACCTAACTTTAACTAACCTAGCCTAACATAACCTCACATAATTTAACTTTACCTAACCTAGCCTAACATAACCTCATATAATCTAACCTAACCTGCATTACCTTACCTTACTTTACCTAACCTAACCCTAACCTAACTTAACCTAACCTAGCCATTACCTTACCTACCCTTCTTTGAGATACTGTTACCAAAATTCACAACACATGGGACATATGGACAACCTGGGAAATCCAACACGTCAACAGCACTGCCGGGGGAAGGGACCCCTGGGAAAGAATTCTATTTTGCGGCTTTTGAGTTCTCCTAAGTTTGTCCGTTTCTGTGACGAGTTCTACTTCGATTCCGCTTGGTGATACATAGGATTGAAGAACGAGACCTTTGTCGGTGTCACAGCTTTAAGAGTAGAAATCTAATCTGTATATTCTTTTCCTATTCTCTCGAGAGGGACGCTCTGAGGGCATCATATGTTTGCGATCTTGGCCTAATAGCGTCGCTTTCTGGTGTATGTATGACAACTAAGTATGACTCCATCTTCTGCGATTTTGTCCAGGTAGAAGCTCTCCTTATTGTCAACGGAATAGTAAAACCACATAATAAGGTAATGGGGAGACGTGTAGCTTGTGCCAAGACCATCAGTCTGCAACGTCTAACCAGTTGACGGAATTCTACAGACTCTTCTGACTGACCTTAAACGATTGACTTTATTTTAAGAGGACTGACTCAAGAAAACACTCACTACGCAACAACAGTTTAAGCACCACAACAGGCTCATTCTGCCAGGCTGTTCTTCGACATTGGCAGAACGCACAGATATGAACACAACATATCTGGGTTGGAGGACCTCTCGTGGGAGAGGGCGGTCATTCATTCTATTCGGGAACTCTGGTGGTCATCACTCACTAACACTTATGGTTGCACAACGACAACACCAGGGAAGAGGGAGATTGTGGAGCTAATCACTTTAGGTTGAAGGCGTTTATTTCTTACGTTGCTACCAAAGGGGGAGAGGTACTGAAACTAATACAATAGTTTGGTGGGAACCAGGGTGAAAAAAAAATTGTCGTCAAGTTCGGAAGGGGCATGCTTGCTCCTACACCTCCGCCACCGAGGCGAGACAGAAATGATTAAAACTGATTGGCGGCAGTTGTAATGAAAAGGAAAATATTTTTCTGTTTGGTAGTCAAGGTAGTGTGATATGCTAAGGGACTTTTTTATTTTATTAAATTTCGAATTCTGATTTGCAAGTGATATCGTTATAAGGGCAAACTACATTAAATTTCCCGATTCAGAAACTCCTTCCAAATAAGGCACCATCGTAGCCTCCTCTGAGAAGAGAAGTTCAGGAAGTTAAACCAAACATTTTTTATTTATTCATTATTTCAGTGTATATGTTTCAAGGGGACATGAGGTGACGGAGAAGGGACCGCCGATTTAACGAAGCGGCCTTGCTGTGGATATGCTGTGTCTTGCGACACTGCTTCTGACCCAGGGCAGTGGACAAGATGCAGGGATGACCCGTCATCCAGGAGGTGCCAAGATAAGAGAGAGGGAAGAGGGTAGAGGGGAGTGGAGTATGTAGGGGATGAAATGGGTGGGAGTGGTTTCTGTGCCTTTGTTTTTTGGCTACCTCTCGTGTAAGGGGGTAAAAGCCTTTGGTATATGTATGTATATGTTTCAAGGAACAGATGTCAGTAACTTTACACTCACATGCAGACAGCTGACGTATAGCTTTCTTCCGTGGAAATCAAAGAAAAGTTCGTCCTTCAGAGTTCGAAACTTGACGAGTCCCGAGCTACTGCTCCATCTGGCGGCCTCCTTGAGGACCACATACCCGTCTCCAGGAGACATGGCGAGGAAGATGTTGACACGGACCTCGTCCTCGAGAGTCCTGGAGGACGAGTAGAGGGTCAGGGAAGTTTCTTTTGACTTCCAGGATGTGGAGACTCGGATGTCGAGCTTGAGATAGAGGAGATGAACGCCTTCAGGGATGTCACTCTCGATGTCTTCGTGATTCACTGAGTCGTTGCCAGTCAGTACCAGGATCCACTGAGTCTTCTGGAAGAAGATTGATGACGTCATTTAATAAAACCAAGAAAGGATGGGTTTGTTGTTTGTATGAATAGACGAATATGACTAGAAAATGCAGAAACACATAAATACGCCTATGCTTGCAAACCCACGCAGACAAAACACACATTCACACACACACACACACACACACACACACACACACACACACACACACACACACACACACACACACACACACACACACACACACACACTTCAACGAATGGACGGCTTAGAAGACGTTCTGAAGAAAATTGAAGTCTGTGGATCCCAACGCAAAGAGAAGTGCCTATTGTTTTTACAGGGTGGGGGGAAATTGCTCGTGGAGTAGTGGGAAAGTAGGGAAAGAGGAAAAGGGGAGGGATTACTGAGGGAAATGGAAGGAAATGAGGAGGGAGTAGACTTGGCCCAGGCAGACAGGCGAAAGGTAAACAAAAGGCCCCCCGATCAGCTGAGCGACGATGAAATGTCTAATAAAAATGTAAAGATTAGAAGCATAGATAAGAGCAATACAGTAGAAAGTGATGAGAATATTTTCCAGGGATTTAAAGAGGGTGGGGGGGACACAAACCCCCCCCCCGACTGACAAGACTAGAAGAGAAGGTCGATAAGATGATCGAGGACTTGGAGCGTAGGTTCGGTGATGTTAACAAAATTATACGGAGAGTTGAAAAATTGGAAGAACTAGAGAAGGCGAACAAAAACTTAACTAAGGAAATTGAAGAATTAAAGAAACAGTTGAGGGAAGTAAAAGATGAGAATAAAGTCTTAAAGGAGAATAATAAGGAGAACAAGGAGGGTTGGAAAAAATTCAAGAAAATAGCAAAGTTGCATTCACTGACATAATCAGACAGCAAATGAATGAACAAACTGAAAACTCAGTTATTAAAGTGATGAGACAGAAGGAGAATATAGTAAGAGACCTAGCAGACAAAAAGAAATGTATAATTATATTAGGAATGGAAGAGAAACATAACCCAGATAGAACCACAAGAATCAAGGAGGAAAATGAAAAAGTAAGAAATTTACTAGAATTAGTTCAGGAAGATGAACCAGAAATAATGAAACAAATCGAAGAGAAATTCAGGCTAGGGAAATATAGTACAGACAAGATCAGACCAATTAAGATTAAATTCAGGTCACAAACTACGGCTGAGAATATCTCATCCAAAACAGGGAAACTAGCAACAAGTGAACAATATAAAAAGGTATGGATAAAAAGGGAAATGAATAAAGAGGAAAGAGAGGAAGAAAAACAGAAAAGACTTGAAGCAAAGGAAAAAAACGAGATAAGAACGGAGTCAGAAAAAGATAAATTCTATTGGAGAGTAGTGAATATGAAACTAAAGAAAGTCGACATACAAGAGAAAAACAAAAGGGAAACAGAGAACACAATGGAAGTGGCAGAAAACTAAGAGTGTCTTACACAAATATAGATGGATTAATAACAGGATTGAATGAGCTGAATGATTATTTGAAAGAAAAAGAACCAGACATAATGGGAATTGTAGAAACAAAATTAAAAGGTCCACTACCACCCAACAGTGTAGGACATGATGCATATAATTATTGGATTAGAAACAGAGTGAAAAAGGAAGGGGGTGGAGTTATGTTCCTGACTAAGAAGGATATAAACGTGAAGGGTGTCACATATGGAAAGAATACAGTAGAG